>NW_012098321.1:444028-487692 GCF_000951045.1 Mandrillus leucophaeus
TTCTACTTGAACCTTCTTTTGATTCTGTCATCCTTCCCATCTCCTCCATGAAAAAAAAAAATAATAATTTCTTCCATAATTAAAGAAACATCACCATTAAGTTGAAAATATCCTAACCTGCCTCTTCAGGAACATTTTGATGTACTCCTAGGTTTTGTCTGAAAGTCTAAGGATGAAGGTTTTCGAGCAAGCAAGGTGTGGTGATATAAGCAGAACAAACTATATAAAGGGAAATATATTGTTACCTTTACATTCAAGGTCAGTTGTATTTAAATTTAATTTAGTATTTCATGTGAAGATATGGTTCTCTAACTTCTTTAGTTTGATGTTTGAATTCCCTCATTCCACAAATTTTTGTTTCACATATATTGCGTTTTTGAAACTGATTCTTAGGATCTCTTTGAGGCATAAAATTCTGTAATTCCATATGTATGACATATCTTTCTTTATAGTATACACATTGATTTCTAGTAGGCTATAATTGTGTCACACAGATCATCCAAAGTCCAACTACCGTAATATGTCTGGATTGAATCTTAAGGATTCTTCCTGTTTTTCATGTAAGTACACAGCATGTATGTAAGTGTAAGTGATACTGTATGCAAACAGCCAATTGTACAGCAAAATATACACACAATTTACATACATGAAAATATAATTACAAAAATATGTTTTGGTCTAAATTGTAAGTGAAACAGCTTATTTAATATGAATTAAATGATTTCAGAATCAATAGTTTTTCTGGGAAAAGTATACTTTTAAAATCGTTTCAAAATGTGTTTGAAGGCTCTGCTGTTCTTTCACATGTGAAGAACACACAGCACACACAAATCAGTCAATTTTATTAGCCAAGGAACTTCTAATGCCTGCACTGCCCTAAAAATTAACCTGTTGTCATTGTATACGCATCAGCACAATCGAACTAAAATTTCCACCTGAATTAGTTGATTAGTGTTGATTAAATCAGGCCCTCCATTTCATCTATGGTGGCAGGCACATTCTCCTGTATGCTGTGTGATTGACAGACTTAGTTGATGGAACAAGGAGCAATCAGTCCTCTTAGCATCTCTTTAGCCTGAGGCATCCTCACTTCCCATCTCCATGCTGTTTCTTTTTTTGGGGGTGGGGTGGAGACCTGCTTCCCAGAATGCTCATGATGTTCACTAATAATATCATCAGCCCGTCTCGGCCTCCCAAAGTGCTGCGATTACAGGCTTGAGCCACCGCGCCCGGCCAGGAGATAGGGTTATTTTTATGTAATAGGTTTAAGAAAGAGTATGTCAGGAACTCAGAAAATGTATGAGCACACTTCTTTGGGCGTCTGTAGTAGCCCATTCTCACATTGCTATAAAGAAATACCTAAGACTGGGTAATTTATAAAGAAAAGAGGTTTAACTGATTCACAGTTTTGCAGGCTGTACAGGAAGAATGATGCTGTCATGTATTTGGCTTCTGGGGAGGCCTCAGGAAACTTAGAATCATGGTGAAAGCTGAAGAAAAGCAGGTTTGTCACATGGCCGGAGCAGGAACAAAAGAGTGATGGGGGAGGTACTACACATTTTTAAATGATCAGATCTCAGGAAGACTCACTCATTATCATGAGGACAGTACCAAGGGGGATGGTGCTAATCCATTCATGAGAAATCTGCCCCTATGATCCAATCACCTCCCTCCCACCAGGCCCACCTCCAACATTGGGGATTATATTTCAATATGAAATTTGGACATGAACATATATCCAAACTGTATCAGTGACCATACCGAGCGATGTGTATATGGTCAATTTTAGGAACTACAGTCTCAACAATGAAGTTGAACTATAGTCTCAACTGTAGTCTCAACAATGAATCTCAAAACAACAAGTTTAGGAACTGTAGTCTCGTATACAGTCTGAACAATGTATATGAGTTGCCCCATGAACAAAAAGCAGCAAGGGTGAGTGGAATGCAGAGGGAAAGGGAGAAGGAAGTGATGAATATCAACTACAACATTAGTCACAGTACAGTACAGTAATTAGTAACCCCAGCAATGGAACTGTAACTTTTCTTCTAAGTCTTCTACTCTACACATCTTTATTAGAAATTGGGACATGCTACCATGTTGAAAAAATCGGAGTCAGGAATAGAGGGTATTTAGAGAGTATTTAACTTGGGGCGTGAGTCACTTGACTAATACAAATGGTGGAGTCTAGCATATGCTGTTGGTGCCATGCCCCTATGTGCTTAATACTAACGTCCTCCCCTGGAGGCTGCTGGCCATGAACAGCTGTGACCCTCTGCCTAACATCTTTTTTATTCTGCCATGGTAGCATGCCAATCCAGTGTGCAAAGGAAGGTAATCAAAGCTAGAGAGTGAATGTCCCCCCAATAGTGCTCAACCTAGCATTGATAGATGATAAATGGTAAACCAATACCCCAGCCTCTTTGCCTCTCTGTGCGGATAACTCGGAGACATATTGTACCCTGCCTTTTAGAGTTCTTCAGTAGGGTTGAGCTCCAGCTATACACTGCAACTTTCTGGATAATGCCTCTTCATTGACTTGTATCCCGGCTTTGTAGACTCATGCTCTCAGTTAAGTAGCCTCAGATGAGTGCTAGCAACTAAAATCTGAAGTAATTGATTATTTTTATTTTTTTGTTTTTGTGGCAACAAGTGATTTTTTTCTCTCCCAGTTTTACCTGTTAGGCTAACAGTGTTACATAATTTTAATGGCTATTTCTATTTCCTCGCAAATATTTTCAAACTGCTTAGAAGTAATGTAACAGCAAGATTTGTATCGCCACAACCGGTGGACACCTGGATCACTCCGCTGCACATTTGTTATACTTCTTAACTCTCCATGGATATTTCCTGGCATCATGTCAGAAATAAAATGTTTCACCTGAGTCCTTGGCCCAGAGTCTGCCTCTTTGGAATCCCAGACCAAGAAACATATCTAATGAAAGATAGATAACAAATGATGCCTGACCTCTATCAGTTGGATATGGGTTCATCTGTAAGTAATAGAAACCATACAAATAAAGGCTTAAATACATGATGCTTTGTCTAATATTACAACAAATTTGAAAGTCTTCAACCCAGGGCTGTTACTAACTCTCAGTTATGCCCACAAGGACCCAGACTCTTTCTCAGGCCTCCACATACACATTCTTTTGCCTCATATCGCAAGAAGGCTGCCATATTTCTAGGCCTCACATCATTTTCCAGGCAGGAGGGAGTCGGAAATGTTAAAGGGAAAAGACAGAATCCGCAGACTTATGCTTCTCAGTGAGAACATATCCTACAACAAGGAATTTTGGAAAGTTGGAGTGTGAGCAATTGAGTTTACAACTTTGTAGACTTCATAGTAAAAGTCTGGGAGAGACAGGATGAAAATAGGAGCTTAATCTATCAACCCACAGTGTTTTATATGAATAGGCAGAATCAGAATTTTTAAAAAAGTCTAAGTTCTAATTCAAATATGTTTTTCATTTTCCAAAGGAAAATTATAAATAGAAAGATTTAGGTGTTAGGCTATAATATGATAACACCTTGGAGTATTTTTAAAGGAAAGCATTTGAAGTAATTCACTGGATTTAGTTGTAAGGATTCACATGTTCTGATTATTAATTCAAAAAGTATATATTAATGTATATAAAAGTATATATTATGTGCCCTCCATGACATGACAGACAAGATTTCTGTTCTTCTTAAATGTCCATTCTGTGCATTAATTCACTCAAACTGCCTGATTTGAAACAGAGTACCTGATGTCAACTTTATCTTCCTTTGGACCATAAAAAGTAAAATTACATCATAAAAATTTGCAATAATTTTTTTATTACGATTGTAAGGATATTTTCACCCTCTTAATAACTGGAAAAACATCAGTTTGTTTTTCTGATTCTTAAGTTTTATTGAGAAATTCCAAATAATTTCAGAAACATTATTTCTCTCTAAGTACAAAGATATCCAGAAACTTTAGTCTCAAAAACTGTAAATTGTTGAAATTTTTTAAAGCCCTAAATATTTTTAAAAACTCATGAATCAGGAAATACCTTTTTCTGTTCATAGCCTTGAGTCACTGGCTAGATCCCCCACAGGCAATTGTTTGCCTTCTCTTGCATCTCTGCTTTGTAGACTCTTGCTTCCAATTAAATAGCCTCAGATGAGTGCTGACAGCTAAAATCTGAAGCATTCAATTATTTTTATTCTTTGTGGCAGCAAATGGTTTTTTCTCTGCCAGTTTTGTCTGTTAGGCTAACAGTCTTACATATTTTTTAATTGCTATTTCTATTTGCTCTAATATATTTTCAAACAGCCTAGAAGTAATGTTAACAGCAAAATTTTTATCACCACAACTGGTGGACACCTGGGTCACTCCATTACACATTTAGGACATTTAGGGAAATTTCCCAAGCTGTAGCAAAGCTATTTCTATGTGCTCACTCACTTCAGTCTGCAGCTTTTCTGAAGACTTTGCGTCTTTTTTTTTTCCCCCGGGAGATTTTTAATTTTTAAATACACAACATTTTAAAACCAAAATAAGTACAAAGTTATTAATAATATAGAATTTTATCATGACTTTTATTTTAGCAAAGACAGTATTTTTTTCTAATTGTATCAATAGAATAGTTAAAATATATACTAAAATCATGAATAAATGTTACTTCTGCCAGTTTAACTTCTTAACCAATTCCAATAGTTAAAATTGATATTTTATATTTTTCACATCCTTGATTTTTTTTAAAATGCTAGTATTATAGAAGTTTGAAGGAAAATACATGAATTAAATATATGGTGGCATTGACTGATAGGTTCATATGGGTCAGAATCTGGTTCTTATTTTTCTTTTCAAGTATCTAGAAACTTAAACTTGTTGATGTCCAGGCTCCAATTAGGAAAGGCTAGTTTCTATGGACTAAATTGAGAGACCAAAATATATAAACTAGAAAATGGAATATAAACCCTGGAATATATAAACCCATTAAAAGAGGTGTGCTGAGCTACTATGTGGCCTAATGAGAACTTTTTATCCCTACAGGAAGGCAACATGAAAACCAGGCTATCAAAAGCTTCTTGGAGAGCATAGAATATGAATAGGGAATTTAGTTATATGACATGAATGTTTATTGACAACATATGGTGAATGTTCTATTGACAGAAATACCTATAGAGATGCTTTTGAAAATTTGAGACAAATATTTCATTGTTGAAATTACTGGGGAACACTACTAGTAATTGGGAAAAAGCAGGGATACTGGAAATTCTGAAATTCAAGGGTGAGTCCACGTAATGTATTTTCTTTCATTTTTCATGATTTTCAAATACTCCATTGGACACTCATGTTAAAAACAAAAACAAAAACAAAAAAAAACCTCATCTATTGCAGTGGCTCATGTCAGTAATTCCAGCATTTTGGGACGCTGAGGCCAAATCGCTTGAGCCTAGGAGTTTGAGACCAGCCTGAGCAACATAGTGAGACCTTGTTTCTACAAAATATTTTTAAAAAATTAGGTAGGTGTGGTGGTACATGCCTGTGGTCCCAGCTGCTTGAGAGGCTCAGGTAGGAGGATTGCTTGGATGAGGCTGCAGTGAACTGTGATCACATCACAGAATACAAGCCTGGGCAATAGAGTGAAACCCTGTCTCAAAAAAAGAGAAAAAAGGAAAGAAAAAAGAAAAATAGCAAAAAAAAAATCAAGTCTGTGCACATAATCTGATTATAATTTATGTATTAGATCAAAGTGTTTTTTTCTTTCTTGGTTTTAATATACAGTGAATAATATTGACATAAAACAAATATATAAATCATGGTAAGAATTTACCTTGTTTTATTCAAAACTTCACCAAAAGTTATTTAAAATGATAGACTGGATAAAGAAAATGTGGCACATATATACCATGGAATACTATGCAACCATAAAAAAGGATGAGTTCATGTCCTTTGCAGGGACATGGAAGAAGCTGGAAACCATCATTCTCAGCAAACTAACTCAAAAACAGAAAAACCAAATACCACATGTTCTCACTCATAAGTGGGAGTTGAACAATGAGAACACATGGACACAGGGAGGGGAACATCACACACGGGGGCCTGTCGGGAGTCAGGGGCTAGGGGAGGGATAGCATTAGGAGAAATACCTAATGCAGACGACAGGTTGATGGGTGCAGTAAACCACCACAGCACATGTATACCTATGTAACAAACCTCCACATTCTGCACATGTACCCCAGAACTTTAAGTATAATAATAAAAAATAATAAAAAGAAAAAAAGAAATAAAGAAAAGCATGTTACTGATGGCTATGCTTTGTGTCACCAACCTAAGTTACATCCGTTATTCAAAATGTGGGTTGTCCCTTGAAATTATTTAACATATTTGAAACTCTTTTTAATATATTTAGAAACTATTTCTAAATTTGCAAGCACAAAAGAAGTGCAAACATTTGTATAATTTTGTTAGCAATGGCAGCTTAAAAATAATTTATTATATTACCATTCTATACATTGCCATTATTTATATTTTTAATGCAGCAATGGAAACAATCTATGCTGTAAAAATAAATCAAAATTAGTTGTAAATCTCTTTTGGTTTTATTCTACCTCTTCCTCATGTCAATCCATAACTTTTCCATAACCTCTTATATTATGGTTTATTTGTCCAATTAACCCTGTGTTTTGCATTATCTATTGAAAGTTACGGTTTCCAAAGTATAAAATACTGACTAGATGAGATGGGATTTCAAAATAGAATGTTACATTGCCAACTTTTCTCTATAGTAATGGTCTATAATTTTCTTGGCATATTCTCCCACTTCAATTAATGTTATTTACATTTTTTCTTAAACAAAAATAAATCTACTGTATTATTGTGTATCACCACATCATTTTGTCTTTCAGTGCTCAAATGTACTTTCATTTTCTTACCGTTTATGTATAGAATGCCTCCTTATTTTACTTCACTTAAACCCAGACATTTATTTAAAAAGGAGATTTGGCATTAGTCAACTTCTGAAATCTGGTGTTGTTACATCTGCAGATTGGATATTAATAATTTCTTTCTTATTTTGAATATTAGTAATTTCTCTCTTATTTTCTAGACAATTTTATGTCTACACATACATAAATTTACAGACACAGAATAGTTCTATTAGCTAAAAATTTTATTTCCAGTTATGTTACAGGACAAAGTTTAGCAACAGAAATCAATTGCTGGGTCTGTTAAGATTGAGAGCCACTGGCCTCAATTTTTAACTACTGATCTCGCACAGCAGACTTAGGTATCAATCCTTTCCAGTACCTTCTCTCATGAGCACTGTAAACAGGGCATTGACAACATTAAAAAATAGATAGATAGATAGACAGATAGATAGATAGATAGATAGATAGATCCATCTGTGGCAACGAACCAAAAGAGAACAAAAGTGAACACGTTCTTTCTTTAGCTGTTTAAATATTATCCATCCCATTACAGTCATGTCTAGGCACTCTTAGCCTTTAATAATCTAATTTAATAATACCTGTCTTTGATTTGTAAAGTAAAGCTATCAGTGGGCAATATATTTATATTATTTGCATGTTTAAGGAGAACGCTGTGCTGTTACCTTCATTTACAAACTACAAATAAATTTTATTCATTTCTCATGTGTTCTACTTGAACCTTCTTTTGATTCTGTCATCCTTCCCATCTCCTCCATGAAAAAAAAAAAATAATAATTTCTTCCATAATTAAAGAAACATCACCATTAAGTTGAAAATATCCTAACCTGCCTCTTCAGGAACATTTTGATGTACTCCTAGGTTTTGTCTGAAAGTCTAAGGATGAAGGTTTTCGAGCAAGCAAGGTGTGGTGATATAAGCAGAACAAACTATATAAAGGGAAATATATTGTTACCTTTACATTCAAGGTCAGTTGTATTTAAATTTAATTTAGTATTTCATGTGAACATATGGTTCTCTAACTTCTTTAGTTTGATGTTTGAATTCCCTCATTCCACAAATTTTTGTTTCACATATATTGCGTTTTTGAAACTGATTCTTAGGATCTCTTTGAGGCATAAAATTCTGTAATTCCATATGTATGACATATCTTTCTTTATAGTATACACATTGATTTCTAGTAGGCTATAATTGTGTCACACAGATCATCCAAAGTCCAACTACCGTAATATGTCTGGATTGAATCTTAAGGATTCTTCCTGTTTTTCATGTAAGTACACAGCATGTATGTAAGTGTAAGTGATACTGTATGCAAACAGCCAATTGTACAGCAAAATATACACACAATTTACATACATGAAAATATAATTACAAAAATATGTTTTGGTCTAAATTGTAAGTGAAACAGCTTATTTAATATGAATTAAATGATTTCAGAATCAATAGTTTTTCTGGGAAAAGTATACTTTTAAAATCGTTTCAAAATGTGTTTGAAGGCTCTGCTGTTCTTTCACATGTGAAGAACACACAGCACACACAAATCAGTCAATTTTATTAGCCAAGGAACTTCTAATGCCTGCACTGCCCTAAAAATTAACCTGTTGTCATTGTATACGCATCAGCACAATCGAACTAAAATTTCCACCTGAATTAGTTGATTAGTGTTGATTAAATCAGGCCCTCCATTTCATCTATGGTGGCAGGCACATTCTCCTGTATGCTGTGTGATTGACAGACTTAGTTGATGGAACAAGGAGCAATCAGTCCTCTTAGCATCTCTTTAGCCTGAGGCATCCTCACTTCCCATCTCCATGCTGTTTCTTTTTTTGGGGGTGGGGTGGAGACCTGCTTCCCAGAATGCTCATGATGTTCACTAATAATATCAAGAGAAGCTTGAAACCCTCTGTGTACCTTCCCTTCTCTCAGGGGTGCACTATGATTTACACACCCTGGGCCTGGAAGGACTGGAAGAGAGAGAGACAGAGAGAAACAGAGAGAGAGAGAGAGAGAGAGAGAAAGAGAGAGAGAGAGAGAGAGAGAGAGACTGAGAGAGACAGAGAGAGAGAGAGAGAGAATGTGAATGGAATGTTGTGTGTTCCAAATTACCATTAATGAGGTTATTTCAGTTTTGGAGTCCCTGTGGCAGGCAGAATTTGAGGAAGGAGAAAGTTTAGTTGTAATTCAGTGCCTGACAAATAACAAGCACTCAACAAATAGGTTGATAAATCACAGATTGATTAGGTCAAATTTTAAAATATCGGTGTTCTCTTGGAAAAGTCCTCTTAAACACCAGCAATACTTAAATACTACCCTACATTGGGATGACTCCAAAAAATGTCACAGCCCACAGGAAATCCTCTCTTTGCATTAGTGAGAAGGGAAGCTGCAACAAGTAGCAGGCATCCAAATCTCAATTAGGCTTCTTCTGTGCTTGACTTGCCTTGTGATTGAGAGTTTGAAAACCTCAGGAGAGGAAGAAAAATGGTTTATATAATTCCCATTGGCCTTCACTGCAGCCACATAGGTTGCCATCTAAATCAACTTGCTGTTGGCAGTCGCTGAGACTAGCAGTGGATTGACTGTATTCAGACGTATGTGTCATGTTATGACAATGGAATTAAGGGAACAATATACCCTGGTAATCGTAATAGACTTTTGCCTTAAAGTCAAGAACCCACAACGCTCTATTACATCCCTGAAAGTATTTACAAATGACTTAAATTGGAACACATTATTCTTTCCACAAAATGCAATAAATGCTATTTCATCATGTCTTGTAAGATTTTACAACCTTCAAAAGAGTTAACGTCCAATGGTTGATTGGTTTTATGCTTTTGCTGGCCAACTCATATTTTTTAAGTCTAATAATTTTCAGGGGCAGTGCTGAGATCTCAGAGCATAAAGTATTTTTAAGATAGGAAAAGAAAGATAAAGATCCAAAAGGAAGTTTGCCCAAAAACATATATTGTCTATTTCACCAGAGACATCTAGCCAGTGTGACACAAAAGAAAAATGCCCCATATTGGTATATTGTTTCAAGGCATATATAATCATAATGTCACATCTAACTCCCCTTTCCCTGATCTTGACATGTTAACAACGTTCCTAGTCAATAAGTTATTGAAAGGCCGTTTCATTACTCGGCATTAGCCTCAGAGGTAGCAGAAGATGCTATTCTCTATTTTGAGGGGAACATGAGATTCAAGGACATTAATTTGATGGTGAAACATTTCACCCAAGTTCTTCCAACAAAATGGGCAATGCACCATGTCATTACCTGTTGCCTGAAAAAGAGATAAAAAGTCTCCAAAATGACTCTTCTTCCACTTCAACAATCTAACTCCCAACAAATTACACTGCTATAAAAAGAATGACTAATTATGCTTCCACTAGGTACTATAAAGTGTCCAATTATGGGTCTAATTAGAAGGGAAGGGCATAAAGTAATGGGCCTTTATTTGGAAATGTTGTTATTCTCAGGACACCCTTTAAAGTGGTTTCTGTGTTTTGTTTTATGTATTACATTTATTCTACCTTTCTGCAACTTGCTCAGATTTATCTCAATAGGACAACATCTGTCACATCTTGCATATTGCTTTAATTTGATTGTCCCTGACCCCTTAGGCAAATACAGACAGGTGGAAAACATACTGGCTATTTCACACAACATCTGTAGTCACTTTAGCCAGTCTTCTTTTTATGGCTTGTCACAGCATGGGGGTTGGGGGGTGCTGCAGAAGTGAAACTGCTTCCCTCTCATTGTAGCAGGGAGAGAGAACCAGGTGGAATTCCACCCTCTGTTTGCTGGAACAGCTCTGTAATGCTTAGCATTTACAAATGCAGACTCGGGAGAACAGCTACCTGGATACTGGACCAGTTTTTAAAAGCTGGGGAAAAAGGGAGAAAAAGTCAACAATGGACAGGGTTCAATTAAGTCATTGTCTTTATTCTGTAACTCCAAAGGAGTTTAATAAATGACCATATACACAAACACACACACTCATACACACACTCACACACACATTCATGTACACAGTGTCTTTAGCAGCAATTTAATGTGATTAATGAGGCTGTTCTGGCACATCTTGAGGACAGCATATTAGTCACAGTTAATGACTCTTGCATAGCCTACTCAAAGAGCAATATATCCTTATTAAATGTTGCTATCATAAAGTTGGAATCGACTTCAAAATATTCTATGGTCAATGACCCTATTCCCAATATTGGTGAAGGGACACACCCCAAAATAGCTGGGATGGATAGACTTTTTAAAAGTGATTATTATTAAGCAAGACAAAACAAGAGTGTAGATTCTCCAAATGCCCTTCATGACAGTCTGGCCTATAATCATTATTTAAGGGAAGAAATCTTTCCTTGCAAATGAGTTTTTACTTTAATCCTTGTCAATTTCCTATTGTGTAGACAACAATAGAAATGGAGAAAAATTGCTCAACTCTCTTATATACACACTTGATATACTTGGAGATGCTTGTTAAATGATCCTCTTGCCTTTTTGCTATCAAATTAAAAAAGTTAATTTTGCTCCCAGGAATTAATTCTCATCTTTTAAAGTGAGTCTTTTATTATTGTTTTTTTTTTAAATTTTTTTTCTGAACCTTCTACTTTAATGTCTCCAAAGTGTAGGGAGAAGGCTACCTCTATCATCTGGGGAAGAAATACCTGGAGTGCTCTAAAAAACTAAGATTCGTGGCACCCTCATCTATCCAATCGGAATGCCTGTGGCTAAGGCCCAGCCTCTGCATTTTACACGAATCCTGAAAGACCCTTATGCATATGTTTGAGCATCAGCACTGTAGTTTCTCTTTAATTAAATCACCCAGATACCTTTTTTGCAAGGCACAGAAGATACATTATCTCTGGTACTAAACTTTTCAATTTCATCATATCACCTTTTCTGTATATTTAAGTTTAATCAAAAGTTAAACATGACTCTCCCAATCTGTGTGTATCCCTTACAGCCATTCCTCAATTCTTCATCAACCATTTTTCTAAAAGTGCTTCACCTTGTTCTCGTGTGTTCTCCTAATTTGACCGCACTGTAAGGAGATTCCTGCTAGTCTTTTCTTTTTCCCCAGGCCCCTATTTTCTACATTTCTTATTTCCTTGCCTTTACTCACACCTTGGATGCTTTTGAAATGACTTGTTTTTCCTCTCTCCTTTGCATATCTTAGCTACCTGGCCTGTCTAAGTTAAGATCCATTTTATACCACGAGTTCTTTTAAACTGCACCAGCCAATTGTGGTTGAGTAGTTACTGAGCTTATAATCAAATCTCTGATAGTCAATATTCTGTAACCTAAAAAAAGGACCTCATTTCATGTGTGTTTATACTTAAATAATTTCAATAAATATATCCACTTATTCTTTTTATTGGCAAATAACAATTGTATGTATTTGTGGAGTAAAACGTGATGCTTTGAGTTAATTTTTCAATTATTCATAAATTTATGTCATCACACCATTATGCTTTGATTTTGTGTTTTTCAAGTATTTAATATTTGGGGCCATATCCTATACAACTTTCTTAAAAGATCCCAGCATAATTATTTGCATACATTTCCCATCCAGTATGTCTTACCTTTGTCTATGTAGACCTTCTAGAGTATACACAAGATCTTCTAGAGTATACACCCACTGAGGAAATATCAACAAAATCAGTCTTACTTTTTATAGGTTAAGATATCATTTTTATATTAACATTTCAGAACATGTTGTTTACAGCCACTCCTTCCAGTTTCATCCTAGTAATTTTCTGCTTAATCTACTGATTCCTGATTTCAGTTCTTACCATTATCCCAACACCACTTTCCCAAAACTATCTAGATTTATACTAAACCTAAGATCTGATTCTTAGTCTTCAGTCTTTTTTTTGTTTTTAAAATTTTTTTAATTTGAGTCTCACTCTTGTCGCCCAGGCTGGAGTGCAATGGTGTGATCTTGGCTCACTGCAACCTCTGCCTCCCAGGTTCAAGCAATTCTCCTGCCTCAGCCTCCCAAGTAGCTGGGATTATAGGCGGCCATCACCACGCCCAGCTACCCAGCTAATTTTTTGCATTTTAATAGAAATGGGGTTTCACCATGTTGACCAGGCTGCCTTGAACTCATGATCTCAAGTGATCCACCTGACTCAGTCCCCTAAAGTGCTGGGATTCCAGCTGTGAGCCACCGCGCCTGACTGATCTTCAGTCATTTTTGATCACTTCTAGTATTTACTATTGGTGACCATCTTTAAATTTCACCTTAACTTTGCTTATCCTTTATTTCTGTACCTTGCATCTTGGCTTTAATTCCTCCATTTATTAGAGTCTGACTGCGGGTTTAACCCAATGTTGAGTCAGTTCCTACATTGTGTCTGCTATTTTCCCCACCCCCATGGAGAGCAGGATATATTTCTGTGGTTCCTGTGAACATTTAACCAACAAACTCCAGGTGTTTTCCTTTAGTTGTGGCCTTTCTCTAGCATTTCAAACCTGTAACATATATACACGTAGAATTCTATAATTACTCAATTATTTATTTTCTTTTTTGCCTTTTTTTCTATATTGCATGATGATTCCTCAATCCTATTATTTATTTTCTAATGGCCATTTATACTTGCAGGTGCCCAGACTCAAAACAGCTAAACCATAACTCATCGAACTCTGCTGCAAGTCAGTTCTCTCTCCATTCCTTTTTCACTGTAAAATCAGCTGTCAATTACGAAGGCTCGGCTTCCAAATTTGAAGTTATTGGGACTTTCTCTCATCATCTAAAGAATTATCAGAAGTGATTGCTTTTTCCCATCAAAGTTTGAGTGGGTGATATGCACTCCCTGACTTGGTTGGGAATTTGGCAATCTATCTGACTGATACTCTTTAAATATATTGTCATCAACATTCATGTGGTGGGATTAGGGGGCAACTCATTTCAAATTATTTAAAAAGTGTGTGCGGAGAAAGATTCACATATTAATTCCCTTTCACTGTCCAAAGTGGCATCAATATTGTGTAAAATGGGCAGTATGCTGCCACGTGAATTTTCTCCTGCTACTTTCTAAAATAGACATTTTCTTAGACATTTTCCTGTAGAGTTTAAAATATAGAAGGTAAAATGCATTCTTTGTCTCTGGTACATCCTGTTCTATTAGTTTGAAGAAATTTAGCCAATGGTGATCACCAAATGTAAGCTGCTGTATCAAATATGTGTTATAACACATATATGTTAAAGCACTTCAGCACATTCTTGTGCCTCCTCAAACAAGTTTGAAAGTTTTTTTTTTTAAATTTGCATAAAGTGCTGTATAATTGATGGGACTAAATCAATGTACATTCTGTTAGTTCAATGGTGTTTTTATGGATTGGTATCTTTGGAGACATTCGTGTCTAAAGTCTTTGCTTCTGACTGCCTTACCTTCCTAGAAACCACTTTCCATCTAATCACAGGATCTCAATTATCTTGTTTCAACTTGCTTCTTTATCTGGCCTTTATGTACAACAAATCCCCCTTTTCGTTTTATTGCTGAAAGTTAAACCTCTGTCTCATTTTTGCTCAAACACAGATGTGTTAATTTCAGCACCTGACCGTTATTTGTATTTCTCTCTCTGTTGGAATATCAACAAATATTTATTGAGCAAATGATTATGAATATGGCCTTTTGAATTCAGATACAACTAGGATGAGACTTCATCCTATCAATTCAAAGCAGTTTGACCTTGCAATCATAATTCAACCTTTGCAAAATTCACTTTTTTTTTCAACTGTGGCTTAGAAATAATGGTGAGTCCTATCTGATCACCACTAGATAAGAGGATTAACTGATGTAAC
Source organism: Mandrillus leucophaeus (assembly GCF_000951045.1). Taxonomy (NCBI): domain Eukaryota; kingdom Metazoa; phylum Chordata; class Mammalia; order Primates; family Cercopithecidae; genus Mandrillus; species Mandrillus leucophaeus. The sequence continues at coordinate 458,773 of NW_012098321.1, forward strand.
ATATTTTCTCAATTATTTGCAAAATTACTGGTACAAATAAATACTGAACAATTGCTGGCTCTTTATTAGTAATAGTAATGATTGGGTAGTGGTAGTAGAGTAACCATAGTAATGTGCAAAGCATGCTGGATACAGGAAATACAGTGGAAAACACAGGAAGGATGTTATCTCTCCTGTCATGGACTCTGCAGATTAGAGAAGAAAAAGAAAAGTAATCTAATATTTAGAATAAATATTGTACTATACTACTACACAGCAAGGGAGCCAAACTAGTTTTAACATCTCAAGAGGTCTCCCTGACAGAATGGGACTATGAGATAAGGAAATAGAAAAGGTAGTCAGGATAATGGTGGAGGTGAGGGAGAGAAAGGATGATGCTCAGGCAGAAAGAGCAGCATGTATGAGGGTCTAGAAGAAGAGGCAAATTTGAGGAAAGTAAACAGTCTTGCATCTCTAAAGTGTAGCAAGCTGAAAACAGGGGAAATTCTCAAGAGATTAATTCAGAGTTAGGTAGGATTCAGATCATGTGAAGTTCTTTAGACTTCATAAAATACTTTTTACTCTATGTTGAAATCATTACAGAACGATGTTAATCAACAAACAGCCTTGATTGAATTTTTATTTTTGCATATTGTATGTTTCCTAGGGCTTCCCTAACACATCATTACAAACCAGGGAGTTTAAGACAACAGAAAGGTGTTCTTACATTTCTGGAAGCTAGAGGTCTGAAATCAAGGAGTTGGTAGGCAGGGCCATGATCTGAAGGCTCTAGGTGAAGATCTTTGCTTGCCTCTCCCTAGCCTCTGTTGAGTGCTGGCAACCTTTAGTTGCCCCTTGGCTTATATGTGCATCCAACTTCTGCCTCTATCATCACATGGCATTCTCACTATTGGTCTGGTCCCTCTTTCTACATTTCCCACTTCCTAGAAAGACATCAGTCACTGAGTGAGGGCCCACTCTAATGTAGTCCAGCCTCATATTAACTTGATTGTTTTCAAGTAAGCTCACATGCACAGATATTGGGAGTCAGGACTTAAACATACCTTTTTAAGGAATGTAATTCAACCCACAACACTTATTATTATGGCTCTATTTTGGACACTTAATTCTAAGAGAATAATTAGAAACAAAGGGGAGAGTTAGAATGATTTAGCAGAAGTACAACAAATAAGAACGGTGGCCTGAACAAGCATTGTGTTAATGGGGAAAGGTGTTTTTCAATTCAAAAATTGAATTCTGGAGGTAGGTTGTGCAAGAGTTGCTTATTGATAAATATGTTGAGAGAGGAGTGAGGAAGAGGAAGTCAATGATGATGCATAGTTTCTTGCCTGGGCAAGTAGGTGAATGGTACACTGAAAAGGGAAATAGTGAAGAGAAGCTGGTATAGGATATCATTGAAAGACCCATCATTCTATTACTTCAGATTCTTTTCTCTGTCTATAAGGTGCTAGGCAGCAGATACAGAATAGGCTCAGACAGTTTAAGGCCTGCCCTCATGGAACTTATGGCTCATGCTAGTCACATAGGAGTTGACATCTGCTTTAATAGGAATTGCATAACATTTTAGAATGTGAATCAAACATCTACTGCAGTCATCAATGTTTTATAAAATTGCAGCTGCTTTTGCTTTTGTATCTGTTCATTCCCAGGCTCTTAATAGGATCCCTATCTCTTGAACACTTTCCTGAGCAAAGATTTGTGTTATCTCTTGATATGGTAATTTTCTATTTCTAATTTAATTCCCTATAAAATCAACCTTTGTATCACCTGGCATTTACTATCTGTACTTCCCTTCCTTTTTGCTGTCTATATAAGTTTTAAACTCTACTTGATCCATTCTTTTCAACTGACTTTCTCATCTTTCCTCCTAGCTGTTTTGTTTGGATAAAACTCTGCTTTGGTTCATGCAACGTGTCCAGTCTTTTACTCTCAGCCATGTGATCTTGTCTCTACCATTAGGTTCCTGGGCACACTTCAGTTTGTACCATTATTTGTTGGTTTCAGAGTTTCTGCACCACAGCAGTGATTTAGGGTCTTTTCACAGTTCTGGCATTTTTCTCTCCATCATGTACACACAGTGTTTTTAAGTTGAGCATTCATACATTTATTCATTCATCCATTCAACCATTCATGCACTCATTCTCTCATCAGATACACATTGAGCTGCTGCTTCATTCCACTCATTGTACGAGTTCTGCGGAGTCAAAGACTAATGCAATGCAGTTCCTTTTTTAAGGGTTTAGAATGGAGATCCAGATGAGTCAACTGACGATACAAACCGTGTGATAAATGTGAAGCACAGGTGGAGCACATGTCGTGGACTGGCCAGGTGAGTAGGAGACACATCAGGAAAGGCTGCTGGAGTTCTAGCAGAACTAGCCATGAAATGGTGCTGGTGGGAGGGTGAAGGTGGGAAGGGAAAAATTGAGGGGAAAGGGGCGCAGGAGGGGAAAAATAGCAAATATAAATCTCAGGAGGTGAGAGAGAATATGGTCATTCTAAAACTGCAGAAGTGTGTGCTGTGTGTGCTGTGAAAAAGTGGGAGAAGAAAAAGATACGACCAGACTAGCTCAAGATCTGTATGCTTGTCTGTCTTGTCCTGACCTGATGCCTTGTACTAAGGACTTATTGTCAGCTGTGTTTCCTGCACTGAAACTAAGTCCTGACATTTCTATATTCCCTCATTGTTCTCTAACATCACCTATACAATTTCCTTCATTTAATGTCTATATAGATACGTAAGTAGCGATGCACTTTCAAAGGTAGGCTTATGCCAGGTCATGGGTCCCTGTAAATGCTATGTGCCATGCCGAAGAGTCTGGCAGTTATTCTGTAGACAATAGTAAAGCAAGTTGTGTTTTGAATACAGCTTGAATAAAATGACCACAGCAGTGTTTCAGAGGGTTGACATACTGAAATATTTAGTGGGTGAAGGGTGAAGTCAGTGGCGATGGGCCAGTTGAAGACCATCTCACGCAGTGATTGAGAACATGGACCCTGGGTAGATGTTGTGGGTTTGTACTGATAACCCAATTACTAGGAGTATATTTTGGGAAAGAAACCTTAGTTCTCTGTGCCTCAAAATAGAGATTATAATGGTGGTAGTGACTATTATAAAGCATAGTTGTGTGGATGAAATTAATGAAGACAAGTAAAGCACTTATAATATTGGACAATAATAAATTACTATTATTGGACACAAAGAAGTCCTCAACTAATGTTACTTTATTATGTTACCAAAATAGATCTTGATCATAGAGATCCATGGTAGTAAAGCCATGATTCATTTAAAAATAAATCCTTCGAAGCTGTATTTATGTAGCTAGAGTCCATATAATGCTAGTAAATTAAAATAACTGTTAGTTTTTCATTATTCCTAAGGCTGCCATTACAAACGACCAAAAACTGGGTGATTTAGAACAACAGGAATGTATTCTCACAGTTCTGCAGGCTGGAAGTCCAAAGCAAGGTGTTGACAGAGCCAAGCTTCTACTGCAGCCTGTAAGAGAAAGTCCTCATTTGGCTCTTCCAGCTTCTGGTATCCCCAGATCATCCTGGGTTTGTGTCCAGTATTCGCATGTCATTCTTCCTATGTCTCTTTGCATAGACTCCCTCTATACATGTCTGTGTCCAAATTTTTCTTCTCTTTTTTTTCCTTTCTTTTTTAAAAAATAAAAACACCTGTTATATTGGATTAAGAATCATTCTAATAACCTAATCTTCACTTGATTACCTGTACAAAGACCCTGTTTTCAAAAGGGATCACATTCTGTGTTACTGGAGGTTGGAACTTCAACATATCTTTTTCAGGGGAACACAGTTTAATCCATAACATCACTCCTGCAATTATTGTGAAATACTAAAATTTCTAAAATGTGACCAGTGAGGCTGAGTTTGAGCAAGTAAACAGTATTGCTGCTCACCACAATTAGTAACATGGGCCTTATTTTCTGTATTTGGTCAAGGACCTAGAATCAATCAACAGGGCAATGTGTTTTAAATAAGGAAGTAGTAAAGAAAACTAGTGAACTTATTTTTTCTTATTGAGAAATGAAACAAATTTGATTTGTGATTCATTATTCAAATATCAGTGAAACCAGAATACCATAACAGGATTTTCCAATGTCATTTGGTGGAAATGAAACATAAAAACTATGATAGAGAAAAATATTAGATCTGAAATGGGTATGAGAATTCTCAATAGCACCTTGCACTTCAGAGAATTAACATTGTGAGCTGCTTTTCCATGAGGAACACGTTTATATCTAATATAACACATTAGGGAAGAGTGTCAGGTCATACATTCATCACATTCACACACACACACCCCCACACAAATAATGTAGTGGTACTTGTACATTAATCCACATTTTTCACATTTAAACTCCATTGCTGGAAACCAGAGGAGGGAAACAGTAACTGGAAATTGGAAAAAGAAATTTATAATCATATTTAACACTTTTATGCCTAATAATCAGAAAAAAAGTATCACTTTTGAATTTGGAAGATTTGTAGAACAAGGAGGGAAGTAATTGAGTTTTAGGTATTTATTAAGACATGCAAATAATGAATAATAGAATCATTGGAAAATAATTTGAGAAATTGGAGTAGCAAGTTTTGAGAGATTAAAGAACTAAATATACAAGATTTCTCATTTTTCCTGTACTGCATTAAACTCATATTGATTTTTTTTGCATATGGGAAAGGGGTGGAGAAATTAAAAATAAAAATATTAATGACAATTTTATCAGCTAATAATCCAGTTTTGCTTCCTATAAAATAAACAACTCTGAGAGATGGTCAGTAGTAGATAATTAACAGGACCAAAATTTTTTGATGTCATTAATACATAACTTGAGGATTATCTGAAGAATGAAGATAGATGAAAAAAATTAAAATATTTCATGAAAAGAATTAGAGATAAGATGGATGAGGAAGTATTACTAACCTTGCTCCTTCAAATAAAAAAAAAAGATTATAACCGAAATACGCAATCTTCAGAACTTAGACTTTAGGACAATTTATTACTCAAAAATTAAATATTGGCTGCCAGCAAATTGATTTATTATCAGAAATAGTGTTAGATATCAGGAACAAATGAAAAAGAGAAGGGAATAAAAATTTCATAGATATCTGCTAGGTGAGGCACTTTATATATGTTATTCAATTGCATTTTTATAAAAAATAACTCTGTAAACTATTATTTCCATTTGATACGTGAGGCAATGAAGGCAAAGAACATATAAGTAGCCAGCCCATGGGTATAACTAGTGAGTGTGGAATCATTATTTACATATTTTTTTAAACTCCAAGCCTTTCTCACACCAACATAAAGAATTCCCAAGGAAAAAATATTCTAAAATTGATAGATAACAATGTCACATTTTTTATTCAATTGAATTTCCAAAGGCCTAGTGACTTTGACAGCAATTCCCCAAGGCAGCCCTTACTTGTTTTGGGAAATGCTGGTCCCTGTCTTTGGAATACAGTAGAGAAAATAAACATAACAAATAACATGGAATAATACACTTGACATGATGATGTTCCTGAGAAAGTATAATTAGGTAATATCAGCATCTTCATTTCCACATATTATTGAAATGGCAAGTCCACAACTATGGCCAGAATTCTGAGACTGGCTCAAGGCCCTGCATTTGTTCCTGCTGAGCGGGACTGAGGATGGGTCACAGACTTTTCAGAGAAGCTGTCCAGCATTAAATAAGGTGCTAAACCCATTCCAGTCTAGTTTCTCCCATACATTCCAGCTTGCTTTCTGTGGCTGCTTCATCAACCCCAGATTCCCATAATTTCAGTTTTTCCTCTGAATCTCATTTCTGTATTCCTTCTTTTTCCCTTATTTGGATTCGCTTTTCCCCCTATAATATTAGTCCCTGAACTTAGGCTGCCCCTGCTCTATTCAGAAGGTTAAGTGGAAACAATATGGGCAAAACACTTTAAAGGGAAATGACCTTATTTATACTCAGATGATTCCAAAGAAAAATTCTGTGGTTTTATTATTTTGTATATGTCAAATGCAAATTTATTGGAATAAAATCAATAAGCGAAGAAATAAAAATAAATTGCGACTAACACATTAACTATGATTAAATTGTTATTCCAATGCCTTGAAATGGAAAGTTCATGAGGAACCTTTTGAGATAATTTAACTTAAAGCCCAAAGGATCAAGGTATGTAGCACTGTAGACGAAAAAGCATTCCCTATAATTAATGGCAAATGTTTTTTGTCATAGTTCAAATAAAGTAAGCACTTACATAATTTTGTATTATATTTTTACATATAAAATGAGCATGATGGCCACTCTCTAAGATGTTCCCTAAAGATAGTTTTCTCTGAGAATTCATACCCACCTATTTATGCCCATTGAATCAGGACTGACTTGAGTTCCCGATAGAATAATGCAGAAGTGATGACATGTAACTTTCAAGACTAGGTTATAAGAGGCCTTGCAGCTTCTTCCTTGTTTTCTTGCACTGCTAAGTCTGGGGAGAGCCAGCTGCCGTGCCATTAAAACACCAAAGTATCCCACATAGAGAGGAACCAACTTGGCAGTCTTGAGATGAAAATATCTTTGAAGTGGATCTGCCAGTCCCAGACAAGCCTTCCAGATGACTCAGCTCTGGCTAATATCAGACTGCAATCTCAGAGCCCCTGCTATGTTTCTGAATTTCTGATCTCCAAAAAAACGATTAGAGACAATAAATATTTATTGTAAGTTTAAATCACTAAGTTTGGGGTGATTCGTTATGCAGCAATAGATAACTTGATACAGTTAGATAAAGTGATACATCAACCAGACAAAAAGAAAAACATTCAGTTTGTTGCTTTTTCCAAAAGCAATGTTTGAAATCATCTACAATGGTTTCTTCTAAGGAAAATATTTGGGATTACTATACATAATGGCTAACAATTATCAGTAATCAGAATCAGTGGGGAATGGAACAGAGACACAGTGCCATTCTGAAAAATCCTTTTCAAACTTCGGTAGTCGGAATAGTGTTTTAGATTATCATATAAAAAACTCATAAGGCAATAAAATTAAATTCATTCATTTGTTTATATAATCAGTAATTATTAACTGAGCACCGTATGTGCTGGCCACTTATGTTCAGGTACTGGAGATGAAATAGCAAATAGTACAGCTTCCTCCATGAAGTTCACAGTCAATATATCAATACATTTTAATGTTGAATTAAAATTAAGTAGGGTCTCTTATTTGCATTTTTATCTTCTCATGTAACACATTAAAAAACTGTATTTTCTTTAGTTTTATATTAGTCATTACAAAGTTTCCTCTCAATTCCGTGCTTCTGATGAGGAGCCACCTGGTTTCCCAGTATTACTGAGAGAAGAAAGAAAATAACAATTGTAAAATTACTCTGTTTTTAAGAGAAATTATGGAGTTATGATTGGGCTTGTTTATTCATTCATTCATTCATTCATTCATTCATTCCAGAAGCATTTATCAAATATCATCTATGTATCTTCAAGCCTTGAAGTATATTTTCATATTACAGAATATAAAAATGACAAAATACTGATAACTTTCGTATCATCAAAAAAGTTTAATACATTTATTATGCTCTGTTTTGAAAATCTGTGACAGATAAAAATCAGTGTTTTTATTGAAAACTTAAAAAGTAATTTTAAACATTTCAGCATGTGGTTGATAGGTACAGCAAACCACCATGGCACACGTACACCTGTGTAACAAACCTACACGTTCTGCACATACATCCCGGAACTTAAAGTAAAATTTAAAAAAAAAAACAAACTTCAGCATTTAATGAGATCACAGGAGAAATCAGATGCTATTATCTTCTTTTATTTTAAAATGTATGTTTATTTAAGAGGGAAATACAGTAGATTAGAAGTATTTTGGGGGTTAATATTTTACTTTCTGTGAAGGAATAATTGGAAAAAGGAGACCAAGAAGCCTGGAATATTGTGGTCAGTCAATAATGCATTTCATAATAATTATATTTTGGCTTTACAAATAGGTAACCAATTATTTTACCTCTTAATTAAAAATTCATGCATAAATTACTATTATGGATTCCTCGTTTTTATTTGAAAGATAGATGCATATATATACATGTATATATGCCTTTTGGGTTGTGCTGTGTGTTTGAATATAGATGTATTTCAAGCATGAATTATATTATCTGAAAAGAGCCTTCATTAGAAGAGAAATTATTTCTAAAAATTTTCTCCTTAACACTCATCCAACTTAATTTGAAACTATTCAAACCCAAACAAAAGAATAATTCATAGTTCAGTTTCAGGCTTATAGTTAATTAACAATTTCAATAAAGAAGTGGTTTATTAGGTGTCTCACTCAAGTGCTTTAGGCTAATACCAGAAACAAAAAAGTTAAATTAGAGGAAAAGTGGAACAAAATTTCAAAAAATTCTGTTTAATGTATCTCTTTGCTTTCCTAGGAACCCTGAAATTATTACTTTTCAGCACAGTGAACTTAATGACATGCTTTTTCTTTCCCTGGTGACTTCCTATAGCTTAATTAGCTGATTCAGGTCAACCACCTGGTTCATCAGTTTTTGAACATCTGAGACTTAGTCTTAAATTCCCTTTTGAGACATGAATTCCCATCACAAGGGCCTCGTGGGTGTGTATGTGTGGGAAAATAATTTTGAGCAATTAGAAATTAATGATGACCTTGCAGGGGATGGAAGAGGACATAATCATAAAAGTTGAACATACATCACTGGGAATGAGTAATGCACTACCATTAGCGTAATTGGCTAGCATGAAAATGGAGATACCTACAATTATTAAGGTTTAGAAACTTTGAGGAAATCAGGAGGTACTGGAAGGTGCAACCTGAGATTTTACTCCTAGAAATCTCATCAGTGATAATTTGAAATTATATATACATGAAATTGTTAAATTGGAATCTGGAGAATAATTCTAATAGAGCAAAAATAGAAAAATACACTGAAAATGAAAGTATCACGTAATATTGCTGTATGTCAGACACTTATTAAAAATAGGAATCTAGATCTTGGACTATGTGTTTCGACCACACCAGAAAGCACCTCCTAACTGTGCGCTTAGAAAAATTGTTCTTAAAAATGAGGAGAGGCCGGGAGCGGTGGCTCACTCCTGTAATCCCGGCACTTTGGGAGGCTGAGGCGGGTGGATCACCTGAGGTCAGAAGTTTGAGACCATCCTGGCCAACATGGAGAAACCCTGTCTCTACTAAAAGTACACAAATTAGCCAGGCATGGCGGTAGGCACCTATAATCTCAGCTACTCAGGAGGATGAGGCAGGAGAATTGCTTGAACCCAGGAAGCGGAGGTTGCAGTGAATGGAGATCACACCACTGTACTCCACCAGCCTGGGTGACAACAGCGAGACTCTGTCTCAAAAGAAAAAAAAAAAAGAGAGTATAATATTTAGTACTTCATAGGCTTATTATAAGGAATGAATGATTTAATAATAGTACGTGCATGTCTTACTTTTCTGTTGCAGGTAACAAGCCAAACTTAATGTCTTTGAATAATATTTTATTGTTTCTCATGGTCATAGGCATTGACCGGGCTTGGCTGGGCAGCTCTCTTCTGAAGTTGTAATCGGATGTTGTCTGTGGTTGCTGTCATTTAAATGCTCAAAGTGGCTGAATGTCCAACGTGGCTTACTGACATAGTTGGCAGGTAATGCTGATTGTCCTGTGGGCACTCAGCCCATGGCTTGGGCAGAATCAGCTACATAATTTACAGAACCTACCTAGTGCAAAAGGAAAGTATGGAGTTTCTTGTTAAAATTATTAAGAAGTTCAAGACAGTAACAGCACAGGTTGCATGCTCATGAATCGGGCTCTGGGCTGGGATTTCTCACAATAAAATGGCTGGGTTCTAAGAAGCATTCCAAGACCAAGCATTCTAAAAGGCCCAAAGTTCTAAGGCTTTTCATAACCTAGTAGGTCACGATTCTAATTGTCAGAAGGAAATCACAAAGCCAGCTCAGGTTCGAGAGAGGGAAATTAGATGCTATCTCTTAATAGACAGCATGCTTGTATAGGGAAATAAATAATTGATGGCAGTCATAGTTGGAAATTACTAAATGACCTTGAGGTTTTATTATAATTATTCAGGGAGATAACCCATATTAGTTAGTTAGCAGAGTGCCTGTACTGTAAAAATGCTTATGTAACTGTTATCATTATCCTGGATTATAAATTTGGAAAAGAACCAATGTACCATGACTGTAGATCTGCAATCTATCTGCTTGAATTAAATACATGTTATCAAATTTTATTTTTACCCTTCTATGAAATGTCTTGTACAAATAGTTTTTAAAACGTCAACATTTATTGCTGCTTAATTTTGTAATGACCAAAGCACGTTCCTAAATTAATTATTAATTAGCTTAATGTTTCTCAATGATAATAGACTTTCTCTTTTACCTAAAGGCATTCTTCAGAAATCAATAGTTTAGCTTTGATTTTTCTGCCTATTAAATAACCACCTATAGTCTATTGTCTTGCTGTATTTATCACAGATGAGTGCAAAACAACAACAACAAAAAATAAATTGCTTTACTATAGTACCTTTTCTTTACACTTTGCCGTAAAGTGCCACATTCTTTGAATGCATCTCAGCTAGTGTGTAACTTGAGATTACAGGTTATAAAAGCTTTTTATAATCTTTAGTCATTTAACACTACCTAAATCTTATTTGATGGCTTTTCTTTTCAGTTTGTGCCAAAAGCAATATAACTTTTAAATTAGGAAGCAAATATCCTTTTATGAATAAGACACTGTTTCTGACATCCAAAGTTTGTTTATAGGCACCAAGAATTTCTGGAAAACTGTGTGTGTAAAGATAGTTATAAGTGAAAAGAAATGCCAAATGATCGTTCAGGACACAACAGAACAGTTTATTTTGTTGTGATAAAGACAAAGGAGGATGGTGGATTACAAAACTATGTTTATTCTCTTGTGCAAGGCTCTTGGAATGTACTAAAAACAATTTTTAAGTCAATATTGCACAAATAATGTCAACCTGGATTGAAGGAAGCCATAAAGCTGAACCCAAGTAAATCTGATTCCATTTTGAATAGTTTATATTTTTTAATGACGTGCTAAGCATTGTAGGCCTTCATATTCAGTTTACAAGAGTTTATTCTTTCTGAACTTTGACCCTTCCCTTATTTGCCCTGGGTTTATTCATTTTTATATTTATTTCTTCTAACATCTCATTTCAAAGATGCCTTATATATCATAGGTATCAAATACATTAACTTTTTAAAATAATTTCAACTTTAAAATTAGATTCATGGAGTATATATGTAGGATTGTTACATGGATATATTGAGTGATGCTGAAGTTGGAGGTATGATTGATCCTGTCACCCTGGTAGTGAGCATAGTATCCAACAGTTTTTCCGTCTGTCCCTCCCTCATCCAGTAGTTCCCAGTGTCTGTTGTTGCCATCTTTATGTGTACCTGATGTTTAGCTTCTACTTTTAAGTGAGAACATGTGGTATTTGGTTTTCTGTTCCTGCATTAATTTGCTTAGGATAATGGCCTGCAGTTGCTTCCAACGTTGCTGTGAAGGGCATGGTTTCATTCCTTTTTATGGCTGTGTAGTATTCCACGTGTATATGTACCACATTTTCTTTATCCCGTCCACCATTGATGATCACCTAGGTTGCTGTCTTTGCTATTGTGAATACTGCTGCTGTGATGAGTATGTGAGTCCATGTGTCTTTTTGGTAGAACAATTTCTTTTGGATATATACCCAGTAATGGGATTGCTGGGTCAAATGGTAGTTCTGTTTTAAGTCCTTTGGAGTTCCTGAGCCGTCTCCAAACTGCTTTCTACAGTGGCTGAACTAATTTACATTCCCTGAGAAGTGTCTTTTCATGTCTTTTGCCCACTTTTTAATGGGGCTACTTGTTTTTTGCTTGTTGACTTGTTTAAGTTCCTTATGAATTCTAGATATTAGACCTTTGTCAGATGCATCATTTGTAAATATTTTCTCTTATTCTGTAGACTGACTCTTAATCTGTTGATAGTTTGTTTTGCTTTGCATAAGCTCATTAATTTAATTAGGTTGCAACTGTCAATTTTAGTTTTTGTTGTAATTGCTTTTGAGGACTTAGTCTTAAATTCTTTCCCAAGGCCAGTGTTCAGAATGGTGTTTCCTAGGTTTTCTTCCAGAATTCTTACAGTTTGAGGTCTTACATTGAAATCTTTAATTCATCTTGAGTTAATTTTTATATATGGTAAAAGTTAGGGGGTCCAGTCTCTTTCTTCCACATATGGCTAGACAGCTATCCCAGGACCATTTATTGAATAGGGAGTCCCGTCTCCATTGCTGATTTTTGTCGACGTTGTCAAAGATCAGAAGGCAGTAGGTGTGAGGCTTTATTTCTGGGCTCTCTATTCTGTTCCATTGATCTATGTATCTGCTTTTGTACTAGTACCATGCTGTTTTGGTTATGGTATCTTTACAGGACAGTTTGAAGTCGGGTAGTGTGATGCTTTCCTGGCTTTGTTTTTTTCAGTTAGCATTGTTTTGGGTATTTGGCTCTTTTTTCATGCCATATGAATAGATTTTTCTAATTCTGTGCAAAATGACATTGGTAGTTTGATAGAAATAGTATTAAATCTGTAGATTGCTTTGGGCAGTATGGCCATTTAAACAACATTGATTATTCCAATTTATGAGCATAGGATGTTTTTTCATTTGTTTGTGTCATCTGTGATTTCTTTTGGCAGTGTTTTTCAGTTCTTGTAGAAATATTTTACAACCTTGGTTAAATGTATTCCTAGGTATTTCATTTTTTGGCTATTGTAAGTGGGAGTGTGTTGTTGATTTGGCTCTTAGCTAGGACATTATTGATGTATATAAATGCTACTTTTTTGTATATTGATTTTGTATCCTGAAACTTTACTGAATTTGTTTATCAGCTCCAGGAGCCTTTGGCTTCTGGATTCTAGGTATGAAATCTATGTGATTCTATATGATCCTAGGTATAGAATCATGTTATTAGTGAAGAGTGATCGTTTGACTTCTTGTTTTCCTATTTGGATGCCTTTTATTTCTTTTACTTGCTTGATTGCCATGGCTAGGACTTCCAGCACTATGTGGAATAGGGGTGGTGAGAGTGGGCATCCTTGTCTTTTACCAGTTCTTTAGGGGAATGCTTCCAACTTTTGCCTGTTTAGTATGATATTGGCTATGGGTTTGTCGTAAGTGGCGGTTATTATTTTGAGGTAATTAACAGTTTTTGATTGAAGTAGAATATACATAAATTACATATGCTGTAAGCACACATAGGAGTGAATTTTTGAACACATCTTTGTATCCAGCACCCAGAAGTTATTCATCTGACTCTTTCCTATGACTAACGCAGCCCTTTCCCACCAAAGATAACCACTGTCCTAACTTCTGACTACATATATTAGATTTCCTTGTTTGCTTATTTTATATAAATGAAATCAAATAGCATGGGATCTTTTGTGTGTGGCTTCTTTTGCTCAGATTCATATTTGTGAGATTTATCCACATTGTTGCATGTTGTACGATAATCTATTCTCATTGCTCCACAATATTCCATTATGTGATAATGCTTCAAGTTATTTATCTATTCTATCATTGTTAGGCATCTGGGTTGTTTCCAACTTGGAGCTTTTGTAAATAGTGCAACCATAAACATTCTCATACATATCTTTTAGTGAATATCACAACATAATTCTAGCAGAAGAACTGCTGGGTCATATATATATATATGTGTGTATATATATGTATACACACACACGAACACACACATATGTTTATATATGTAAACATATTTATATTTATACATACATGTACATGTTTAGCTTTAATAGATACTAACAGTTTTTTAAGTGGCTGTACCCATGAAGACTGTCACCAATGATGTGTTAGAATTCTAGTGGCTCTACATTTTTGTAATTTTGGTATTTTTACTTCTTTAATCTTAGTCATTCCATCAGAGGGTAGCCCTAACGACTAATAAGGTTAAGTGCCATTACATATGTTTATTGGTCATTAGGTTTAATTGCTTTTGTGAAATGTGTTCACATGTCCGAGTCATTTTTGTGCTTTGTGTGATGTAGGCCCAGTTGGTCATGCATTACTTACTAAAGAGATAATCCATTCTCCACTGTAACACAGTGCCAACATTGTCATGAAATTGGTGACTGTTCCAACATGGCACGTGTATACATATGTAACAAACCTGCATGCTGTGCACGTGTACCCTAGTACTTAAAGTATAATAAAAACAACAACAACAACAAAAAGAAATTGGTGACTGTTATTTTTAGGTCTATCTCTGTATCCTCAATTCTGTTGAACTATTCTTGTACCAAATCCAATTTGTCTTAAATAACTGAAACACCATTTCCATTAAAATAACTTGAGTAACTTAGATTCTTTAAAGAGGAGCAAAAAATTATGTTTTTCTTTGTAAAAATAATAATTCTAGAATAGTAAGTATAAATTCAAATTTAACATATCGAATAAAAATGTCCAGCACTTTTCATTTGTATATGAAACATACTCCACTGCATGAAAGATGAATAATGTAACAATATGCCATCTATTTAATAATGTTCACTCAATAACTAGAGTGTGCTAAACACCAGTAATAAAAATGACATTTTTAAGACATACCCTTTGTTTTCAGCATGTCTGTAGAGGGAGATAGGCATATAAAGAGATCAAGCACATTATAAGGTGATATGCTATTTCTGTAAAATAAACATCTAATATTCTTGGGTTTGATGGGGATGAAGACATGTGAGCTGAAATAAAATTTGAAGGAAATTTCAATGGCAGCTCTCAGAAGACTAGATGGAGGCCTTGAAAATTGAGATGGATTCATCCAGTTTACTGTCTTCTAGAACAATAAAATTATGGAAAAACAGAGGGAAAAATGGAAGAGATTGAGGAAAGTGTCAGGTAATGGACTTTAAGCTAGTTAGTCCAGGAAGTGAACAGAAGAAACTGCTGATAGGAATAAAATAGAGGGGCCAGGAATTGGAAATTCCTATGAGAAAAAAGAGAGGTGCAATGGGAGATAAAGAATAAGACAGCAGAAAAGATAGGAGGATGTGGGTGGAGAGCAGAGTTCTTTAAATGCAAATAGTGTGTGGATGACTTATCTAAGATACTGATATAAGAGTGAAAGACTTCAGAGGAAATGAGGTCAAAGTCACTAAAAATGAGGAAAATTAATGGAAGAATTAGGGTGTCAGCTGGGTCTTACGGATGCATGTTGAAGGAACTCAGGACAGTGGCAGAACACGGAGTGGAGGAAACAGTGATGCTGGCACTAAGGTCTTCAGTGAATGAAAAGGAGAACAGGGATTGTTATTAAATAGCTGAGGATATGAAGACTGTGTTATTACCAGACGTAATTAATTTCAGTGTGTCAGTGACTGAGAAATGGCCTGGAAGTGCATTTGAGAAGCAAGAATGGTGACCTCCTCATCTAAAAACTCTGGAATGAGTGTATTCTGTGGTAATGAGCATCTTCCAATTAAGAGGGCTACAGAGGAGATGGTATCCTCAGGGAAAGCCAAGTTTCTCTTAGGCAGGAACGTAATGGGAAGATATTGAGGGTGGCTGGGATTCCTGGAGGTATAGTTAAAAGTTTTAGAAGAAAAGACAGCAGTAGGAGCTAGATTGGCACCAGGGAAGGACATACAGTACAGCAGATGAAAGTTTAAGAAAAGAGCAGATAGATGAGGATGAAGGTATTTGTGAGGCACTGTGGCATTAACAGACTTGAAGAATTTCAAAATACATGGACCCAGAAATCCCTTGGAAGATGAGTTCTGGTAGATATCCTTGGGACTGGTTGTCTCTTCTATAGACATTTTAAGTGTAGTGAACAGAATCCTTGATGAAAAAATGCATGAACTAATCTCAGAAATTGTTATTTTGTTCTGTATGAAAAAAACCTAGGATTTAATTGGAAAAATAGATGGAATGGAAGAAAAGAAACTGATGGCAGGAAAATCAGTTGGAATAACTACTAGCAGTAATCTAAATAAGAGAAGAAAAAGATGACAGCAATTAGGATAGAAAGTAGAGGCCAGATTTTACAGACACTTCAGAGGTAGAAACAAGATTTGTTCTGGGATATGGATATAGGATTGGATATGGGTAGTGAGAGAGAAGTTGTAGTTGAGGTTCATCTACTTCCCAGATCAGAAGTCCAAGTGGACGTCTGGCAAGTTGATGATCCAAAGAAAATAGAGGAGTTAATGCATACTTAGGCTGAATATTATGGCTATCTCTTTTTCATGCCTCCCCAACTCCACTATCTTTTATATGAAAACAATTCCATGTATCCATTGGAGATAGATCCTGCCTCCTTTCTATAGTCCATGCTTTTTTTTTTTTTTTTTTTTTAAATACTTTAAGTTCTAGGGTACATGTGCACAACGTGCAGGTTTGGTACATAGGTATTTATATACCATGTATGCCATGACGGTGTGCTGCACCCATTAATTCGTCATTTACATTAGGTATATCTCCTAATGCTATCCCTTCCCCCTCCCCCCACCCCATGACAGGCCCTGGTGTGTGATGTTCCCCTTCCTGTGTCCAAGTGTTCTCATTGTTCAATTCCCACCTATGAGTGAGAACATGAGGTGTTTGGTTTTCTGTCCTTGCAATAGTTTGCTGAGAATGATGGTTTCCAGCTTCATCCATGTCCCTACAAAGGACATGAACTCATTCTTTTTTCTGACTGCATAGTATTCCATAGTGTACATGTGCTACATTTTCTTAATTCAGTCTATCACTGATGGACATTTGGGTTGGTTCCAAGTCTTTGCTCTTGTGAATAGAGCTGCAATAAACATACATGTGCATGTATCTTTACAGCAGCATTATTTATAATCCTTTGGGTATATACCAGTAATGGGATAGCTGGGTCATATGGTATTTCTAGTTGTAGACCCTTGAGGAATTGCCACACTATCTTCCACAATTGAACTAGTTTACAGTCCCATCAGCAGTGTAAAAGTGTTCCTATTTCTCCACATCCTCTGCAGCACCTGTTGTTTCTTGACTTTTTAATGATAGCCATTCTAACAGGTTTGAGATGGTATCTCATTGTGGTTTTGATTTGCATTTCTCTGATGGCCAGTGATGATGAGCATTTTTTCATGTATCTGTTGGCTGTATGAATGTCTTCTTTTGAGAAATGTCTGTTCATACCCTTCACCCACTTTTTGATGGGGTTGTTTGATTTTTTCTTGTAAATTTGTTTGAGTTCTTTGTAGGTTCTGGATATTAGCCCCTTGTCAGATGAGTAGATTGCAAAAAATTTCTCCTATTCTGTAGGTTGCCTGTTCACTCTGATGGTAGTTTCTTTTGCTGTGCAGAAGCTCTTTAGTTTAATTAGATCCCATTTGTCCATTTTGGCTTTTGTTGCCGTTTCTTTTGGTGTTTTAGACATGAAGTCTTTGCCCATGCCTATGTCCTGAATCGTATTGCCTAGGTTTTCTTTTAGGATTTTTATGGTTTTAGGTCTAACATTTAAGTCTCTAATCCATGTTGAATTAATTTTTTTATAAGGTGTAAGGAAGGGATCCAGTTTCAGCTTTCTATATATGGCTAGCCAGTTTTCCCAGCAGCATTTATGAAATAGGGAATCCTTTCTCCATTTCTTGCTTTTGTCAGGTTTGTCAAAGATCAGATGGTTGTAGATGTGTGTTATTATTTCTGAGGGCTCTGTTCCATTGGTCTATATCTCTGTTTTGTTACCAGTACCATGTTTAAATGTAGCTGACTCCATTGCCAGTACCACAGATGGCAAATCACAATATGGGATATTCTTGGTATATATTGATACATTGGGAGGAGAGGATCTCTCTTTAGGTTTGGACCTGCTGAGAAGAAATGATGTAATTCTGAAGCTGCTGACCATACTACAGAATGGAGCCAGAACAGAAGACAGCTGAGCCCTGAGATGAAAAACTAGATGATGATGACATTTGTTAGGAGCCTTTTAATGAAATCATTACTAAAGCTAATGAGTTCCTTGGAATTTTCTGATACACAGCCAAAACATTTATTCTCTCTTCTCTCCTTTTCTCCTCTCCTCTGAAATTTGTCATTTTTTTTGTGTGTGATTTTAACAATATAAAAGTTCTGACTAATATAATTGAGAAGCAAGTATGAGGCAGATTCTTTTTCATTAGAAATATTAAATTCTAGGTACCTGTACTAAAATCTGATAAAGATGGCTAGTGGGCAATTAAATATAGGCTCTAAAGCTCAGAAGAAAAGTCAGGGTCAGAGATAAAAGTAAAATGTATATAAAAGGTTTTTGAAGTCAGGGATTCAGAAAATTCATTCAGCATGAGCAAAGAGAACCAGACTCAAGGATATGATCTCAGTCCAAGGACAGGGTCACAGAAACGGCTGACATTTAGAGGCTAGGGCATTGAGCAGGCACAAAAAAAAAAAAAAAAAAAAAAAAAAGCAGAAAGAATAGCAAGAGAGGCTGACAGCTGCGAAAGCTGATCATAACCGTATGGGTGGGAAGCAAATTTCTAAGGCCAAAGCACCTTTGAAATTTAGAAGATGCAATCAAAGCACCCTAGAGAAACTGTCTCTGTGTAGGAATAACACAAGGAGCTGTCCTAGAATGGAAACCAACTCAGCATTCTGCTTAGTTCAGCTAACTTTTGTTTTTATTTTTGTTTTGTAACAAGGCTTTCTCCATGTGAAGGAAACAATGTGTAGATTTGTGCTCTGGCACAGGCTTCTTATCTCAGACCCAGTAACAGTTTGCTGATTATACCTTGAGCAGCGTTGCTCTAGATCAAATGTCTCTCTGTTGGTGATTATTCTGCAATATAATCAATTAGATCAGTTAACATCACTTATTGTCGGGAAGACAGATTGCAAATTATTTCAGTATTTTACATTAGATAAGATAGATTGCAAAGTTATTAAATTATTGCATGGAATGAAAATAGGAAATGAACTAGGCATATACAGACTAATAAGCCTGGAAGTGCTGGTGAGGAGCAAGAATGTTGATCTCGTCTATCAATCCTGGAATGAGCGCAGTCTGTAGTAATGAGCATCTTCCAGTTCAAAGGGTTATATGGGAAATGGTATTCTCCAGGACTTTGTAATGAAGGGATTTCCAGATTAATTTTGAAAAAAAAAAAAAAACTTAGCTAGAATAAGTTTGCTAAAAGTTTTTACTTGGACTCTGATGTCTAAACCCCATCACCAGAGCTGTCTGTGAGTAGAAGGACTGAGGTGGGAGGGGCAGAGGGTGGTCTGCTCAGGGACCACCTTACCTCTGTGCTACTCCTTAAGGCACCAAAAGGAGCCAGGGGTTGCACATTTCACAGTTTGAAAACCACTGGGGTGGTCAATAAAAAGCAATTAGCTTTGAATTCTGCGTTGACACTTGCATCATGCACTTTCTGACTCTGTGACCTGAAGAAAGCCACTTACGATCCTTGAGGCTCAGTTTTCTAATCTATAAAACTAGGATAACAATAGCGTTTTGAAGGAGTGTTTCTGATGATCTAATCCGTTGGTATAAGCGAATGTGCCTTGTGCGATTTTAAGGACTTGACAGAGCAGGTTAATCTTTCATTCAGAGAGGGCCTCTCCGGTTTTCCCCACAGGCCCACGTGCCACAGGGAGCTCTGGCAGCAGAAACTGTGCCGCCTCAAGTTAATGCTTGCATATCTCAAGTTTAATAGCTACCCCAAACCTGGTTGCTTCTAGGCATGTGAATGAGCACCGTTTTGTAGTGGAGTCTCGTCATCATGGGCAGGGACTTGCTACCGTGTGCCAGGGGTCAGAGTCCATGCATGTTAACAGCACTACCAAGGGTACAACCTAAACCTTCAGTCTCAAAGGTCTGACATAACAAGAAAGGAAATCTTTTTTTTTTTTTTCTTAGCAGTTTAATTCAGAACTCTAGACTTCTTGACACTCTTTTTGAGTCTCCCTTATGTTTATTATTTTCTTGAACTTCCTATCTAATTTCTTTCTTTTCTCAACCTTACCTCTTTCTTCCTGCTTTTCTTCATCAATTGCTCCCTCACTCCACATATTGATCTGGTATTTTAATGATGATTAGAAGTCATGCATATGTACAGTAGGTTTCCAGAAATTTAGAAACTGTACATATATCTTTCCTTACTTGTCATGTGTTCTTTTTGATTAAAAATGGCATTACTAAGTTTCCTCCCTTTCCTCATTCTCTTTGTTCCAATTTACATTGAATTACAAAAGAAAAATCAGTTCCACCTTCAAACACTGAAGATGCCATATCCTCCAGAAAATGCCAAAGCATATGACTCATCTTTCAAAGGCAATCTTTAAACAAAAGTTGCAAAAGTACTTTGACTAATGACAATCATGCTAAAGTAGTAAATCCAAGAGCCATTATTAATAACTTTAGTATATAGCACTTATTCAGTTCCATTGTGTTATTAAGTCTTAATTATTATGATACCTATAGGAAGGAGATAACACTATTATCCTCAGTTTACTGATGGGAACATGGAGGTACAGAATGGTTGAGTTAATTTCTCAGGGTCACACAGCTAGGAAATGAGGAGGTAGTATTCAAACCTTGGCTGACTGCAGAGACTGGCTTTTAGCAATACACTTATCATAAAGTAAGTTCATAGTTTCCAAGGTGACTGATTTGTCAAATGATTAATACCAATTGCTCTCCTTCCCAAGATAAAAGTCAAAAAGATAGAGTTAAGAAGAAGAAAGCCTTTGCACTGGTCTGACTCACTGGTAGTTTTATGAAACAGTATATAGAAAATGGAATATAATTTTCATTGATTTATGTACTCTCAGATTCTCCACAGCAGAAGGCTTTAGAGGACTCAACAGATTGCTCCCTAATCATCCAAATCCAGGCATTTTCTCATGAATAAAAGTTTGTAATATTTTCAAACTATTTAGAGATTGGCAGCTGGATACACTATTAATTCCTTTTGGAACATCCCACTTAAGATGGGCTTTAATGCATGCAGCATTTTATTTTTAATTAAAATACTTAGTTCAGGGAGTATTTATTAATAATTCTAACAGCAGCAGATGGCCTGCTTATGTGTTGTAACAATCTTTACCCAAAATCAGTCAAAATAATTAACAAAATGTAAATTATTAAGCACTTAAATATGTATTATGTATCATTACCATTCCCATAACATATTTTAATCTTTTATGAGTAAAAAAATGACAGTTAAATAAGAATATATAGAATATTGCATACCAAATGTTCAGAAAACTAGTTTCTGAAAAGAGTTTCTTGTTTTGTTACATTAAAAATATCATTTGTATTGGTAGCATTTTCTAGCATTCCTGCTGCCTAGAAATGGAGTTAAAGACAAAACTCAATAAACAGAATTGTTCTTTGGTGAGAACATTATCTAAAGTGTTTGCAAAATAATCACATCAAGTATTGAACCGGAACTTGAAAGCCAGGTGTGTCATCATTTTTTGTTGAGACCCTGGAAAGTTCTCAATCTGTCCATTTTTCTGCAATTTGATAGGGTTGCTTTGTCACTTCGCGTCTTAAATTTCTTGAGAATTCTTGGCAGAAACAACCTTCAGTGTATGAAAGTATTTTTCCCTCCATCTCCCCTATCCCTGCCTCATTCTACAAACGTTGTGCTGCCTCTCAATCTCTTTCTTTGACTCTTCAAATGAGTAGTCTTTTCAAATGAATAGTCTTTTCAAGTGAATAGTCTTGCTTTATCTTCCTCACGTTCTTGGGTCGTCAAAGTGAAATGCAGTTTTGAGACTGTCTTGGTCATCTTTGAGCACTTTATACTTACGACTAGGTTTTAACTGGATAATCACATTGAAAGTTACATAGACTGAGGCTGGCGGTGGCCCACACCCGTAATCTCAGCACTTTGGGAGCCCAAGGGGGGTGGATCACTTGACGTCAGGAATTTGAGACCAGCCTGGCCAACAGGGCAAAACCCCATCTCTACTAAAAATACAAACAGTAGCCAGGTGTGGTAGTGCATGCCTGTAGTCCCAGCTACAGGGAGGCTAAGGCATGAGAACTGCTTGAACTCAGTAGCTGGATGCTGCAGCGAGCCAAGATCATGCCACTGCACTCCAGTCTGGGCGACAGAGACAGACTTTGTCTCAAGAATAATAATAATCATAATGAATAAATAAATAATATAACTAGCAGACTGAAGATTGTTTCATGGTTGGGACTTGACACAACTCATGTACCAATTTGGTGCAGCGTTTGGTACAATATGTGTCTGTCTTAAAATTATGGAAACCTTGAGTTTCATAGCCTAGATCCTAAAAATCATGCTTTGCTGTGGAAACAGTGTTTGTAGACATAGGGATTAAACAACCGCACTTTAATTAAAGTTGTATTTAAATTCAACTTTTAAAACTTATATTAATTCAAGTATTTAAATTCAATATTTTAATTCAAGTCGTATTTAAATGGTATTTTTAAATTGTAATGTCAGCGGTAAAAGAGAACTTAAAGGTCATTTCAACTGTGTGACTTTGAATTTTGTCTTCATAGGCAATTCGTTTAAATTACCTAAGCCTTAGTTTCCTCATATGTACACTGAGGATAGAAATTGTGCCTACCCAATAGACATAGTGTGACTATTAAATGAATTAACTCGGGAAAAGTCTTTATTACAGTGCGTGGCATATAAGAGACTTTATCTAATGCATCTCAGTTCCTTAAAAAACTGATGAAGAAATTAAGTTTCTTCATCGTTATTTTTTTCCCCTAGATCACTAAATAGCTAGAAATGCCAGAAACAGAAATGACATATCATGGATTCCAAGTCAGGGTTCTTATTTAATTAGGTATTCTTGATGCCTATTTGTTGGAAAAGAACATTTGTCTCTTAATTTTTGGGTTATAATTGGGAATAAATAATCACATTTTGTCTACAGGAAGAACCACATCAGTAAATTAGTCTTAGACAGTGTTCTGTGGGTGCACTTAAATTATTTCCTTTAATTCATATCAACAATATTTTAATCTAATTTATAATCTCTCTTATGGCTAATCTTAGTATTTGTGAATGTTTTGTAGTAAATGATATTTTCATAAATTTTTGCCCTTTAGGTAGTTTAAATTATGTTGTAGTTAAAACTATCAAATGATCACTGTAAACAATTACTGTGTGGGTTTTAACATCTAAACAATTTTAGTAACCAAATGAAACAGATTTTTTTGCAATTTGACCAAACGTATAAATCAGCAAAGCCAGGTGTGATACTTATTATAAATGAATGATTTTATTAATTTTTTGATCATTGAAACTTTTGCCTTCCCGCAGCTGTCTTCTGGAATAGCTGCTAATACTTACATATAACATTTGTCAGTTATATATAAGTAAACCACATATACTGCTTTAAGGGAAGTTTAAGACATAGTAATTGTATTATACTATATTATATTCACTGAATGATTAAACTGATTTCAAATTTTTTGAAAGTTTGGTAAGATAATTTATGAATAGAGTTTTAAAAAATATTTGACTACTTATTATCTACATTTTTGTAAAATTTCCTTCTATTTGTTGGCCAAAATAATGTATCCTATGACATGACTTAGCCTAAACCAAGATGGTGATTTATATAACTTGCTTAAAGATAAGACTTTAGCAGTTCTATTATTTCCAGGATTTTTGATAGTGAAGGTTAGTACTTACCACTTACGATGCCAACTTAGCAATGATAATGCATTGTCAGTGTGCAATGTGTCTCTCACCATTTACTTCCCTTCTTTTCTCCCAAGTAGAAACCTGTGGTCCATTCAGGGCAGAGCCACTACTCCTGGACCATAATCAGCCTCAACTACTGTTCAAATGTCATCCGTTGAGGTCTTGAGTCTGTCTAGTCCCTGAGGTGTTTGAAGGCAGTCCTTCATGCTGCATTTCCTTCTTAGGTGGCTCAGGACAGTTGCTAAGTTTTGCACAGTTCATGTGCAGTTGCCTTCAGGTTTCTAGGTAGGATGTGTTTAGAGAGTTGCAGACATTAATTACCAACATTTTCTGCTTCATATGGTGGCAGGGAGGAAAATTGGGGATTCAGCATGCTAGGTAGAACTTGAAGGAAAAAAAATGCCTTGTACTCTCTGCATATTTAGCATTCTGTCAGCCTCCTGGTCAACAGATCCTGAAAAACCCCCAAGTAAAGCAAAGATGCAGATGCTCCGGGCTTGGCAATCAAAATCTTGGGATATCTCTAGAGTGGGAGTTGGCTTCACTAACTACTGTCAAATGTCTACCTTCTTAAAACCTTTATTCTGCTTGAAGTTTTACGTAAATGAGGCCATGTCTCTTAGGATCAGAAATAAGGAGAGGGAGAAAGGAAAGAAACTAAGATCAATTTAAAAAGTTCATTTTTAGGATTTGAAGGTCTCCTCCCCACAACCCAATCAATTTTCTGAGAATACTTTATGGGGTTTTCAATATTTTCTGTAAGTTAGTTTTACCAATTTAAAAATGTTTCCTAATTTGAAAAGTGCATTTTACTTTATTTGAATACATTTTGGTAAACTTGTTAAAATACTCATAACAATGTAATTTTTTTCTCTCTCTTATCCATCAATTATTTGGAACTGAATCTATCTATTTCAGTAAACCCTATCCCATAGATGTTGGTATTTAATTTTCCTTTTTTATCAAATCATCTCACTAATATTTTGACCTTCAATAATATTATTAGCATTTTAAAAGATAAATTCTGGACTCATTGTTTTCCAACACATAAAGGCATCTGTGTCCCTTAAAATTAAAATATTTTCTCTTCTATCCCTAAATGGTCCTTTACATAAAGACCTTGATATTGATAGCCACTCAATTCTCATGTAAACATTTACTAAACATTCTGAAATTTCTATGTTGTCTGTATACCTTGATCATATTTCTATCTTTTTTTTAACCGACTCTTCGCTCCTTCAAAGTGTTTCTTATGTTCTTTACACTGGATTGACTCACTTGCTGTGTGAGGGGAGAGATACTATCTGTCTGGATGCTTCAAGGTTTCTGGCAGAGTTGATGCTGAGCACATGCTTTCTGGGTGGAGAAAAGGGGACACCTTTCCACTATTGTAATTTAAGTAAAAACAGGAGGGTAGAGACATCAGACCTCTTAATATTTCCTCACTGAGGAGAAAGAATAACAATTACTTTCTGGGAAAACTGAAATAGTACAGCGCTAGAAAACACTAGTTGAACATTGAAACCAACTAGAAAAACAGGTTCGTAACAGTCATTTAAAGCCCTAGTGAAAGTATGCCCCAAGAGAAGACGTTTAGAAACATTTAGCAAAGCTATACTTTGACTTTACTGAATAAATGAATCTTTAAAAGTAGCCCAGATTTTTATTTTAGCTTCAAAATCTGCCTTGGTTGTCTCATTGGAACCAATTTACAAATGTCAGAATTTGCATTAGAGTGACATCATATGGCTTTAATTAGGTATGTGATTGTGCTGGTCAATGATAATTAGGAATTATTGGGTTCTACTCAAGCCAGGGAACTTGGATCTCAATTTCATATTTTAGGGTGAGGAGACAGTAGCAGTGCAATTCCTAAGGACAGAAAGACCAAAGTTTCACCAGTTTGGAGCACCATGGGTGCTTTACTTGTAGGTTACCCCTATTTTCTAGCTTATACCTATCATGGGGGAATAATTAAAGCCCTTTCAGAAATTATACATAGATAGATTACACAAGTCTGTCAAATAAATGCTTCCTGTGCAGGAAGGTTGGTAAGTTTTTACTTAGTAAAATCAGGAGGCAACTGTCAGAGACAGCACTAACATAGATAAGACTAGGTCATTTAGAGACTCGCATAGAAGACCACTGTTGTTGGGAGCTATGACAAAACAATTTTATTTTATAATATACATCCACCAAAAACTCATTAATAGATTCTGTTCATGGCCTATAAAAGCCATTTTCTCATTTCTTATTGCTTACAAAATCCCATTTAAGATATTTAATCGATCACATAGAGGCCTTTCGAACTGAGTAAAAACAAAGTCTGGCCTTGTCTGAGGTGCTTTGAGGTAAGCATATATCCTAGTTTTGGCCTGGGAGTTAAAGGGGAAGATCTACTAGAGTTTCTGAGAAGGTTTCTTTTCACAGAAAAAGAAAAATTTTGTTTTGCCTGGTTATTTCCCACTGATCTGGGACGTGGAATAAGACAAAATAGCGCCTGTTGCAGCGAAAGCCATTTTTTGACTTTGAAGTGAGAAAACTAAGGAAGAAAAATCAACATATTTCAAAGGACAGAGAAATAAATTAAAAGACCCCAGTGTTAGTAATATCATCGCTGCCACTCTGGAACCACCGGTCTCCAGACTTCTTTTTGTGAGAAATAATGACATGCCTATATGTAAACCATTGACATTTGGCCATTATATTATTTGCAGTCATATGTATTTTAATTGATACAATTTGGTTACATTTGAACATGCTCTTGTGTCAATAATACATGCATGTTTAAGGTAACTATGAAATATAAATATATGCATATCTTCTCTCTCCATTTTTAGAGAGGGAGATTATAGGTTTGGGAAATTTCATATTGTAGAATCTATTAAAGTTGATGTTATGTGATATTTACTTACAGCAAACAAAAATAAAGTCTATGTTATATAAAATATATAATGTGCATGATACTAATGAACTATAAGGATGTTTACTTGAACCTGCACTCTGAATGCATACCATAGATGGTCTTACTGATAAATTATGTCAAAATGACTTCAACTTATAACCTACAATGCTCTAATCACATACAGGTCACAAATAACGTATTTGCAAATGTAACTTTCAAAAAGTCATTATTAATCATTAGAGAACATTAACTGTACTTTAAATGCAAAATACACTAATGGAACAAAAGTGACTTGCTGTTATTGGTAGCTACGTTGGATTAAAATGCCACATTTTCTGACATTCTTTCTATTAAGATATAGAGACCTCTCCCCTTGAATATGGATAGATATTACATTAGTGATGCTGTTTCTGTTTCTGGACCCAGGCCTTAAGAATTGTTGGATTCATTTTCCTTCCTCTGAGAAGACCCTCTTAGGCACTAGATAAGAAATCCAACACCTTGAACATTCTATGTCATGAAGAAGCCCAAGCTGGCCACATAGACAGGCCCCAGGGATAGAAAGTGAGAGAAAGAGACCTCCATCAATTCCCAATTGTTCTATTCCTCCCAGCTTAGATACTAGACATGTAGGTGAAGAAGTCTTCAAATGACTTCAATTTCATCTGTCATCTGACTGCAATCACATGGAAGACCCTAAAAGGGAATCACCCAGATGAGCCTGTCAATGCTCAGAAACATGAGGAATAATAAATTACTTTAAGTCACTAAGTATTGGGGTAGTTTGTTATGTACCAGTAGATGACTAGTGTAGTGACCAATAACTAATAAAAGAACATTATACTGTGCAGAATATTTCTGCACTTTGGAAAAAATAACTGAAAAGGGAAAATATTTAAATTAAGTTATCCAAATTGGAAAAGTCTATTTTCTGCCTATCTTCTGGTTCTCTTTGTATATGAACTTATTTTTTTTAAAAAAACACAACATATGTCTACTGCTACATAGATTAAAAAGCTGCTCAACATGAGTGGCAATGTTATATACATAGCCCCATTTTATCTTTTGTCTATGGCCGGTGGATTTAGATGGGTGTGCCTCCTGTTTTAGAATATCCAGTCTTCTTTCTGTTATCCTGATCAGTGATGCAACCAGAAACTTGAACACTGATATAAAGATTTCCTTTTCCTCCTCCAGAAAGTTCTTGCCCTTGAGCAGGATTCAGTAGAAGCCTACAATATTTGAAGCAGTCACCTACCAGTTGTTTAACGTGGATGACTATGCCCTGCAGGCTTATACAGAAGGAGATAGAGCAGGTTGTCAATTATTTCTGCACTCAGGGCTATAGACTAACAATATGCTTGAGTGAGGCAGAGGTTACGCATCAGCTGCAACCCCACAGGCAATCCAAATCTGCCATTAATGGTAAGGAACTAAGAGTTTCAACAAGGTTGAGTTTCCTTGGTTGTGAGTTCCCAGTGAGGCAAACTTGGACCAGGATATAACAGTTCTTGTTAAGATAAGTCAGTGCATCAGCTAGAAGACGAACAGGTAGGAATGGCAGCAACATGTCATCAAATTATAGTTCAAACTCCAAGGTCTACGTGTTGTCAGGCCTTTATGACTCTGAGGCCTGCATCTTACTGACAGCACATGCAATCAGAGAGTTCCTGCAGATGTTACTTCCTCAGGAATAAAACTGTTTCATGAATTTACCTTATTGTCATTCCAAAGTATAGCCATTTTACGATGAAAAAACTATAGAAATAACCTAATGAAGTGATTTGGGCATCTAATTAGAAGCCTCAGATTCAAACTTTGACATGATTTAGGGTAGTCTGTGGTAAACATATTTGTTAAGTTATAGAATGAGGTGGTGAAGACATGAGCTATAAATATTCTGTGTCACCTGTTGGTAGAAAGGACACTGATCTAACAAAATTTTAGGTTAAATTAGTTCCACGGCAACAAATACTGAAGTAGTCCCCAAGGCAAGACCATTTCACATAAATATCATTTCTTTTTCTTTTTTTCTTTTTTTTTTTGAGACGGAGTCTTGCTCTGTCTCCCAGGCTGGAGTGCAGTGGCCGGATCTCAGCTCACTGCAAGCTCCGCCCCCGGGTTCCCGCCATTCTCCTGCCTCAGCCTCCCGAGTAGCTGGGACCACAGGCGCCGCCACCTCGCCCGGCTAGTTTTTTGTATTTTTTTAGTAGAGACGGGGTTTCACCGTGTTAGCCAGGATGGTCTCCATCTCCTGACCT
>NW_012098321.1:488237-532721 GCF_000951045.1 Mandrillus leucophaeus
TTCTGATATTCACAGGACTGGGATTTTGCAATGCTTCCATGAAACAATGGATGGTTCTGAGTTTAGTCTAAATGGGGAAAGGGCCAGGAAATAAACAGGAATTAAAGGAAATGAAAATCACAAGGAACAAAAACACACTAATATGTAAAAATATTGCTTTCCTCCTACATCAAATACAGTGAATCCACTGTAGGTAGAACCTTTCTTCTTTTAGCTACATCCTCGTATCACTTTTTTTCCTCCTTTCTCTCTCTCTCTCTCACTGGAGTGCAGTGGAGCTATCCAGGCTCAAGCAATTCTCCTGCCTCAGCCTCCCGAGTGGCTGGAATTACAGGCACCCACAACCACACCCTGCCAATTTTTGTTCTTTTAGTAGGGACAGGGTTTCACCATGTTGTCAAGGCTGCTCTCAAACTCCTGACCTCAAATGATCCACCCACCTCAGCCTCCCAAAGGGCTGGGATTATAGGCGTGAGCCACCATGTACCCAGTCTTTTCATGTCTTTTTAAAAAATGTCTATTTCAGATTTCTGGATAGGGACCTAGGATACTTACACTACACAGGGTGTGACGACATCTTCTCTCCTGGCTATTAGTTTTCTTTGTTACTATTACTATAGAAAACTAAAGCAGTCAACTTTTAAACAATTTTGATAGGAAATTGTAGTGGTTAGGTTTATGTGTCAGCTTGGCTAGGCTTAAGTCCAATCTATAGTTATTTAATCAAGCATTAATTAAGGCATTGCTGTATTTTGCAGGTGTGATTAAGTACATAATCAGTTGACTTTAAATCAGATTTCCTGAGTGGCCCTGACGCAATCGGGTGATAGGTCTTAAAAGTACAACTGAGGCTTCTCTGAAGAAGAAAGCCGTGGGCAGCAGCTTCAGCTTGTGCCTGAGACTTTTCAGGCTGCCCTTCCTGAAGGCTTGTGAACATGCCTAGTCACCCCCCATAATCTGTAATTCAGAAGCCAATTGTCTGCAATAAATCTCTTAATAGCTATCTCCCGCTCGTTCTGTATCTCTGCTTGGACCCTGTCTGATACAGGGAGAAAGAGGTAATGGGTGATAATGGCTGAAAATGTTGTCTTCCTATGGAAAAAAAAAATGCTTTTTAAATGCTTTTGAGGAGACTTTAAATGTTGGCCTTATAGGTTCTGCCTTGTACAGTTCTCAGTGGCACCGTTTGTGCATCTTACGTTTTAAATGCCACCTCCTGAGGATTTTCAGTGTGATAGTTTTGGTTTTAATGCCGTTCCTCGAAGTAGTGAAAGTGTGGCAATTTGAGTCACTGTAGACGTCAGCTGTCTGGGGCTTCAGCCACCAGATGCTGTTGATTGCTTCTCCACCTATGCATAAAGGCAGCCCCAGTGTACCTGGATTCTGAGAGAGTATTTTTGAATCCATCTATTAGCCAAACTGCAGAGAATGAAGGATGAACCTTGCTCATAAAGAGTTGCTGCCGTCGAGGTTAAATAGTTGTGTTCCGAACAGCATGACATCTTTTAGATGGAGACCTTGGTGTTTGGAAAAGGGCTGGGCACTGTAAATGAGATTTCCAGTCCTGGTATTGGAAAACAGCATATAAGTCATACTGTTCTGCAGGGCTGGTGGTCTCACCACCAATCTAATCATTGCCAAGCGGAGTTGTACTTTCTGGAGCCTCTCGGGGTTACTCCTCTCTCAGAGACGACACAAAACATTTACTGAGTAGAATATGTATCTATTTTTTTCCAGTATTTCCTTGCGTTTCCAACTTTCTTCCTGTCTTTCATCCTCACTTCCTGATTTCTCTTAGTTTCACTTAAATGATTCAGCAGGGAACTCACAGTTCTGATAAATTATTCTTATAAAAATAAGATTGTTTGGCTTATGATAAAATGGCTATACCTTTGTCAGGCCTTCAAAGGAAGTTTTACTTCAGATGTTTCAATGTCAGAGCACCCTATAAAATTATCTAGAAGCACTGAACTATCTGAAATAATTTTACAAAACCCCCCATCTTTTAAATTCCATCTAACAACTGTCAGTATTGCAGTGTCAGATCACCCAGCAGCAGATGTGTGACCCCGCGGTATGCTGTCTTTTTAAAAAGCATGCACTCTTTCGCTTCCCCTAGTCCTTTTCTCCATCTGCCTGCTGACCCATGTGGCTGTTTTAACATCCACCTCAGTGGAAGCCTCATACCTGCCTGGCCAGCAGAAAGTAACACAATGACAGCAGTTTCTGTGGGACTGAAGAGGAGGGGATGAGAAACCTTGGATGTCCTGTCTTTTTCTGGACAGCTAAAATTAAGATAGAGGACAGCTCCAGGAAAAGTCATGCCCTGGAATTTTCAATCAGCAGGCGTCGGTTTAGAGAGTGGGTGAATAGATGGGCAATCTATTTCAGGGCAGTTTCCGTTCTGGAAGAAGGGGCAATTTGTTTTAGGGTCACATGCTGGGTAGCTATCTGCATAAGAAACCCTAATAGCTTCCAGCACGAGCGATTCACCGGAGAATCTCCTCGTGACGACTTTCTCAGGAAGGTTAGTTTATAATGAATCAGAATCTGTCAACAAACCGATCACGATTGTGTTCACCCCAGCAGTCACCGAAAGTGTGTTCAGGGTGGTAACTGCTTCTTTTGAGAGTATACAAGATTATTTACAGGCTAATTTTCATCTGAATTTCTTCCACACTTTTTAGCATGACATTTAACTGGTATAATTTCTTCAAACGATCATGTAGACAGTTATGTTGAGAGACTAAATCCTCTTTGCTGAATTACATGAAGCAAAACAACATTTTAAAAGAAAACTAGCAAAAATGTTATTTTTACCCCTAACCCCCAAAATGACCTTTTTTTTTTCATTAAATGTAGAGAGAAGTAATTTTTCTCATTAGAAAAGGATGTCTTTTTTTTTTTTTTGTAAATAATTGGGCTCAGTAGATTTAAATTATTGACTCCATAGGACTATATAAAAGCCTTATGGAGGGGGTTACACTAATATAATTCAAATGTATTGATAGTTTTAAAAATACTTAGTTGTATAAACTATCTAATGGATGTGTTCAAGGCTAGGTTATATTAATGCCAGTGACATTACACCAAACATACACGTGATTGCCAGATTTTATTTTGAGATTTCAAATTTATTAGAACCTCAAACTCTCATTAAAGCTTTTGCCATGCGTGGTAAAAACAAAGATTCCCTTAAACCTCTGTGAACTGAAATTGCCATGTCTCATATAGCTGTAAAACTTTACATAAGAATGCTGTGGTGAGATGAAAGCTCTATTCTGTGACAGCCTCTGTGGTATTGTTGTGTCTCCAGCTCTCTACCCTTGAACAGGCCTGTTTGGTGACTTCTGTGTCTCTGTGGGTAACTCAGGAGATCTGTCTGATGTAACATCTCGGAAGGCACAACTCCAGGCTAACTGATCAGAAAACACTTACAGAGCTAGCCCAGACTCTCAGTTAGCTTTCTAAATCTTCATTATGTTAAAACAGAAATTGTCATAGTGAAAAAGAAGACAGTCTGTCCCCATATCTCTGTCTCAAAAAGTGTATTTGTTCACTAATGACCCAAGGACTGTTCCTAAAAAATGAAGTTGGTCAAAGGCAATCAAAGGCAACTCTTTATTTTGGAGAGAATTCAAACTTTGAGCAGCTGACTCCTCTCTGTTCAATAACAGCAATCTCTTTAATCACTGTTAGGTCGATAGTGAAATATTTACTGTGGATGCTTCCAGAATGATTTGAAGCCAGCTCTTTGGAGAGCATTGATAATCTCAGGGTAATCTAAGCCATCCTTATGTGCGGTGTCAATGTGCTGAACTGAACAATGCCTCTGATACAGATGTTTGGGTCATAAATAATAAAAAGCTATTTTAAGAGGTTTCATAGCCCTAATATAAAATCACCTCTGACTAAGTACATGACAGGGCAGATCTCAGTGGGGGAGAGGAGAAGTGTAAGATTTTAGAATATCAGTAGTAAAGATCAGCACATGGTAAAAGCCCAATTACATCAAAGTTGAAGGACCTTTACAAACCTATTTTTAAAGTGGTGTGTTTTCTTTGTTATTACTATATGTGCTAAAACTTTTGCTCTATCTTTTGTTAGCTATCAATATTTTAACTTTTCCTCTCATTACTAAATGTGCTTCAGCACTTCTGGGACAGAGATTATGAGATTTTCTATATTTAGTTGATCTCACCCTGTGAATTTACTCAATCATTAAACTTCTAGGAAGATACATTGCTAAAAACAAGCGATGGGTCAGTTTTGATTGCAATGTTGTATAAATTATTGAAGTATATCTCTAGAAAACAAGCTTAATAGCCTATTACAAAGCTTATTTGAATAAAAAGACAAGAATAGTCACTCACAGAAATTGTCTAGCAGCACTTCACAGACAATTGCACAAATTATCCAAAGGTGGCCATGACGTAAGCTCCATTCCATTTATAATATGACATAGTTGATATGGACCACTGCTTGCAGGGCCATATCTCAATTATTTAAATGGAAAGCTTTAACAAATGCACTCAATTAGAGCTCAGTTTTAATCAGTTGCAACCTGGCCTAGGCAATGTCACTTTTCAAAGAAGCAAAACCTTTCAAACAATTACAGGACTTAAAATATTTTATACATGGGATGAAGTTGTAATTCTAAAACACTACAAGTGCTTCTGCAGAAACATTTAGTAGTAAATTTGCCTGTGCAGCACACAATTGTGAAGAAAAAAGCTTGGGCAGGCTGTGACATGTTACCACTGCAACATTTAGAGGTGGTTTACTAGTAAGTTACAAATTTCATCTTCCAAATTCAAAATCTAGACTATTACAAATTACTGTATAGACACATTTCATTTTATATGTTCCTGATTAATAAGATTAATGATTTATAACGATAGAGCATCAAGGAATGAATTACGGTTTTGAATTAATTTACGAAGGAAAACATTTGTGCATAGTAATATTGGTACATTCACCTAAGCTTCAAGTATTTCTTATGTTTACAATCAAACCTGGTTGACAATACCTGCAAGGTGTTTAAAGATACCCGTTTCATATTATTATCTGTATCTATTCAATCAGTCATTTTCCAAATATTGAAAGTCTTCAGAATGATACAGGAATCCTCCATGTGGGCACAACACAATGTTTTACAAATAAGGGTTATCGGTCACTTTTTTGGAAAGATGTCATTGGATATTTTAATAATTTAATGTCCTTCTTGATTGGATTCTAATTTGTAATGCACACACTACAAAAATATGAGAGAGTTACATGATGCTGCTAAAAACATTCTATAATTTATCAAGATATGCATGCATGTATACGTAAATATGTGTGTGTATACATATAATATAATTATGTATAAAATTTGATATTCGCCAGGCGCGGTGGCTTACGCCTGTAATCCCAGCACTTTGGGAGGCCGAGGCTGGCAGACCACGAGGTCAGGAGATCAAGACCATCCTGGTTAACACGGTGAAACCCCCTCTCTACTAAAAATACAAAAAACTAGCCGGGCGCGGTGGCGGCGCCTGTGGTCCCAGCTACTCAGGAGGCTGACGCACGAGAATCGCTTGAACACAGGTGCCAGAGGTTGCAGTGAGCCGAGATCGCGCCACTGCACTCCAGCCTGGGTGACAGAGGGAGACTCCGTCTCAAAAAAAATAAAAAATAAAAAATTAAAATAAAATAAAATATTACTCTTTGTAAAACAAGGTGAGCACGATAAGCAACACTGCTTATTCTAAGTCTCTGGTATATATCAGTAAATTTTACTGTTCATGTGACTTCTGATCAGATTCTTCATGTACTGTGCGGTTCAAACACAATTGGTGCAAATAATAAAAATTTTTCAGAAAAAGATTTATAACAGCAAGATAAAACAAGGGGATCACTTAGCTAAGAAGAGAGGGGGATTAGAGGTTCAAGTACGTAATGCTGAAAGTATGATAACCAGAAGCTGGATATGTACACAAGTGACAGATCAGAAAGACATTGGTGTAACTGCCAATAGCCATGAGCACCTACATACAAAATACCTTTGCTTAACCTGACAGTTGCTTTCATCCCTGAGAAGTTCTGTGGTTAGCAAAAACAAGTTTGAAATGTTCAGAACTCAAAATAGTGTTTTAAGGATCACGTTTCAAGATTGTTCTCTCTCCCTTTAAAAAGTTTTTTTGAATCAGACATTTATAGCTGGAAATTTAACATCTTTAATACTCGTGTTCTCCTTGTTTAGTTTTCACAGGAAGTAAACTGCCTGAATAATGCCTACTTAAAATAAAAAATCTTGGCCTCTTGTTTTTTCAGAGCCCAGTAATTCATCTATCTATATATTTATCAATCAATCAACTATCAGATGAAGAATAAATTGATTTTTTTTTTTTTTTCCTGTGTCATCCATTCTTTCCCATTCTTCAAGTATGGATCATTGATTGCTGTCAGGTTTTTATATTTAAGACAATTTTATTGACCCAGATTATATAAAAGGAATCACATGTTTAACATTTTCAGCATACAAACATAAGACTGTTATTTAAACCACAGTAGTTGAGAGTTAAATGTACATCAATTACAACTCCCAACCCATTCCTATCTTTCTCTTTAGTTATTTAAACTACAAATTTATGAAAAGAAGCAGACATGATGGTTTGTTTACTTCTGCTATGAGACATACAAATTTGGTTAACTGCTTGGTAATAAAATTAGTCCTACCTAGATCTAAATAATAGATACTTTTTATTTTGTCCTGCTTATTCCTCTTACTCATATTCTTCAAAAGTTTGATATTCTAAACCAATCATTCCCTGTCTTCTTCCTAAATTTACCATCTGGTATCCGCTTTCGAAATATGAGAAGAAGATGTATATACACATATATTTGAGAAATAATTCTATTGTGGGTGAGTGGCTAAATGCTGACATTCTATGTACTGGAGAATCTTAATTCTCTCCCTTAGCTTCGTGATTACAGGCTGCAGTTTTATTCCAGACTTTTTATGGAGTTCAAATATTTATCTAATATAAGCAATTGATTATTTATCTAATCTAAGCTAATGATTATTGCTTGGTTACAGAAATTGAAAAACTATTCTCATTAAAACTTATAAAATTATATGACCAATGACAAATTTCAGATCCCCACAATTATTCATTAAGATGTTTTGTAAGATTATTTTTTGAGGATATATATATATATATACACACACACACACATACATATGCAACTTGGGATAAAAAAATCATGCCTCTTTTTAGGGATCCAGCTGGGCCATAATTTAAATCATGAAAAGTATCTTTTAATGCACCCAAGTTTGTTCTTTAAAATTTACCCCAGTGCTTTCCCTCTCTGAATGTAACCTGGTGAAACTTTTTCACTTTGTAGTTATTCAGCTCAACTAAATAACTTTCTAGATTGACACACTGAGCATTAGAAAATCAAAAAGAAGATGGTGAAGTTTCACAGTCAGTACTTGATTTGATATTCCTTTAAATTTAAATCATGACCCAGCTGGATCCC
Source organism: Mandrillus leucophaeus (assembly GCF_000951045.1). Classification (NCBI taxonomy): domain Eukaryota; kingdom Metazoa; phylum Chordata; class Mammalia; order Primates; family Cercopithecidae; genus Mandrillus; species Mandrillus leucophaeus. The sequence goes on from NW_012098321.1 coordinate 495,762, forward strand.
TAAAAAGAGGCAAGATATTTTATCCCAAGTTGCATTCTATTGAGCTGCTCTGTGAACTGACTTCAGAAGTATCTGGGAACACAGAGGCAGGTGCAGGAATGGTTTAGAGACTGAGGTAGAGATTAAGTTTTTCTGTCTCCTCCATGAGCAAGGGGAAATAGTGTTTCCATAACAGTTAAAGGATTCCACATGTGAAAAGGGGAAATAATGAATTGTCATTTCTACTCAGTTTGTGGAATTTCTCTAATCAGGTACTTTCTTAGGAAATCTTGCCTTCTGATTTTGAATAGAAGATGTCAGTTTATGTGCCAAGAATAGGTCTCCGAAGCTGTATCTTGTTTAGAAAGCCCATTTAGTTTGTGACTATTATGTAATTCATTTGAGTAGGCTGAGAGTAAAAATAATGAAAAACTCAAGAAATCAACTCAACTGATTTTAGAATCAGTCATATAACTAAACCACCACCATCTTTCTTCCCTTTAGGAAATGACTGCTGGAGTTGCCAAGAACTCCTTCCTGTCCTGTTCTCTCCAAAGATCTCCATAAAATTATATTTTCCTGTAAAGCTCACAGTACACTTTCATTTCCAAGAGCCATGCAGAGATTTGATGCATTTGCAATTGTGTAAAACTCTCTTCTCTAAAACACTTTGGTGTCTGAAATTGGAAGTTCAGGAAAGTTAAAACGCCACCCATCAGCATTCTCCGGAACACAGGGGAGGCTCTGAGGGGCGAAAGTCAATCACTGGGACCAGGACTACTGCCAATAATCCTACACCTGGACAGACTCAAATTGAATTTCAGCCACATCCTGTGCACATGCTCAGCTCTTGAAAGGAAAAAAAAAAATTTTCCCCTCACATGGGGGATGTAGGCAGAAACAGTGGCTGAAATGGAATCCATTGCATCAAATGGCTTGTGTGCTGATTGAATTTAAAATTGGACTTTCTTATTCCCCGATTTTTGCTTCAGAGATGTGAGAAGGGGGAGGCAGGTGTCTTGTAAATAAAAAATGTGACTCAGCTGTAAAACATGGAATGGGGGGAGTAAAGAGCTCCATTGTTCATTTTTAAAAAGGAAGAAGAATAGGAATCTGTGTAACAAACGGTCTTGGCAGTTACCAGAACTCAGCTTCTGCACAACAAATGCAAATATCATGGCGCTTCTCTGATTCTAGGTTTTACTAAATTTTAATGAGTGTTGAAATAATTTCATATGAAAAATCTCACTGGCATCTCTAGAAATCCTTTTCCTTTTATTTATCAAAGCTTCTTTAACACTTTTAAAGAAATAGAAATAAAACAAAATAAATATCTTCCAAAATATTCTTTGACAAATAAAATATATTTGTACTCTGACAGAGGGCGAATGTTTACACAATGGCCTACCTATTATGCTCCACTTAAAATTTGCAGTGGAAGTTTAATCTAATAATTTGAAAATGTTTTAGTTTACTTAAATGATTTTCTCAAACTCCATTATTTGAGAGAGGAAGAGATAAGGCAGCCAGCTTCCGTAGGAACAGACATCATTTCGTTGCAATGTAGCAGATCCGAACATCCTATTTTCAGCATGTATTAGAGTTTCCTTACTTTGGTTTTTCCATCAGAATCATACACTAGAATTCGATATTCTCCTTTCAAATAAAGCAAATTCCCTGTTGCCTTGAAGAAAGTTGTTCTTAGCCACCTTGAATTTAAAGAGGAAAACTCCAACAGCAGTCAATAAATAAGAAACACATTGGTTACTTAAAAATTCTCTCTTGGGTATTGTCCAAGAGACTCTAGGGACCTGGGGAAATAGAGTATTTTAAGAGAAACAAAAACATACTTCAAAGAAAGAGGTATTGAATTTCTTCATGAATGTTTTTATGTTTAGGTTCTGTTGAACTAGGGAATAGGGATGTAAACAGCCTGTATCTTCTTTTAATGGTGGATCTTGGTTGCATACCCATAAAATGGTAAGAATTACAGGAACACTGGGTGTTCTATTCGATTCTAAAAAAAATAAGACTATGAAAAAAGTAAAAGTAGATGGGTGATGGGCAAAATCTTGTCTAGAAACTAAGTTCCCAGTGAGAGGTACATCAGATAAAATCAAGGTCCAAAGACGACTAGGTGCTACAGGTCCTATAATTTATTTTGTTGTATTGAAAAAACTTTTAAAATATATACAAGATATTGTGGTACCACTGAGGAAAATTAGAAGGCTTTATTCTTAATCCAGAAGAACATAGATTCAGGTGATGGGAGTGGGATGAAAAATCACCTTAAAAAAAGAAGCAGGTATCCTAATTTATTAACAATAATAATATCAGGCCAGGTGCAGTGGCTCATGCCTATTACCCCAACATTTTGAGAGGCCGAGGTGGCAGGGTCGCTTGAGCCCGGGAGTTTCAGACCAATCTAGGAAACATAGTGAGACCCCATATCTACATTAAAATAAAATAAATAAAAAAATTAGCAGAGTGTGGTAGTGGACAACTGTAAACCCAGCTACTCAGGAGGTAGAGGTGGGAGGATCACTTGAGCCCAGGATAGAGGCTGCAGTGAGCTGTGATTGCACCATGGCACTCCAGTCTGGGCAACAGAGAGATACTCTGTCTCTAAAACAACAACAAAAACCAGTAGCAATATTAGAAAGAGTGAGGAAAAAGATCTCCAGAATAGTCACACAAAAAAGTAATTGAGTATCTTTGAGGATAATTTTATCAAACACAGAAGAAACGTATCAATTATAGAAATATTCTTATAGAAAACCTAAAAAAAATGCAATATGGACACAACCACTGTAAATATTTTTAGCATATTTTCTTTCATTCTCATTTCTGTGTTTGCATAAATGGAAAATTATTATTACTATTAAAAGATTGCTTACTCCAATCCTTTTTATTTTTAATCACGTTATCCCCTACCACTATTCAGTGAGCAGAGTTAGCTTTAAATACTCCTTGCCCTGCATATGAGGTTATATACAACCTAAAAAATACTATGTTAACTAAAGTGCAAAATGAATTTTGAAATGTATCCCGAGAACAGGATATTGAAGTGGAATCCTGAGAAGAAAGCTTTCTTTTTCAGGAACCAGGCTTTGATGAGATGGAATAAGATTCCTATGTTTCAAGAAGTCAGAGCCTCAAAGACTTAATGTGAGTATTTATAATATGGACAAAAGAGTAATTCTCCTAAGAGCACTTTCCTTTCTAAAATTATATAAGCACAGCTGATTGGCCGGGGATGGGATGTTAGAGAGCTTTGCAATAGAGAAAACAAGGTTGTCACTGCCCACTTCTAGCACTGAAACTGTAGATATGAGGTTAGTGGAGCCCAAGCAAAAGACTTTTCATGGTCGAATGGTGGTGACTGCAGGTCTACGACAGTTTTCACATACAACCCAATATCTAAGTGCTGTCTGAGCCATGGCAAGAGAAGTGTCTATGTAGAAAATCTCAAGCATGCCACAATAGTGCAGGAAAAATAGCTTCGTTAGTTTCAGGTTAGAAAGAAATTAAAACATGCTGAGGGGAGCAGCTAACTAGTAGAGGACTGAAATTGTGACTAGGCCAACTCAGAGAACAAGGGTTTTGAGATCACAAGACATAACGAGGCCATGGACATAACTAGGAGATGCAGTGGATGTGGTGGATACTAGAATCTGCTGAAAACCAGGCCAGGCAAGTTTGCAGGAAAAGGGATAGTGACTCAAACACATGTTTATCTACTGAATCAGAGACATTAAGAAAGCTCCCTGGGAACGTAGGTCTTTCTGGAAAAGAAAAATAGAAAGAGAATGAGAAGAGGGAGAATCTTGATTTAACTTAGTTGAAATAATAAATTGAACATGTTAATGATGGAGTTATTGTCTGCTTTAACTTGAATTATTTTTTTCTTTGCTTCTCAACTGAAATGAGGACTTATGAACTAAATTGCTTTACATTTTTGTCAAACAAAAGTTGTCTGGCATCCTGATCATATAATTTATTTAATGATTTTATATTGATAGACATTTTTATTATTTTTTCTATTTTAAGTAATATGCTATAAACATTATATATAGATTAGTATGTCTCACTGATTATCTTACAATGACAAATTCCTAGTAGTATAATTACTGAATCAAAAAATCTGATTATTACACACTTTAACTTTCACTTCTGAATTAACATATCAATTTATTCTCCAATTAACATTGTCTAAGAATTTCTGTTTCCCTTGTTCTGACTAACACAGGCAGTTAAAATTATTTAACAATTTGAAAGGCCAAGACATGACAGTTTTAATTTTGTTTCTTTGATTGCTAGAATCCGCCAAAGCCTCTAAAGACACTGAGAAAACATTATAGATCTTCTAGTTTTCTTCTGTTTCCTGAAGTAAAACAAAAACTACTACTCAGGGAAGCATTAGTTTTGCCTCTTATATTGCCCCTGTTCATATGTCTGGGTTGGTCTGTTTGCTTATACTAAATAGGGGAAGTGAGACCTGTGTTCAGAAACGAAGTTAAAATCAGTTGGCTCCAAGAATGTGGAGTCCCTCTTCAAATGTGTCCATGATGAGGGAGAAGAGAAAGTTAAGATTTGCTAGAGTCTTGATTTGCTGCATTAAATGGTCTGGTTGCCTGAAGGAAGCAAGGAGGGAGCTTTAGCTTAATGTGCCTATCTAGGAAGTATCTTCATTACTATTCTGAAGATTTTCTTTTCCATTTTTGTTGCAGGAGAATGAAGTGAGTGAAAGTTGTTTCCTTCTTTTCTATTTGGCATTTTGAGATACGGGGAGAGAGTTTAACAACACATGGACTCAGACTCCCATCTGAGCAGTTAAGTATGTGTTAAGGCTTTTTCCTTTCAGAGGATTTTATGGTTTATACATTCATTAGCAATGCATGAAAATATCTATCCACACCCTCACACATTCCAGCGTATAATGTGATAGACAAACATTCTATGCCAATACTGTGTAAATTTGGATTTCATTGAATGAAGGGTGATTATTTCATATAATTTTTATTACTTATTTTCTTTTCATATATGCTAGTCTAATGAAAGATATAATAATGCCAGAATATCAAACATGTATAATACTGTGGTAATAAATTACTCAGAAACTTAGCAACTTAACTACAAAACTATCTCAGAGTGTTTCTGTACCCTAGGTACAGGGTATTTGAGGGTTCTGGATCAGTATTTGAGGGTTCTGGATCAGGTTCTCTCAAGAGGTGTAGCAAACATGTTGCCTGGGGGTACGGTCTTCTGAGGGCTTGACTGGAACTGTTGGATGCACTACCAAGATGGCTCACTCACATGACTGTTGGCTAGTATCCTTGGTAGCTATTGGTAGGAAGCATCAGTTTCTTTCAATGAGGATTTCTCCATAGGCCTGTTTGTGGTGTTACAATATTGGCTTGCTCCAAAGTAAGTAATCCAAGCTAATAAGACAGAAGCCTCATTGTCTTTTATAACCTAGCTTCAGATATTACATTCCGTTATTTCGACAATACCCTCTTGGTAACATGTCAGCCCTATTAATTGTGGAAAAGGACTGTAGAAAGATTTCAAAAGTCAGCCTCCTGATCCCTCCCACGTGGATGCCATTTCCACCCCACTTGAATTGTGATAACCACACCTGGCTGTTCTCTTACACAGACACCTTCACGTCCAAATGGGTTTCAACACCCTGCAGTGTTCTAACGTTTAGTAAAGGGCTGTGTTCACCCCTTATGAGCTGTGAAGCTCAAATTCAGGCTTTCCCAGCATAAACACACTCTCCTTACTATAGTAGAACTCTGGCCATCCATTCTGGGCCATTGTGTCCACAACTTTCCCAACTTCTTGAGGGAACACCTACTTTTTTCAGTCCCATGAAGAAGGCAAAGGGAAGGATTCAAAGGGAAGATACATTTATTAGTGGGAGGAATGCTGATAGCATTTCCTGAAATAACAGGAAAAAGACAAGGTGCTAAATATCTACATTTCTGTCTAACACTATGCTGAAATCTACATTAATACTAAAATAAATCAGTAGCATAAGGATTGGAAAGAACAAGTCAGACTGTTTTTATTGGAAAATGATAAGGCACTCTACCTAGAGAAGCCAAAAGATTTTATGAACAAAGTATTAAGAATCATAAGGGAGTTTAGCCAAATAGTGGGATATATTCGTACATCGGTGCATACAAATACATTATTGTCTTTCTACACACCATTGACAATGACAACAAAAATAGAAAAAATAATTAAAAATATAACTTACCACAGCAATAAAAATGTAAGATATCTTCAAATAAAAGCTAAAAGACATGGGCAAGACCAAATAAAAATTTAAAAATTATATTAAATATATTGACAAGCTTAAATAAATGAAATGATATGTCATGTGCATGGAAAGAAGACCCAATATCATAAATTTATATAGCTTCTCACTTTGACCTGTAGTTTTTGTGTAACCCAATTAAAATGTCCAAAGGCGTTTCATAAATATGAATAAGATGTTAATTCTAAGATGTATATTAAAGAGAAAAATTCTACCAATAGCCTAGTCAGCCTTGAAGAAGAACGAAAGTTATGGGAAGGGGACAGTTGCCTTTTCTGATAGCAAGGCTTCTTACAGAGATAATGCAGCATTAGGGCCAATAGACAGATACATTGACCAATAGAACAGATTATAGATCACAAAAACATATCAATTTAATTAAAAATTAAGTGTGAAACATTAAACATTTTAGAAAGAATTAGAAGTCTTTCTTTTTAAATAAGTTTGAAAAAGCAAAAACCATACACACAAATTAATAAATTTGATTCCATTAAATACAGAATATCTGGTTTTTCATTATAATGAAGTGAAAAGGCAAGTAGCATACTAGGAAAAAATATATACAATATAGATAGCTGACAAAATAACATCAAAAACATATAAATTGTTAAGAAACATTTCAAGTAAAATAGACATAAACAGGTATGGCAGACAGATGCTAGGGTTGCCCTTGCCATGGTCCCTACCTCCTGGCTGTTCATGTAATTTTGTGAACCGTTCCCCTTTAGCGTGGGCAGTACCAGTGACTTACTTCTAATGGATAGAATATGGCAACAGTGATTGAATGTCGTTCCCGGGATTATGTTACATGACATAGACTGTTTTCCAAGCAGACATGTGCTAGAGACACCTCTTACTTGTGTGATGAAGTAAACTAACATTTTGAGAAAACCTTCATGGCAAAGAACTGTCAGCAACCTCTGGAAGCTAAGGATAACCTCTAGAAGCTGAGGGTGTTTTCCAGATGACAATTATGAAGAAGTCCCTGCCCTTAGTCCAACAGTCGAAGAAAATGAAGTCTGCCAACAACCTGGGAGAGCTTTGAAATATATTCTTCCCCAGTTGAATGGCCAGGTGAAAATGCAACCTGGCCATCAACCTGACTGTAGCCTAGTGAGACTCAAAGCAGAGGACCCAGTTAATCTATTCCTTGATTCTTGACCCATGGAAACCCTGAAATGACTGCTTTTGTTTTCAGTTACTAAGTTTGTGATAAGTTGTTACGCAGCAATGATAACTGATACAACATGCAGTTCACAGAACTGGAAAGACATATGGCCAAAACAAATATATGTAATCTTATTAGTCATCAGTAAAATGCAAATCAATACCACAGTGAAATGCCTTTTGTCTATCCAATACGTTGGAAAAAAATCTAAAAGTTTTCAAATAACAAGAGCTGATGTAATAGTGAAGAAAATAAAACTCATTTCAATTTATTTGAAAGTCTAAATTGGTTCACTGCTTTGTAAAACGGTTTGGAATTATCTTGGAAATATGATCAGTAGAGTTGCTCTAGGGTGTGAAGATTAAGAGGCTGCAGCAGGGAAGGAATGTGTGGGTGAATGAAAATTCATGGTACTGTTCTCATTCTTGTGTTGGGTGGTGATTGGCAAGTGTTCACTTTGTTATTATACTTTATAAATAACTTATATGATATAAATATCCCTTTGAATGTTTTATATATTATGTGATTAAAAAGTAATGAAGGAAAATAATAAAGAAAGATTAAAATTATTTTAAAGATTTAAAGGGATAAACAAATGGACAAACTTTGTTCTTGAAAATATCAAAACTAAACACTGACTTCTACTGTCAGTGTGTATGTGGGGGGGTGAGGGGAGTGGAGAATAAGAAAGTAAATAAATCAGCAACATTTTGATGACTCATAAATAATACCATTAAAAATATTCTAATACCACCTTTTCAAGAGAAAAGACTGAAGACTTATACAATAAAAATGAAATATTTGGGGTATTTTCATCTCAGATAATAATCGCTCTCCTATATCTAAAATTTAATTTCTTTCTTTTCCTCAACTTTTATTTTAGATTCAGTGGGTACAGTTGCAAGTTTGTTACCTGGGTTACCTAGGATGCTGAGATTTGGGGTATAATTGATCCCATCATTCGGGTCCTGGGCATAGTACCGTTGCCCTACTCCTTCCTCCTCCCTCTAGTACTTTCTAGTGGCTATTGCTGCCGTCTAAGTTCATGGGTACCAGTGTTTAGCTCCCATTTCTAAGTAAGAACATGTGGAATTTGGTTTTCTGTTCCTGTGTTAATTCACTGAGAATAATGGCTTCCAGCTGTATCCATGTTGTTGTAAAGAAAATAATTTCATTCTTTTTTATGGCTGTATAGTATTCTATGGTATATATGTCCCATATTTTCTTTATCCAGTCCACCACTGATGGTCACCTAGGTTGACGTTTTCGCTACTGTGAATAGTGCTATGCTGAACATGCAAGTCCACATGTCTTTTTGGTAGGACAATTGTTTTCTTTTGGATATATACCCAATGATGGGATTGCTGCTTCAAATGGTAGTTCAGTTTTAAATTCTTTAAGAAGTCTTCAAATTGATTTCTGCAGTGGCCGAACTAATTTAAATTCCCACCAACAGTGTATAAATGTTGCCGTTGCTCTGCAGCCTCACCAGCATCTATTGTTTTTGACTTTGTAATAATAGCCATGTTGTTTTGACTTTCTAATAACAGCTATTCTGACTGCTGTGAGATGGTATCTCCTTGTGGTTTCGATTTACATTTCTCTGCTGATTATTGACATGGAATATTTTTTCATATGTTTGTTGGCTGCTATTATGTCTTCTTTGGAAACATGTCTGTTCCTGTCTTTTGCCCATTTTTTTTAAAATGGGGATGATTTTGCTTGTTTAATGTTTTAGGCTCCTTGGATTCTGGATATTACAACTTTGTCAGATGTATAGTTTGTGAATATAAAATTTAATGTCTACTGAAGCTATTTACAACTCAACATCATATATTAATAGTCTTCATTTAGGAATAAATATTATGGCCTTCATTCAAAACTGGAAAAAACATTATACCCCCAGTTCCTTTATTGTGTTGTATAGCTTATGGAAAATATATTAATTTGCTTTCCTCTTGCAGAAGAATGTTTAATGCTATCAAGGAGTCAATGATATAAACTTTAATGCTATCACTATTGAGTAATTACTAAAATGATATATGGCATGACCAGAAAGGATATGTTAAATTTATATCAAATTAATTCCATATTTTAGTTTTTCTCCATATAATACATGATAATGAGATCTCTCAAAATTCTAAAGCCAGTGCCACACATAGTATCTTAAATATTAGGCCATGCTAAGTTAAATTGGAGTCTTTGCTACACTAGGAATTTTAAAATCACATTTTTGTTACTTGAAGTCAACTTCACTGACCCAGTAACTCGATTTACTTCCCCATTTTTTCCCAACAATTGAAAAATGGTAACATTTCAATGAAATGTTTCCTAAATGAATAGCAGGAATATTTTAGTTTGTCTGTATTTTCCATAGGTACCCAAATTTATACACACAAACAAACACATATAACTGTGTATATTTTTACAATTTTTCAGGTTAAAATAATTGTTACAGTTGCTTACTTTAGTGGTCCTGTCTTATTTAAAATAAGCTTATGGAAGAAAATGAACAACTACAGTATGTATAGAACTATAGTATGTATACAAATTTCCTGTCAGATGGTTTTAAATAAGACATGACTACTAACATAGAAAAGAATAACAAATTTTTAACCTTAAAAATAAAAAGATAAACTAAAAGTGTCCTTGTATAACTTCAAGATCTGTTTGACTTTCAGGTGAAATCAAAGACTTTTCTATAGTTTATTCCCATCTTTATATTGAGCTTATTTTAGCCTCAGTAGATCTATGATATACTGTTCTCAGTGGAATAAGAAACCAGTAACATGTATGGCTTAATAGAGAATTTGACTTTGAATTTATTTCCTATTTAAATTCCAAGAAATTTTCACAAAGACTGAAATGTTTTGGACTATTTTTAAAAGAACAAATAGAATTCTCCCTGCTCATACACTATCTACAGGCTAAAAAGCACTCTGACAGCTAAAAAAAAAAAAATTCCCTTTGAGATGGCAAAATGGAACCCCTAGTCGAGTACTTCCTCTAGAATAATGTCATTGAACAGTTCTAAGTCCTTTGTTCTTTCTAAGCCTACTTTGAAGACGGAAAAGTTAAAGATGTGCATATAATATAATGGAATTCTTTGTGCCCTCCTGTATGAGCACAGGATAGTTCATGATTGAAGGAATCCATGAAACTTTGCTATTGTAGGTCCATCCTTTTCTTTGAGTTTGAGCCTGGAGCGAGGTTACTTGTTGTTCTTCCTTGTATTTACAAATCCATTATCAATTTTCTTTATGATGATTACATTTCATTTTCATTTAATGTCTCCTTCAAGACAGATACAACTTCTGAGCATCAGATATCCAAGGTAGCCATTTTTTTTTTACACCAAAAGGAAATAGATTAAATAGGAAATTATTTGTTCTAAAACTTGTTGTTCATGTTTTAGCAAGTAACAAAAGAATAATTTGTTCCAATGTTGTTTAACTACAGAAAGATATGTTAATATCATTATTAAAGTATTTACTAAGTAAATATTTGTTTATGATCTGGTTGTTTTTGCAAAGGAAGAGAATCTTCCTATGTAAAGTCATAAAATAATACATTTTTTTAACCACTTTCAAATATAGCATTTAACAGGTGCTGTGCAGAATGTAACACAGATACTTTTCATAGATATTTCAGGTGGCAGTTTAACCATGGTTGCAGTCAGTGTGTAATGTCTGACTGCAAATATAATGGGAAAATGTTCTCTTAAACACCCCCTTACGTTTCTCCCATCCAAGTTTGAAAAAAAATTATTTCATAAATTACTTGAAATAGTACAGCTAATTACATTAATTTTCTTATTCTTCTTTTAAAGGATTTTACTTTATTATTTTAATAGTCTTGATTTTCAACACCATAATATTAAGAAAAAGAACACCTTACAGCCATTTCTAAGTTTGATTTTACACTTAAATCCCTGGAAAATGTACTGCTACACAAGGGAATAGTTTAACTGAGGCTTGGCATATGTAACTAAAAAAGTAATTTTCATTTGAGATTTACATGTTATATTGCCATTTTTTAGAAACTAATTATACAAAAATATATTCCAACAGGTTTTACAACAAACTCTATTTTGTTTTTCTTGTCCAGTAGTCCAGTACATTTGAACAGTGACTACTGAAATAAAACTAATTAAAGCATAATAAATACATGTATTTGTTTGGTGTTGCTTGGAAGACTTATGATATTAATTTGAACAAAAGCTGGAATGGGGAGCAATGTGATTTGCTGGTAATGATTTAATACCACATTTTATTTACCATTTTAAATAACAAATATTCTAATATTAAAGATAGAGGTACAGTGTCCTTACAGGCTGAAGTTATTTTTAAAAGTGTTATCCACAGCTTGAGACAATGTGAATTTATTCCATAGATACAATGTCACTATTTGAATATTAAATGGAATATTAACTAGACCAAGGAATAGCATAATATAGTTTAAATTCTATCTTCGGTGGACATAACTAAACTGAGATGAAAGATAAAAGGTCTCTCTGGATCAAGAGTCATTTAGAATGACATAAAAATAGTGAGAATCTGATATAGTTTATGATCTGATAGCAGGTAGTAATTTACTTGTTTTGTTTTGTTGTTTGTTGATCCTATTCCTTATGAACTATGTTACCTTTCAACTCTCAGTTGTAGTTATAGTTGTGAAATCTCAGTATATATTTGTTCCATTACTTCAAGTTATCTTCAAATTCTCCTTAATCATATGGCCTTTTTGAAGCTTTTCTGGATGCGATTAGTCTCCTTTCCCAAAAAGTTAGATTGTCATTCATATTTGATGTTAATCACATCACCTGGAGTTTCAATGATGGCTGAATTATTTTGATCTCATTTTGCATAGTAACCAAGCATATGAACATATATTCCTAATAATTGATCTGGTAAAGAATATTTAAAGGCAATTATAATTCACCTGTAAATGATTGTTGGTAAAGTTGGATGCTGCATAAAACACAACTAAATAGAAACACTCCTGGGACTATATGTATACCTTATTTAATAAATTGAAAATATGAACACCTATAATTCAACCCTTGAATGATAACATTAAATTACTTCTAATTACTTATTTAAAAGTTAATTGAGTACTTTTATAAGAGTAACAAATGAAAAGAGATATTGCATTCCCCAAGCATTTTTCAAAAACTTAATGAGGCAATAAAAGCTATGTAAAGCAGGTAATCACTTATTAATCGATCTGTTATTAGGATCATATTAGAACTAGGGTAATATATTTGCTTTCAGATTTCTTTAAAATGGACAAGGTGGTCACACCCTTCCTGAAAAAGCTTTATTCTGTTGCTTAGGTAACTACTTAGCCATTTATTACAATAGAGAGAGCAGTTGACAGATCATTAGTGAAATAAATATATGATCTCTATGAACTCATACCTATCTACATGTACTAAATGTCTTGTGATGTGAGAATACAGCACATCCCTCAATAGGCATTATTCCAAAGTATTTGTTGTGAAGAGTGTTATGCTGGGGAAAATAAATGCAAAAAAAAAAAAAAAAATCACCACCCTGTGAGAATTAATTTGCTTTGATTTCATTTGCAAATTTCTAGACATATTCAGCAATATTCCTTAGTGAAGCCCACTTGCGAGTTTGCTAGTAGGATAAATGGATTAATTCACCTTTCAGCATTACTTTGTTGGCATCCTTCAAACATGAAAAACTATCAGAATTCATTATAGTGCTTGTACCCCTCCCCCACTCCACCTTCATATTTTAGCCCTAATTATCTCTTTGAGCAAGAGTATGTTTTCAGATATTTCAATTATAATAGATTCATCCTCATCTACACACCAATATCATCGTTCTTTCCTTTCATCATATAATTTGGGAGGAGGTTCTTTCTTCTCTGTACTAAACTTGAAATCTGAAGTGCCTTTTTGTGAATTGTCTCTCCTCCTTTTATAAACTTTTCAAAAATATTTTCCCCATGATTTTGAAGTAAAACAAAACAAAACAACAAAACCTTTTCGTTTGTCGTAAAGCTTGAAAGACCTATAATAGCTGACCTGTCCAAATCAGGCATGCTATTTCTTCTCCATCCTAACAAACAAGAGCATATTAATCATGTAGTAAACCAATAAAGATGAATGCCTGATTAACTCCATGCCCAGAATTAATTACAACAGAAGCAGTTGTTCTTACAACTTAAATTAGAGCTTGTAGATGATATGGGTAGTCAATAAATCACCCTGCTTCGAATAAGGTGTTCAAAAACTTGTATTAGACAATCTAATTCACAACAATAACAGTTCTGTTATCCAGTGGTGATGAGATCCAGACTTATTACTTACATATTAGTCTATAATTATACTAGCCATTTTTAATTAAAATTGAAATAAGTCAATCAGCGTTATAGATTCATATTTTACCTCCTGTGGGCAAACTAGCCATATCATTAGTTCCGATTGGGTTTTGTTGCTCATTGTTTTATTAAAGCTTAGGATTGCTAGTGTGTCAGACTGAATATGCAGTACTGAAGTATTTTATAAGAGGCATCATAAAATAACAGGTACCAATCATTTGGCGTAATTATTTTTCCGTGTTTCTATAACTTTGCTTATTCTTATTTTCTCTTCTGATAGATTCTCTTCTACATCCTTTTTCATAAAGATGTTCCTTAGTTTAAAATAAAGGAACTATTTTTATTGCTTTTCTGGACATTTATTATTGCAATTCCTTGTGGAAAAAGTTGAAAAAAAAAAAACAATTTCTCACTAGTTTTATTTACAAACTTTTTTTCCAGTTTATTATGATTGATTTTGTGCTGTTGGGCTACTTTTATGACTGTCCTCAAGGTCAAAAACAACTGCCTATTTCCCATCAAACCTATCTCCAACAACCTACAATCAAAGTATTTTGCTTGATATTTTTTATTACGAGTTCTCTTTTTGTGTTTGTATGTCATTTTTAAATGCTTATTGATCTATGTGTCATTAGGTGATTAGGTTATTTGTGGTGAGATATAACCATTGTGGGTTTTGGTAGTGCCTATCTTATTAGGTGATTTTTTCTCCTATTTAAACTTTTTAAAGCTGAAAAAATATTTTCTAACAATTTGGCAATGATTAAAATTCAAAAGGAAATTACACGATTAGTGCTTTGTATGCATGATTATGTTTAATATGTATTTATAAAGTTGTTTACTGATTTGGAGGATGTTATAGTAGAGGTAACAAATGTTTAAGAATTTGTGGATATTAGTGCAATTTGTTGTGAATTTTAATGTTCTGCACTTAGTAATACTTTATTTTTTAACCTTTTAAAAATATCCCTCACAGTACATATATATAGTTAGATAGAAGAAATAAATTCAATGTTTGATAGCAGAATAGGATGACGTTATACTTAACAAAAATATATTATACTCAGGTAATAGACTCTCTAAATACCCAGACTTGATCACTATGCATTATATACATGTAACAAAATTTCTCCTGTACCCCATAAATTTGTACAAATAATAATTTTTAAAAATTCCATTTAGCTGGGCTTGGTGGCTCATGCCTGTAATCCCAGCAGTTTGGGAGGCTGAGGCAGGCAGATCGCTTGAGGTCAGGAGTTCGAGACCAGTTTGGCCAACACAGTGAAACCCCTGTCTTTACTAAAAACGCAAAAATTAGCCAGGAGTGGTGGTGCACACCTGTAATCCCAACTACTTGGGAGGCTGAGGCAGGAGAATCACTTGAAGCTGGGAGGCGGAGGTTGCAGTGAGCCAAGATCATGCCCCTGCACTCCAGCCTGAGTGAGAGCGAGACTCTGCCTCAACAAGAAAGAAAATATGAAAAATAATTAATAAATAAAAATAAAAATTTCATTCAAAGATGTTTTAAGGTTGTAAACGTAAAGTTTTAATATATTAGTGATTTTCAGAAATGTTCTCTTCTGGTGATAGAGGATTAGGTAACTAGGACTAAATCCGCATCAAGAATAATTAGAAAATTGGGCAAAATAGATATGAAAACAATTTATTTGAAGGCCTATTAGTTATATCTTGCTGTACAGAAAACTAACCAAAACTTAATGGCTTAAAATGGTATCAGTATATTTAATTCACAATTCTGTACAGTTAGAATTTAGGGTCTCACACGGGTATGAGCTATGTTCGGTTAATCATGGCTGAACTCACAGACCTGTCAGCTCGTGTGTTGGCTGGAGCTGCTTGGCTGATGGTTGCCTCACTTGGAATGTGTAGGATGACTGGAATTTCTCAGGACAGGGTTGTTCATCCTCCAGCAGGCTAGCCTGAGCTTGTTCCTAAATTGATGGCTTTATTTCCTCAATGTACACTAACCACATAATCCTACTCTTTCAAACCCAAGCACACAACTGAAATCTTTCTCATTAAAGCAGTCAGTGTTTCCTGAAATATATGAATTATCTTTCCTTATTTTGTTTCCTGTTTAACGTCTCCACTGTCACTACTGATGCTTTTGTTCCATGCTCGTGTCTATCTGTATCCTACTCATTAGTTCCTCATATATTATTCTATTTAATAGGCATTTTCTTCAATTTTCCTTTTTTATTTCATTTTCATTATATTCATCTATTCCTGGCTCTCACTCACTCTGTATCGACTAATACCTCAATCTATACTTCAGCTTTTCCTTTTTCTCCTTATATCTGGACTAATATTACTCATTATCAGATGGGCCTTTCCAACTGTCTTTTTAGCATTACAAACTCAGTATCCCCAAATGTGAATTTATCATATATTTCCATTTATTTGCTGTTTCTCTTGAAGTCCATATTCAATGAATGCAAGAAAAATAAATTAATTACCCAGGCTTGAAACCTGAAATTATGCTTGATTTCTCCTTTCGCTTTTTCTGTACGTCCAAATGAATCTTCCTCTGAAATTCCATTCTAATAATTTCTCTTGGTTTTCACTCCCTGCAGTGAAGTTTGGTTGTTTGTGGTTTCTTTGCCTACTTTCTACTTTTCTTTCTTATGAAAGTATATTCCAAATTTGATTTGAGAAACTAAGTGTTTTGGGTAGAATTACAACAGTACGTTTTCTCTATTCATGGATATTAATTGTAAGCCTGGAGTTCCATACTTTTGTCCACAAAAACTAATTTAGTTAGGATATGTGCAAATTTTGACCAAAGAGAATTAATTCCAAACTTACAGAGAACTTGAAAATATAGTTCAAATATATTTTTATACTTGTGAACCACTTGAGAGTAAGTTGTTGGCTGAATGCTCCATCATTCTCTAAATTTATAGTAATTCCTAAAAACAACATTCTCCCATATAGCAACAATACAACTATCAAAATTAGGAGGTTAACATCAATGTGCTAATACCATTGTATTAATTTCCTAATTGTTTCTGCACAATTTACACACATTTATTTTGTTACAGTTCTGTAAATTAAAATCCAAATAGCTCTCACTAGGCTAAAATCAAGGTATTGGCAGGCAGGGCAGCATTCTTTCTAGATGATCCAGAAAAAAAAAAGGTTTTGTGTTTTTTTTTCTTTTTTTTTTTTCCAGCTTCTGGAGTCTGTCTTCATTTCTTGGTTTACAGCCTCCTCTTTCAATCTTCAAAGCCAGTAGCTTAGCATTTTCAAATCTTTGACTGTAATTCTCTCTCTTTTTATTATAAACATTTTTATGATCACATTTGGTTCACCCAGTTACTCCAGGCTATTCTCTCTATCTCAACATCTTTAATTTAATCACATCTGCAAAGTTGCTTATACCATGTTAAGTAACATTCTAGGTTCTGGGGATTAGGATGTGTAAATAATTTGAGGACCACTTTCTGCCTGCTACCCCACCTAATCTTCAGTACCCATTCAAGTTTTGCCAGTAGTCCCACCCAATATGATACTTATAGCAAAATAATAAATCTTAAACATGCATTGCATTCAGGCTTCCTCTAATATATCCTCAATATGTGATGTACTTCACTTTACATCTTATCAGGAGGTCAACAAATTTTAATTTGTCACATTTCTGATAATATTCACTTTGATCACTTAATTAAAGTAGTGTCTACTTAGCTTCCCTACTTTTGACCTACTCCTTTTCCTTTTGACATTAGTGAGCATTCTGTGTAGAAGTATGTTGAGACTATACAAATATTCCATTCCTCATCAAATTTTTGATTTACTAATTTCTTTATATCAATATGGATACATGATAAAGACTGACTTCCTATTTTATTCAGTGGGTTATATCCTCTTACTATCATTTACTTTATACTCACATTATCTCTATTATAGACAGTGAAAATCCCTTTAAACTAACTTCTGTGTTCCTTTGATAGGACCTACCATGCAATAAGAACTTCTGTTTTCTAGCTGTGCTTTGGAATAAGTCATCTCCTTAAGGGAGTTCTAACTAATTTTGGTGCAGAATGATAGTCAGAAACCAATATCTGGATCTTAAGTGTGTTCATTACCGTTGAGGTGCCACTGCTTTTATGTTCTGTCAGAAGAAAGAGGAAGAGAATATACGTAAACACGCACATCAAAAATTATGTATTGATACCGAACCATCGATTCAAGTCTAATACCCCTTTTCAGTTACCCGGGACTAAAATTTTTGGGAAACAGGAGAAAAAGAACAAGAGAAGGAGAAGGAAAGGCTCAGGAATAATTTTTTTCCCACATGTATTGAAGTGAAATCTAAATACACACACACAAATTCCCTCATTTTAAGTTCAAGATAAGGAATATGTTTCATCTCTAAATGTTCCTTCATCCCCTTGGAAGTCTTCAATCCTGACCTCTAGTTTCTTTTCTTTCACTTTGATTTTGCCTTGACTAGAATTAGACACAAAAAGAATCAGTAGTCTTTTGTGTTTGGCTTTTTCCATTTAGCATAAAGCACTTTAGGTTTCTTTTTGCATGTTCAGTAGCATATTCTATTACTGAATAAGATCCCATGGTTCAAATTTATTGCATATATATTGGATATCTGGTTTATTTACTCATCAGTTGATGATCCTATGAGTTCTTCCTAGGTTTTGTTTTATAAACAGTTCTGCTACAGACATTTGTTTACAAGTCATCATGAGAGCGTAAGTTCTCCTTCCTCTTGGGTAAATAATTAACTTGCTAGCTAAGGGATATAAGTGTATGTTTATATTATAAGACATTGGCAAACTCGTTTCCAGAGTGGCTGTACTATTTTGTTTTCACCAACAATGTATGAGAGTTCCAGTTGTTCCACATTCTCTCTAGCACTTGGCATTGTTATTCTTTTATATTTAATCATTCTTGTGGGTATATAGTGATATCTTATTGTGGATTTACTTTGTATACCCTTGATGGCTAGTAGTGTTAACCATCTTTTCTCATGTTTATTGGCCATCTGGGTATATTCATTAGTCAAGCATCTTTTAATGTATTTTGCCACTTATACATTGGTGGTTTGTTCTATTACTCGTGAATAATAGTTTTTGTTTGTTTGTTTGTTTGTTTGTTTTCTAGTGACAGAGTCACATTGTGTTACGCAAGCTGGAGTGCAGTGTTGCTATAGTAGCTCGCTGCAACCTGGAACTCCTGAGTTCAGGCCACCCTTATACTTCAGCCTCCTGGAGAGATGAGACTATAGGCATGTGCCATTACCCCTGTCTATTTTTTATTTTTTTAATAAAGATAGGGTCTCACTATGTTGCCCAGACTGGTCTTGAACTAGCAATAGAAGTCTTTTTTTTTGCATTTCAGAAAGTTTGTACTAATGTATATTTACTTCAGTAGAGTATCTACTTAGTCTATAGATTTATTCATAGTTTTCCTTAATTTTAATAGGTGTTTGTGAAAAACAGTTGCTTTTAATTTGCTTTTTTTTCCCTGTTTTTTAAATTTTACTTTAAGTTCCGGGATACATATGCAGAACATGCAGGTTTGTTACATAGGTATACAGTGCCATGGTGGTCTGCTGCACCTATTGACCTGTCCGTCAAGTTCCCTCCCCGACCCCCACCCCCCTGACAGGCCCTGGTGTGTGCTGTTCCTCTCCCTGTGCCCATATTTTCTCATTGTTCAACTCCTGCTTATGAATGAGAACATGGGGTGTGTGGTTTTCTGTTCAGGTGTTAGTTTGCTGAGGATAATGGCTTCCAGCCTCATCCATGTCCCTGCAAAGGACATGATTTCATTCCTTTTTATGGCTGCATAGTATTTTATGTGTATATGTACCAGATTTTCTTTATCCAGTCTATCATTGATGGGCACTTGGGTTGGTTCCATGATTTTGCTATTGGAAATAGTGTTGCAATAAACATACATGTGCATATGTCTTTATAGTAGAATGATTTATAATATATTTCTATTTCTTTGTCTATATACCCAGTGATGGGATTGCTGGGTCAAATGGTATTTCTGGCTCTAGATTATTGAGGAATTGCCATACTGTCTTCCACAATGGTTGAACTAATTTACATCCCCACCAACAGTGTAAAAGCATTCCTATTTCTGCACAGCCTCACCAGCATCTGTTTTTTCTTGACTTTTTAATAATCGCCATTCTGACTGGCATGAGGGAGTATCTTGTTATGGGTTTGACTTGCATTTCCCTAATGATCGATCAGTGATGTTGAACTTCTTTTCATATGTTTGTTGGCCGCATAAATGTCATCTTTTGAGAAGTGCCTGTTCATATACTTTGCCCATTTTTTGATGTGCTTGCTTGTTTTTTTCTTGTAAATTTGTTTAAGTTCCTTGTAGATTCTGGATATTAGACTTTTGTCAGATGGGTACACAATAAAAAATGATAAAGGGGATATCAAAGGATTGCAAAGACCTTTTCTGCATCTATTGAGATAATCATTTGGTTTTTGCCTTCAGTTCTGTTGATGTGATGGTCTGAAGGTTTTTTTCATTGTTGTTGTGGTGGTGTCTCTGCCAGATTTTGTTATCAGGATGATGCTGGCTTCATAAAATGAGTTAGGGAGGACTCCCTCCTTTTCAATTGTTTGGAATAGTTTCAGAAGGAATGGTACCAGCTCCTCTTTGTACCTCTGGTAGAATTCGGCTTTGAATCTGTCTGGTCCTGGAATTTTTTTGGTTGGTAGGCTATTAATTACTGTCTCAATTTCACAGCTTGTTATTGGTCTATTCAGGGATTCAACTTCTTCCTGGCTTAGTCTTGGGAGAGTGTATATATCCACAAAATTATCCATTCCAGATATTCTATCACAGTTTATTTGTGTCAAGGTGTTTTCTGATGGTAATTTGTATTTCTGTGGGGTCATTGGTGATATCCCCTTTATCATTTTTTATCGCATCTATTTGATTTTTTCTCTTTCTTCTTATTTATTAGTCTAGCTAGTGGTCTATCTATTTTGTTAATTTTTTCAGAAAACCAGCTCCTGGATTCATTGGTTTTTTTGGAGGGTTTTTTTTTTTTTTTTCTAGCTCCTTCAGTTCTGCTCTGATCTTAGTTATTTCTTGTTTTCTGCTAGCTTTCGGATTAATTTGCTCTTGCCTCTCTCACTCTTTTAATTGTGATGTTAGGTTGTTGATTTGAAATCTTTCTAGCTTTCTGATATGGTCATTTAGTGTTAAAAATTTCCCTCTTAACACTGCTTTATCTGTGTCCCAGAGATTCTGAGATGGTGTCTCTTTGTTCTCATTGGTTTCAGAGAACTTCTTGATTTCTGCTTTAATGTCATTGTTTACCCAGGATTCATTCAGGAGCAGGTTGTTCAATGTCCATGTAAGTGTGTGGTTTTGAGTGAGTTTCTTACTCCTGAGTTCCAGTTTGATTGCATGGTGGTCTGAGACTGTTTGCTATGATTTCAGTTATTTTGCCTTTGCTGAGGAGTGTTACTTCCAATTATATGGTCAATTTTAGAATAAATGCCATGTGGCACTGAGAAGAATGCATATTCTATTGATTTGGGGTGGAGAGTTCTGTAGATATCTATTAAGTCCACTTGATGCAGAGCTGAGTTTAAGTCCTGAATGTCCTTGTTAATTTTCCGTCTTGTTGATCTGTCTAATATTGACAGCGGGGCGTTAAAATCTCCCACTATTCTGTGTGGGAGTCTAAGTGTCTTTGTAGGTCTCTAAGAATTTGTTTTATGAATCTGGCTGCTCCTGCATTGGGTGCATCTATATTTAGAATAGTTAGCTGTTCTTATTGAATCATTCCCTTTACCATTATGCAATACCCTTCTTTGTCTTTTCTCATCTTTGTTGGTTTAAAGTCTATTTTGTCAGAGACTAGGATTACAACCCCTGCTTTTTTTTGTTTTCCATTTGCTTGGTAAATTTTTCCTCCATCCCTTTAATTTGAGCTTAAGTGTGTGTCTGCACATGAGATGGGTCTCCTAAATACAGCCCACCGATGGCTCTTGACTCTTTATCCAATTTGTCCTTCTATGTCTTTTAATTGGATCATTTAGTCCATTTACATTTAAGGTTAATATTGTTATGTGTGAATTTGAACCTGTAATCACGATGTTATGTGGTTGTTTTGCACACTAGTTGATACAGTTTCTTCATAGTGTCATTGGCCTTTATATTTCGGTGTGTTTTTTACAGTGGCTGGTACCAGTTTTTCCTTTCCTTTCCTTGCTCTTGCAAGGCAGACCTGGTGGTAATGAAATCCCTCAGCATTTGCTTGTGTGAAGAGGATTTTATTTCTCCTTCACTTATGAAGCTTAGTTTGATTGGATCTGAAATTCTGGGTTGAAAATTCTTTTCTTTAAGAATGTTGAATATCATCCCACAGTCTTTTCTGGCTTGTAGAGTTTCTGCTGAGAGGTACACTGTTAGTCTGATGGGCTTCCTTTTGTAGGTGATCTGACCTTTCTCTCTGGTTGCCCTTAACATTTTTCTTTCCTTTTGAACTTGGAGAATCTGATGATTATGTGTCCTAGAATTGATCTTCTTGTGGAGTATCTTAGTGGTGTTCTCTCTATTTCCTGAATTTGCATATTGGCCTGTCTTGCTAGGTTGGGGAATTCTCCTGCATAATGTCCTGAAGTGTGTTTTCCAGCTTGCTTCCACTCTCCCTATCTCTTTCAGGTGCTCCAATCAATCGTAGGTTCAATCTTTTTACAAAGTCCCATATTTCTTGGAGGCCTTTTTGCTCCTTTTCATTATTATTATTATGTCTAATCTTGTCTGCATGCCTTATTTCATCAAGGTGGCCTTCAAACTCAGATATCCTTTCTTCCACTTGGTTGATTTGTCTATTGATACACGAAGTTCTCGTACTGTGTTTTTCAGCTCCATCAGTTCATTTCTGGTCCTCTCTAAACTGGTTATTCTAGTTAGCAGCTCCTCTAACCTTTTATCAAGGTTCTTAGCTTCTTTGCATTGGGCTAGATCATGCTCCTTTAGCTCAGTGGAGTTTTTAATTACCCATCTTCTGAAGCCTACTTCTGTCAATTCATCCATCTCATCCTCCATCCAGTTCTGTGCCCTTGCTGGAGACACATTGTGATCATTTGGAGGAGAAGAGGCACTCCGATCTTTTGGATTTTCAGCATTTTTTATTGCTTATTTCTCATCTTCATGAGTTTGTCTAGTTTCAATCTTTGAGACTGCTGACTCTTGGATGGGGTTTTTGTGGGGACTTTTTTTATTGGTGATGTTGTCGTCGCTGCTTTGTGTTTGCTTTCTTCCCATGGTCAGGTCCGTCTTCTGTAGGGATGCTGTAGTTTGCTGGGGGTTCACTTTAGGGGCTATTCATCTGGTTTGCTCCCACGCCTGGAGATGTCACTCAACAAGGTTGGAGAACAGCAACGATGGTTGCCTGCTCATTCTTCTGGGATCCCTGACCTTGAGGGGCGCACACCTGATGCCAGTAGGATCACTCCTATATAGGGTGTCTGTCAACCCCTGTTGGAGGGTCTCACCCAGTTGGGTGGCACAGCGAACAGGACCCATTTAATGAAGACCTTTTACTGTCCCTTAGTGGAGGGGGTGTGCTTCGCTGGGGGAAACCCGCTCATCTGGGCTGCTTGGATTCCTCAGAACTACCAGGAAGAAAGGCTAAGTCTGCTGGTCTGCAGAGACTGTGGCCACCTCCCACCCAGGGGCTCAGGCCCAGGGAGATCCGGGTCCTGTCCCTGAGTCTCTGGGTGGAGTTGTTGGAGTTCCTGCACCTCCCGCCCCAGTGAAGAAGGATGCGTCAGGGTCAGCCCTGAAGAGGCGCTCTGGCTGCAGTCTGCCACAGGTGGTATGTTGGGCTCTGGGGGACATCTCTTGGGGACCAAGCCACCCAGCCTGCCTGGCTCCAGCAGGGGAAAAGAGTAGCCTGGAGCTATAGAGATGGATGCTGCCCTTCCCTCGTCCAGGAAGCTTAGTGTGTTAGGCAGTTATGAGTCCCAGTACTGGCTGATGCCCCTCCTCCAAGGAACTCAAAGGGCTTAGGCAGCAGGCAGCCACAGTGGTGGTGCTGGTCACCTTTCCTCCTGGGGAGCCGGCAGGCTTATGCAGATTTCAGCTGACAGGCTGTTGAGAATCTGTGCAGCTCTGGGGTTGGGAACCTAGGCCTCAGTGACGTGGGCTTGCCAGTGGGATTTTGCAATCTGTGGGTTGCACGGTTCTGTGGAAAAAACACAGTTTCCCCAGCTGGATAGCACACTCACTCACTGCTTCCCTTGGCTAGGGGGCGGGGGCTCCCCTGCTCCATGTGGCTCTCAGGTGGGCGGTGCACCACACTGCTCTTTCTTCCTTTCTGTGGATCACAGCCACCTAGTCAGTTCTGATGAGAGAACCTGGATACCTTGGTTGACAGTGAAGGATTCACGTGCTAATTGTGTTCTTTCTGATGGGAGCCTCTGATATCCGCTTTTTCTAGTTGGCTATCTTGGCCCCATCCCCAGGAGTTCTTTATATATCCCTGATACATGTCCCTTTCTAGGTATGCTTTGCAAACATTTTCCCATAGTCCATAGTTTGCTTTCTTAACTGTGTTTTTCAAAGAACAAAGGTTTTTAATTTTGATAAAGTATAATTTATAATTTTTTCTTTATATAGTTTATGCTCTTTGTGTTCTATTTAAAAAATTATTGCCTACTTCAATGTCACAAATATTTGTTTTTCTTCTTTTTCCAAACATTTTATTGTTTTAGCTTTTACGTTAGGATACAGAATATATATTTGAAGTGATTTATGCATATAGTATGAGATAACATATGAGGTTTTTTTTTTTCCCACATAGACATTTGGGTGTTCCATCTCCATTTGTTGAAAGACTATTCTTTCCTCCATTGAATTATGTTGGCAACTTGACCATATAAGTAACAGTCTATTTATAGATTTTATTCTATTCCCTTGATCTCTAGATCTATTAAACTAGCTTGGATTATAGCAGTATAAGTTACTCAGCTTTACTTTTACTTAAACAATTTTTATTTTGCCAAGTTCTTTTTCTTTCTGTGTGAATTTTGGAATAGGCTTGTCAATTTCTTGAAAAAAGATTGGGACATTTTATTCAACATTTTATAGGTCATAAATCTGGTATAATGTATGCCTGGACCTATTGCTGACATCTTGTAATTACATGGAGGTTAAGAATGAAGCAGACATTGAGTAGTGTAGAAATAGGAAGACAAATTGGATTGAAGTGACATCTTTTGAGCCTGCAGAATTAAGCAGCCTTTTGATTTTCAGTTATATGATAAAATAAATTCAACTTTTTGAATAAACGAATCTAACTTGTTTTAATTTTTTTTGATCCCTTACAAATAACACTTCTAAATTTCACACAATAATTCTAGTTCAGACTTTAAAAAAAAAAAAAAAAAAAAAAAGATCTCTTCCAGTGCTATGGTCCCCCATACAAATCTATTTTCACAGCCATGAGTTCAGATAATGTTAATAAGCTTCTCAACACTGTTTTAAAAATCCCAAATTTTTGATCATGGGATTTAAGACTGTCCATTATTGGTCCTTGTTATAATTTTTAAGTGCATCGCTTATTATCGTCTACCTCACCTCATACAATGTTTTGTCCCATCATACTTTCTCATTTTATCTCCAATGCATCCTGTAAAAGTTCTCCTCTGAAACTCTTGTTAAAAATTTTTGCTGCTACTTCAAAATTTGGGAGTTTATTGCATCTGTCTTTGACAGTTGAAATCTTAGACGTACTACATGTTCATAATCCCCACATGTTTTACTAGATCTCACAATGAGAATGAGTCCCTCCCTCGTCCATCCTTGAGGTGACTTGAGGACTTTCTGCCTCTGTGATAACAGTTACTGCAACTTGCGGGCCTATTCCTGTAACTATAGAAGTTCTTTAATTCAGGACTTTATAAAGATGGCAAGAAGGTAACACAAAATGAATTTACACCATGTCGTTTTGTGTACATCTCTCTGTCCCTCTAGAATGTGAAATTTCTAAAGAACAAGGACCACTTTTGTGTCCTCCAAAGCACCTGGAAAAATGCCTTATGCAAAGTATTTGTTAAATCAATTCTAAAATGAAACTAATAGCAGGGCCTTCTTAATTTTTAAAATTTTATTATAAACTGAAAATGTATAATTATATATTTATGGGGTAGAAAGTGATGTTAACATTTATGAATACAGTATGAAATAATTAAATTGAGCTAATTAACATACCCAACACTTCAATAACAGCAGCAATAACAACTTTGAAGCTTTAAATATGACTGATACTTGTAGCCGTGTTTCTTTGTAGTTCCCATGAAGTTAGGAATTTTGGGGGTCCATTTTAGATACTATAGGCCTGTTAGTTTTGAAGGGAAACTTTGTTGCTATTTCTGGTCTTTTTTTTTTTCTAAAGCATAGATGTTATTTATGGTTTCTCCCCTTTAGGATCATATGGACTGACAAGTATACATTCTAATGAAACCAAAGGTACTTAAACTGTAAGCAATTTACATTATTTATATATAAGTTTAGACATATTAATACACTTCCATACATTCATTAACAAACATATGTTTTCAGAATAACATTACACAAGTAGAAAATCCTGTTTGACTACTTTAAACTTCATATGGAACCAAAAAAGAGCCCGCATAACCAAGATAATCCCGGGCAAGAAGAACAAAGCTGGAGGCATCACGCTACGTGACTTCAAACTATACTACAAGGCTACACTAACCAAAACAGCATGGTACTTGTACCAAAACAGATCTATAGACCAGTGGAGGAGAACAGAGGCCTCAGAAATAACACCACACATCTACAACCATCTGATCTTTGACAAACTTGACACAAACAAGCAATGGGGAAAAGATTCCCTATTTAATAAATGGTATTGAGAAAACTGGCTAGCCATATGCAAAAAAATGGAAACGGGACCCCTTCCTTACACCTTGTACAAAAATCAACTCAAGACGGATTAAAGACTTAAATGTAAGACCTAGGACCATAAAAATCCTAGAAGAAAACCTAGGCAATACCATTCAGGACATAGGCATGGGCAAAGACTTCGGTCTAAAACACCAAAAGCAATGGCAACAAAGGCCAAAATTGACAAATAGGATCTAATTAAACTAAAGAGCTCCTGCACAACAAAAGAAACTATCATCAGAGTGAACAGACAGCCTACAGAATGGGAGAAAATTTTTGCAATCTATCCATCTGACAAAGGGCTAATATCCAGAATTTTCAAAGAACTTAAACAAATTTACAAGAAAGAAACAAACAACCCCATAAAAAGTGGGCAAAGGATTTGAACAGACACTTCTCAAAAGAAGACATTTATGCAGCCAACAGACATGTGAAAAAATGCTCATCATCACTGGTCGTCAGAGAAATGCAAATCAAAACCACAATTTGATACCATCTCACACCAGTTAGAATGGCAATCATTAAAAAGTTGGGAAACAACAGATGCTGGAGAGGTTGTGGAAAAATAGGAATGCTTTTACACCGTTGGTGGGAGTGTAAATTAGTTCAACCATTGTGGAAGACAGTGTGGTGATTCCTCAAGGATCTAGAACTAGAAATACCATTTGACCCAGCAATCCCATCACTGGGTATATACCCAAAGGATTATAAATCATTCTACTATAAAGACACATGCACATGTATGTTTATTGCAGCACTATTCACAATAGGAAAGACTTGGAACCAACCCAAATATCCCTCAATGATAGAGTGGATAAAGAAAATGTGGCACATATATACTATGGAATACTATGCAGGAATAAAAAAGGATGAGTTCATGTCCTTTGCAGGGACATGGATGAAGTTGGAAACCATCATTCTCAGCAAACTAACACAGGAACAGAAAACCAAAAACCGCATGTTCTCACTCATAAGTGGGAGTTGAACAATGAGAACACATGGACATAGGGAAGGGAACATCACACACCGGGGCCTGTTGGCGTGTAGGGGTTGGGGGAGGGATAACATTAGGAGATATACCTAATATAGGTGACAGGTTGATGGGTGCAACAAACCACCATGGCATCTGTATATCTGTGTAACACAACTGCATGTTCTGCACATGTACCCCAGAACTTAAAGTATAATAATAAAAAAGAAAATACTGTTTGAAAATTTACTGTACTTTATAACCAGACGAGGAGTTTTTAATCAATCTTGAAAGATTTTTCACTTCTTCATTTTAGCATAAGAAGTTGGACGGGTCTACTTAGTCCATACATAGCCGTGGGCCTATTCCTGTAACTGTAGAAATTCTTTATTTCATAACTTTATAAAGATGGCAGGGAGGTAAAATAAAATGAATTTATGCCATGTACTGAGACTACAGAAGATATGATATATAGTTTACTTAATAAGCACTAACATATAAATGTAACCAGCACAAACTCTATAGTATAGTTTTTCTATTTTATTTCTAATACTCTGTATTAAAGAAGAGGTGAATATTCTAAGCCTGCTGTGGCCAAGGTAAGTGTGTATGTGTCCTGTTTCTTTTATTGTCACTGAAGTTGTGGCATGCCAGAACTGGCTTGTGTAGCCCCCAAGGGACACATGTTAAATGTTCAGGAATTTTGCATGTCAGTTGTTAAAACGCTGGTAGCTTGAAATTGGCCCTAGTGTAAGTATTCACACAATGGATGTTGGCAAATGCTGCAAATTAGAGATCATGTCTACCTTTTCAACCAGGAAACTGGTTTATCAGTATCCACTGATCGTAATAGTTCTGGGTACTCTTATGTTTGTTTCATGCTATTCTTGTTCCAGACTTGTCTGAGCACTGGCTTACCTTGAAGATCTTGCCATTTTTCAGTGTAATTATCCTCTTGGGTCCAGGGTTTCCCCAAAATGCTGGGTGTCCAAGAAGCCCCCTCTTGCTTATATGTGACCTTGGGAAGTTGTCAGTTGCTACCCAACTAGTATTAAGCAAAGTCTGGCAGATCTGATGTGCTTTGTTATTGCAGCTTAGTCAACCAAGGAAATGTTAGTCCGAACAGTATAATCTAACTGAAGCTGATTCAGACTAAGTTTTCTGAGGCTTTGGCAAAAGAGCAATTTTTCTGACAGTGGTCCTTACCATGACTCTTGTTATAAATTAATGATTTATCTTCTGTATTTGACCTACCTTGCCTCCATCCTCATCCAAACTTTTTTCTCTTCTTACAGCCTTAAACGAAGAGAGGAAATGTTCTTTTCTTGTATTTGTAGTTGCGGAACAGTTCATAATGTCATTGAATGTTCTTTCTAATATTTAGCTCTTTCCCAGTGCAGTTTGCTGAATGTTCCTTATCTGAGAATTATCTCTCTAATCTGCAACAGAGACTCCAAGTCCCAGCTTCCTGAATACCTCACCCATCAGTGTTTAGCCACTACTCCACTAAAACTTACTGAAAGTGAGATATAGCACATGGGGTAATTGGAACTGGGAGTCTGGAATAGTTAGGTCCTTTGGTCTTCACCATGGGCCAGGGTCCTCCCACCACCTCAGCCTCTGGGGTCAGAAAGAGCTGTCAGAGAGAACACTTGTTCTTAGTTATGGGAAGGGGTGAGAGAGTATTTACCCTTCAAAAGCACTCTGACCTGAATCCTCAACCCTAGCCATACTGTGGTAGAGAGCGTGGATCACTCTGCTGCCCTGGGTTTGGGTGAAATGGTCCATTTAATTCAGTAGTCCCCAACCTTTTTGCCACCAGGGACTGGTTTCCTAGAAGACAATTTTTTCATGGACTGGGTCGGGGGATGGTTTTGGGATAATTCAAGTGCATTATGTTTATTGTGTGCTTTATTTATATTATTAATTCATTATAATATATAATGAAATAATTATACAACTCGCCATCATGTAGAATCAGTGGGAGCCTTGAGGTCATTTTCCTGAAACTAGACGGTCCTATCTAGAAGTGACAGGAGACAGTGACAGATCATCAGGCATTAGATTGTCATAAGGTGCATGTAACCTAGATCCCTCACATGCACAGTTTACAATAGGGTTTGTGTTCCTAGGCGAATCTAATGCCGCTGCCTCTGACAGGAGGCAGAGCTCAGGCAGTAATGAAGGTGATGGAGAGCAGCTGTAAATACAGATGAAGCTTTGCTTGCTTGCCCGCTGCTCACTTCCATGGCCTGAGGGGTTGGGGACCCCTGGTTTAATTGATGTTTACATCATACTCCTGCTTTTAGGGAATTGGGTAACCTGTGTCTTCCTTCTTGCCCAGCATGGGGGTCTGAGACAGGGAGGTCACATATTTGGAGGGCATTGATTATCTCTCTGGGCACTACTGAGTTTAAGTGAGTCTTGTTACCCCATTAAAGAGACAGAATCTTCATCTATCTGCTTTTCTACCAGAAGGATAGGTATATCATGTTCTCAGATTTGATAAACCTGTACACGTCTATGAAATCTGAGAATAACACAGAGAGTTATTGGAGAGAACATAACCGACAGTGAGCTCTGCCTTCCTTCCCCAGTTTTGCTCATTGTTTCTTGGACATTCTCCTCCTTCATTATCATTTTGCATTTATTGGTATATATGGGAGCTTTCATTTTAAAACTAGAAGAGGAAGAAATTCGGATGGGATGGAGAAAGTAGAATGGATAAAAAATGTAGAGAATGATATTTTGTCTAATATTGTCTGACCCTTTATAAGGGGTATGAACTTCTCTAGTTAACATATAAGAACAGGAAATGGATGGATCTTTATTTCATGAGAGCCTTAGACTAAATCTTGCAAAGACAATTGCTGACAAAGACAAACTCTTTCTTACAACCTTAGAGAGACTCTGGACTGTTGAGAAGGCAGCAAATCATAACGACCTATTAGAGATAATTTATCGGGCTGTGTGATATTGAGGAGGTCATGTGAAAATGGCTTCAGCATGGTGTAGAGGATGTACCATATATCAAGAGACATGAATCCTGAACCCATATGTACTCATATTTTTAACTTGCAATTCAGAAACCTTCAGTTTCTGACTGAGAAATCTGTACTTTCCTTTTTCTCACCTTCCCACTCAGCTTTTCTCAGTCCTCAGGGTCTACTTAAAATGCCTAGTGACTACAGTGGTTAATCCTACAAATTTTTTTTTTAATAGAAAAAGGTGTTCACGAAAAAAATCAATTTTGCTATTTAAAACTTAATTATGCTCAGTATAAATATATTTTAAAATCTAAAAAGAGTGAAATTTTCCAATCTGAAGTGCTTATATGTTTGGGAATATGGGTGAAAACACACTGATTAAGATAAATGCATCTAAGATTCATACCCTTTTCTTGCAGAATTCTGACTGACTTCTTGTGTAGAGCTCTGTTTCTTGGTTCTTTACTCCCAGAAAACAGAAAGACATTTTAAAGAACATTATTATAGGGCAGAAGCCTTTTTTTTTTTCTATAGCTAGAGGGGTTATATTATAAATTAAAATGGATCTCTTTTAGTAGATTTTACATGCTGTTATCATCCTTTACAAACTCGGCACCTGGAGACAGATGTACAAATATATTAAATTAGAAGATTATCACTTTAATAAAAAGTTTCCACCAAGTTATTTATAGTGGCTGGTGTGGTATATCACCCAGAACCTTCCTCAGAGATCATTTCCCCAACTGTCAAAAGAGTTGTCAGGCACTGCTTATAACTAATTCCATCCCCAAGGAATGCTCTCAGCCAAAGGGATTTGCCTCCCCCGTGTTTATGCTTTCTTCCCTGGGGTAGCTCATGTATATTTACTGACTCATGTAGGTAATCAAATGCCTGGTTCCCTTGTGTTGTCTGGGGACAAGTAAGAACCACTGCGGTTTTCGTGGTCTCCATGGAATTGGCCAAGCCTTGTGTGACAACAGCTTTGCAGTTCTGTTTCTTTCTCTCTTCAGTCCTGTTACCTCACTCCTGTCCAGGTGTCAATCCCAAGCATGTTAACATTCTTTCATTCAAATCTGTGTTTAAGATTCTGCTCACCAGAAATGAAACCTGACCTAAGACAGTTGGTACAAGGAGTTGTTTGGCCCAAGGAAACAGATCCTAAAGGAGATTTGGAAGCTTGGTCATCTCCTGCCCATTACGGGTGGGAGATGAAGTGCTGACATTCCCTTGTGTGCTGTAGCAGGGCAGTTGTTAAAATGTTCATTAGTGGTAACTAGGATAACCCATCAGTAAAAAGGAAGGCCCTGATGAATACAATAACTCAGGTACTTGCGAGGCTCAGAAAAAGCCAGTAAATACAGGACAATGAAATTGGATGGCGGCTGCTGCTGAATGCTATCAATTTACTCAGGAAAGACAAAGAAAAGCTGATGTGATTAATCACCAGGTTAAAGCAAAATGTGAAAGCCAGAATATTCTCCTTGGCTGAATTAGAAGAGACTCTCATTTCTTATAGTCAAATATAAAAAGCTGAGGGTCAGACCCAGGACTTAATTTAAAAGACAGAGAAGACTCTAGAGAAGATTGAATTATCGACCTCAGCAAATCTGCTATGCCAGAGTCAGGGTCTTGATTGAGAAGGGGTGCAGCCCGAAGGCTTGAGATGAGGAAAACCGGGTCAATGCACTTGAAAAATTTTAATCTATATATTCCTCTGTATTATTTATGTCTTCAAAACTGGTCGACTCTTTCATACTAAAGGTCAGTCCTTCCCTTTTCCTTGCAAACAGTGCAGGCCTCTGTCTCGTAAGACAATATACAACCCAGTCACTTAGGATCCACTCTGCCTCTAGTCTTGATGAAAGACTAAAAGGGATAAGTCGCCGTATAATCTAGCCAGATATGTGCTGGGCCTACAAAGGGAGAAAAAGGATAATGTGCTGAAGGAACTACAGGACTTAGCTAACAAGTACTGGCAAGAGCCATGTATGTATGGCTCATGGCAAGCATTGTGTCATGATACAGGTAATATGCCCTGCAAGGATGACAGAGGATAGAACTAACATACTGCTAGGTGGGCTCTTCAAAGGTGAAAGTAAGTGATGGCTTTCACCAAGTGAGATACAAATACCAAAACTAAGATGGTAGAGAGTGGAAGAAAGGATCAAAATACTCAAAGAAGTTGGCCTACAAGAGTTGATAGACCACATAGGGCTTGAAAACTTACCTATGAGTATATCCTGCAAGAGTCTACGTGGAAAACATTTTGTTGTCCACAGCAATAAGGTGAGAAAGACACATATTGTTGTGAAGGTCAGTGGTGACTCTCTGAGGACCAGGACCGACGGTGGAAGATATTGTTGTATAATACAGAAAAGATGGCAGATTAGACATTGACATCCAGTACCTGAAACGTCCCTTATAAAATGGGAAATACAGAATCCTGAAATAGGTGGCAGTGCAGCAAAGTCACAGGAGCAGCCAGGGGCAGCTGACTGTCAGAGATATGTCGATATTTAATAGAACATGACAGGCCTAGGGGAAAAAAAAGCCGGACAGCTGACAAGGATATTGCTCATTTGTAAAAAGCAAAGGAAGTTAAGGAGGGATTATTAGAAGGTCGAGGTTTGCTATCTCCCATGAAATATTACAGTCGTGTACCCCGGTTTCATGATCTGAGCCAGTTTTCAGTTCAGAACCCACTGACTAAAAAGACTGATTCCCCAGGAGGGAGGACTTTGCAAAACCAAGCAAGCATATTGTGATGTAACAATTCCCAGTTTTTACTCAGATGGCCTTACCTCATTTATCGTGAATAACCATAAACTGAGGAAAGGGGAATACTCAGATATTTACAAAACAGTGGGGCATTGGAGGCTTCAATGATATTGTTACACAGGTACCTGCAATTTCACCACGGTCTCCCAGTTAAGCAGGAGCATATATAGGCAGGTAATAAATGGAGTCCTGGGTACACTGATTACATGAACCCACTAGACATTTCTCTCATCGCCAAATGCATACTTAGAATGCAAAGACTACATTTAATTCCACTGGCCTGTGGAATAAGAGCTATTGGAATGGAAAATGTTAAGTAGAAGCCTCTGAAACTGTTTCTGAACCTGGCCAAGACAGTAAACCAAGACAATTTTGCATAAAATTTGCTTAAAGTCAAAAAAGATGCAGGAATGATGGTTCCCATCATTCCCCCAATTTAATTTGGTAGCCTTGCTTCAGCAACAAAAAACTCAGATGAATTCTGGAGGATGACAGTGACCTACTACAAACTCAACCAAGTAGTAGCCGCAATTGTAGGAGCTATGCCAGATGTAATAAACTTTTAAAGGAAGACAGAATCAGAAATAGCACCATGCCAAACCAAACTGAAGCATGGGACAAAAGAAAAACTTAATGCCAATATTGTCCTTCTTAACAATTTAAATATTTTGCTCATCATGGATTTTTTGTACTAATTTAACTTTTAAAAATATTTACCTTGTAATATTTATCTTGATTACTGATTTTTTGATGTTCTCTCAAAGTTTTGTATCTGATGCAAGTGTCTTACTCACTACATATTAGTCCTGGCTCTGTATATCATGGTTCCAGGAACTTGGTAAACAGTCACTGTTTTGTTGAATGCATTATTTCCCATCCCTAAAAATATGGCTAACCAGAAAAAGTGAATATTCACATGTGATGGACACATATATACATTTGCAGTGCTATCCTAGGGATATGTGGATTCTTCTACCCTATGTCATACATGTAGTCTAAAGAAAACTAAACTGTTTGAACATATAATATTACATTGGTCTACTATTTTAATGGCATTGTATTGAGTGGACTATATGAGGTAGAAATATGTATGTTGGTGGCCTTGTTAAGACACATGTAGTCCAGAGGATGGGAAATTTTGGCATTCCCTATAAACTCTATGAAGCTTCAGGGACATGCTATATCAATAAGCTGTATGGTCTGGTATATGCCAGATCATCTCCACAGTAAAGGAGGGTTTGTGTGTCTTTCTTCTCCCACCACTAAGAAGGAAACATGATTCCTGGTAAACAAGTAACATGGAAAACCAACATCTTTGAGTTGGACACAGAATAAGAAGGGACTCTTCAGGAAGTTCCGGTTTTGACACAAGTAGCCATGCCACATAGACCTCTTGTTTGAAGACAACAAAGCAGACTGTATAATATTAGAGATGTCTGTGGTAGGGAAAAATCACCATGGGGAGTTATGGCATGACCCAAATGGAGAACTGTAATGTGGACTCTTTAGTGTTCTGGAGCAAGGCTATGCCATCTGCAAGGAAAAATCATGTTCTATTAGACAAACAGCCAGGGCATGCTAGGGGTCTTGATAGAGACAGGCCCCCTGAATGGACATCGAGTAACCATGCAGAGCTAGATTCTGCCAAACTAATCTAGTCATAGGTTGCTGAGGCCCAGTAGCAATTAATCATGCCAGCATCAGGCATGAACAGGGCCAGAGGGCACAAGGAAGCAACACAAGCAGGTGGCTCAGACTCCATGTCATCTACCATTGTCGCCTTGGCACATCTCCCTTAGCACTTAACATTCACCTGCTGGGTATGGGGAATTTGTTATGAATAGCTGATGGAGGAAGAAAAAGGCTAAGCTTAAGTTATAGATGGATTGGCTTAGTATGCGAGACAGACATAAATGTACTGTGCTACAGATCAACACAGGGGTGGGCCTGAAGAGAGAGGTGAGGAGAAATCTTCCCAATGGGTATAACTTTGAGGAGTACATATGTGGGAGAAAAGTGGCCTGAGGTTAGAATACATATGGGCTCACGAACAGTGATGGATGAGCCAGACCATTAATCAGGAGTTTGGAAGGAGAATGATTTTAGGATTGGAAAAAATATTTTTGAGGACAAGGTATATAGATGGGCATATAGGAGTGGGCATGAAGTACAAAACAACAACAAACAAAACAAAATGTGTGATGCATGATAATTCTCCCCATGGATTATCCATCACATAAGAAGCACTAAGCAATCAAGTATACAGGCTGGTGGGGAACATCCAGGCTCTGTTATCAGTCGCCCAGTTTTGGTAAAATGGAACCATAAATGGAATACCCATGGGAGGCAGATATGTTGTTCATGAATGGGATCAATAGCGTGGGTTCCTATTCAGTAACTGATCTAGTGACTGCTGCTCCCAATGTACAACCTGACAGCAACAGTGCACAATGCAGAGACCTTTCCTCATGGAGACCAGCAAGTTATTTGGCAGGAAAGTGATTCGATGAAACCCTTAATATACTAGAAAGGGGAGCAATTTATCTTGACTTCTATTGACACATACTCCATATTTGTGGATTTACCAGGTCTACAGGACCATATTCAGCCCCACTATTTAAGGGCTTATAGATTATTTGTTTCATCAACATAGAATTCCCTTTGACATTGTTTTGAATCAAGGGACACACTTTATGGCACACAGAGTGTGACTGTTGACATATGTCTACTTGGTCATTGGGCTTTTCATAAACTGTACCACCCAAACTTTTGCAGCCTGGCTGCTTATTCAAAAAGGATTCATGCATCTCAAAATAAAGGAATGGTATCATATAACCTTCTCCCAATAACCCATTCGAGGAATTTGTGTTTCTCACAGCTTTTGACTTTGTGGGTCTAGAGGTCCAGATTCTCAATGGGAGAATCCTTCCACTAGGCTATGCAGCAAGTGTCCCATTATACTTTAAGCTGTGGCCACTGCCTAGGGGTTTGGGAGTTCTTTTACCAAGAGACTAGCAAGTGTGGAAAGAGTTACTCCCGTGGTAGGGAAATTGATGTGCATCACCAAGGAGACATAAAATTGGTGGCTATACAATGGATGCAGTAGGGATGGATGTATATGTATTTCAGATCCAGGAGATACAATAGATAATCTCTTGGTTATCTCTTGTCCAATTGTGAAAACAAATGGGCAACTGCATCAGCTGCTGTCTGAGCAAGCACAGGACTAGAGACTCTTTCACCTCAGGGACGAGGGGCTAGGTCACCAAGTAAGCCACTCTTCTTTTTCTGAGACAGAGTCTCACTCTGTTGCCCAAGCTGGAATGCAGTGGCGCGATCTCGGCTTAGCGCAACCTCCGACTCCTGGGTTCAAGTGATTCTCTTGCCTTAGTCTCCTGAGAAGCTGGGATTACAGGCTCATACCACCACTCCTGGCTTTTTTTTTTTTTTTTTTTTTTTTTTT
>NW_012098321.1:532771-616682 GCF_000951045.1 Mandrillus leucophaeus
GGTTTCGACACGTTGGCCAGTCTGGTCTCAAACTCTTGACCTCCAGTGATCTGCCCGCCTTGGCCTCCCAAAGTGCTGGGATTACAGGCGTAGAGTAAGTCACTTTTGTCAGCAGAAATGAATCTGGAATGAGTAGGAAAGGAGGGAAATAGTATCAGCTGTGGCCTCCTGACTAGTTGTAGCAGCAGGAGCTGTAGTTCTTTTCACTAACCTTACTAAGTTTTGTTAGAAAAAGAAACAAGCTTGAAACCTGGAGGAGCTGTTCTCAGATGAAGTTTATTTACTACCTAAGTAAGTAGATCCAAGTCGCACAAAGAGTGGTCAATAGTGAATCCCATGTTGCATTACTCAGATTTTTCTTTAGGATCGAAACTTTTATTACCCCAGCTGCCAGGAAGCTTTGGCTGCTGAAGACCTACAGAGGAATCTTTCCCAAAAACGTGCCCTCAGTTTGAGTCCACTGACGGGTTGATGTGGCAGTAAAAAGCCTAGTATCCTTGCTTTAATTGGGGACAACTCTGAAGGGGCACCAAAGCTCTATAGCACCCCATTGGACTGTCTGAGTCTTTGCTGCAACTGCCGCTGCTTCCTGTGCTCAACCTGACTCCCCTCAGACACTGACGGATGTTGTTCTGGGAGCACTCCCCAGTACACTTCCTGCATGCGAATCTCAGATGCTCAAAGTCTGTTGTCTGGAGAAGCTGACCTAGACAGGATTCCTTCAAATCACCGGGATTCGTTTAATGTAAGTAACTTTAAAGGAGTTTTGCACCAAAATGTTAAAAAGTAAATCTGTTGCATAACCATGTTTTTCTCTTTGTATATTTTCTTATTTTAGTTGCTTCTTCATTACTTTTAATTTCTGTTTCTCTTTATTTTCCTTTTGCCAACTTCAGTTAATATCATGGAAAAAATAAAGGTTAGGAAGATTGTTTTTTTTTCTTGGCCTTACTACGAACCAATCCTCTGAACTTGGATGAATTAAGTTTTTCTGGGTAAGAGTTGATTCATTTGTTAATTGAGGGGATTATACCAGGTGACTGATCTTTAAAACATCTTGCAACTGTGAAAGTTAAATATTTTCCCTTCATCAGTCTTTTGTATTTGAAATCACATTGCAATTTGGGTCATAGAATTGCTGAAAGTGGAGGAAGACTAATGAAGAAATGTTTAAATCTTACAGGATAAGGTCCTAGTCATTCTAAAAATAGGTGCAAGTTTCATGAACACGATTTGATAATGCTGAGATGATGCTAATGAGACAGAGAAGCTTCCCCATAGCAGATGACTTGCAACAAACAGACCTTGTAACACTGATGCAAATAATTCATTACATTCTTCAAGCATCTGCAGTATTTGTGACTTAAGAATTTGTAGACATGATTGCATTCATGATTCCTTCATTCAGCAATTATTCATTGAGTGCCTATTTTGTGCCCAGACTATAATAGGCCCTGGGGATATAGAGATTAATAAGATAAGATCCCAGTTCTTCAACAGCTCAGTCTAGTGGGAAAAACAGGCATATACACAAATATTACAATGCATAAGATCTGCTATAATAGAGGGTAAGCAGAATGTTGCTGATGGATTTTGTAATGATCTTATGTGGACAGGATACTTTTCTTCTATGAGGATTTACTGTCAATCAGTTTGAGTGTGTCTGCATTTTAATAAAGGCGATCTGATCACTCTATCCTAAGTCAGCAAGGCACCCCCTTGAAACCAACAATTGTCTTTATTCACATCAGCTCTGCAGCTCTACTGGGACATCGTAAGTCCCTTCTTTTTATAGCAGACCTTCTCCAACTTCTATTTTAGCTTAAATATCACACAAACAATTCTTTCTGAGGACAAGCAAGGGAAAGGCCACTAATTGAAAATAGCATTTCTTAGACTAGAATTACGATTCCAGGCTGCATACCTCAAAGTGGCGAAGGGAAAGGTTGCAGAAGTAAAAGGAAAGAGAGAACTATGGAAAAAGAAAGACTATAAAGAAAACGAGGGATTATTTTATGGCTAGAGATAAGTAATGTGTCGTATAAGTTGTCAGTTTACACAACACCCGCATTTTCTCCTTCCTCTTTTTAACCAATGCACAATGTTGTGCTCACTGATAGCTAAAAAGCAGAAGTTGCCTGAAGTCAATAGTTTTTTCTACCATTCCCTAAATTCTGACCTCACTGGTGAGCTCCTGCTAATGACTTGAACTGGTGGTAACTGATAGGTCTGTATCCCTGTAAAAAAGAAGGAACTTCTGGCAAACTGAGGAGTGCCTTTGAGAAGGAGGGAAGGGAGCTCATCCTAGACCATAGGGTAATAGAGGTGCATGTGTCTCCGGGTAGCAAAAAAACATGATATGTCTTCTGAACAGGGACAATTTTATGAGTTACACCTGACGCAAAAATGTAATTAAAATTAATTCATGTTTTGAAACATTTATTAATGGACTACTCAACTGACTTTATAATATTGTTTGGCCCCTCAAATAGTGTCATTCAGTAATTTTTTTCATATCTAAAAATATTTCTAAAAATTAAAAATAATATATATCATGTATATTAAAGTCAACTTAAAATATTTTATATGAATTATCTGAATATAAAAATTAAATTATGCAGAATAGTTGTTCTTGTTATATACTCATACACTTTATTCCATTACTGTCTCTAATCCTGAGTAATTGGCATTTTTCTGAAAATACATTTTAATTGACTTATTATTAATTACTTTAAAAATCTCCTATAGTCATAAATTCAAGTGATCTTTCTATATACTGTAATACATTCAATTGAGGAAATACTCTTCCTACAGGTACTGAAGTACACGCAAGTTTAGAGAGCATTCTGCTAACTGGAGCTTATTACCAATTCTAATTCTTTCCAT
Source organism: Mandrillus leucophaeus (assembly GCF_000951045.1). Taxonomy (NCBI): domain Eukaryota; kingdom Metazoa; phylum Chordata; class Mammalia; order Primates; family Cercopithecidae; genus Mandrillus; species Mandrillus leucophaeus. The sequence goes on from NW_012098321.1 coordinate 535,658, forward strand.
TTTGAAATTTATAATTTTTCAGAACAAATATTTTCACAGGCTGTCTTTCTGCCTCCATTCAAAAACCTTTTTTTTTTTTCAAAATATATTTTTAACGATAGGATGTGTCAAATTAAGTTTCCACTATTTATAATTCATCTAAGTGTTTTGTCAAATTCACATCTATAATATCCTAGGCAATCTGAATTTTATTCCACTTTGTTCAGCATGTAAATTTTTAAATTAAAAAATAGCACCTCCATCAAAAACTCATTTTCATGAATTGATGTATCGCAAATCACAAAACGAAATTTTAAAAATTAAATTGAGTTCACTATTTGTATTCTCTTAATGTGTTCAGTTCCTCCTTTGCTTTTGTGGAATACATTTGAATGCCTTTTTCCTTGTAAGCTTTCGTTCAATCATTACAGTTTGCTAAAACTTCAAAATTGGAGATTATTGGTGAGCCACTTATTGAATAATTGGATTAAGTTTTGCCAGTTGACCCTGAAGGAAATACAACTAAAATTTAGAAGTCCCACTGATATGGTTTAGACTTATGTCCCTGCCCAAATCTTATTTCAAATTGTAATACCTAATGCTGGAGGAGGGGCCTGGTGGGAGGTGACTGGATCATGGGGGCAGATTCCCCCTTCTTGGTTTTGTGATAGTGAGTTCTCATGAAATCTGGTTGTTTAAAAGTGTGTGGCACCTCCTGCCACCTCTTTTCCTCCGGCTCAGGCCATGTAAGATGTGCCTGCTTCTCCTTTGCCTTCTGCCATAATTGTGACTTTCTTGAGGTTCCCCCAGCCATGCTTACTGCACATTCTGTGGAACTGTCAGCTAATTAAATCTCTAATCTTTATAAGTTAACCACTTTCAGGTATTTCTTTATAGCAGTGTGGGAATGGACTAAAACACTGTATAAAAGCATTTAATGCCATTGCAAGAAAACTAGAATGAATTACAAAGTAGTTGTTCAAATGTTCAAACATTCTAAAATCTGATTGATGCTAGCCAGCAGAGAGAGAGAACCTTCAACCTCTTCTAAGTTCACTTCCACATCATAAGTTCCTTTGTTTAGCTCAATTTTTTGTCCTTAATAAATTATGCTCTCCCCAAATTGGAATTCACATAATTCTAAAACCAATAAGTGAATCTCTAATTTTGCACTTTTTAAAGGAATTTATAATAACATTAAAACAATGCAGTATTTTAATCTTGAACTGAATAAACTTCCAAAGTTCCCCAATAGCTCCCCGCTCCTTCATGTTAGAATCTGTGACTTACAATTAATGCCAAGAGAAAAAGGAAGAACTTCTCAGTTATAGTCTACGATAGTCACTTCTGGTATCCTTAGAATCCATCTACCCATGGCTCTACCTACATGCCTTGTGTGTGTGAATCCCAGGACACAGCTAGAGACAGCTAGTGGTGCACTGGAGTCAGAGCCTACCAGCTTGTTAGGAATGATTGTGAGCATCTCTTCCCAATTCCACATTCAGTGACTTTAATTTGGTAGCTTGAAATTGTTCATGGTAGAAATATTTACATGCAGAAATTAACAAATGCTGTAAGTCGTATTTCCCAACCTCACTCCTCTAAACATTTACCAGCACTCTACTGTAGGCAGCACACAGCCTTCCTGGCACAGCATGCAGCTATTCCTGTCTGAGGATTCCCATTTGAAAATGGCTCTGCAATAGAGTGGCTCATGGTAAGAGCAAACCACAAAGCCATGTTTGGCTTGGACAATCTTGTGCTAGAGCCCTGTTCTGTTTAGCATTTGAACCTGAAATATGCACTTTTGTAGTAACAGATGGAATACAAATAATACAATTAATGGTGGCATTAAAATGAATCAGGATGGGTTTGGTAGAACTCCACTGTCTACTTCCAGCTTCTGCCATGATTTTGCCTACTAGTATATAAAATATATGCTGAGGTCAGGATTTTCTCTTAACATACAGGGAAATAAAGATGACCTTACAACTCCCAATCCTATTTTTCAGACCCCCTCACACACAATATAATTTTTATTTCTCTTTCAGCTACAGTGTGTTAAGTGCTTGCCAGTGATAAAGTGAAATGTGCTCATACGTGAGCAGGCTTAGGTTCAGCCACCTTCATCTGGTTTGGATGGTGGGAAAAGTTCCACACTGCCGCCCCTGCTGGACACTTAGTGTAATAGAGTCCCAGGTAACCAATGAGCGATTCAGGTAGGAAGTGAATCAGAATGCAGTGAGTGCCCCTGTATCTTATTTCTTAGAAATTATCCCAGTAAAAAAAAAATACATATTTTGCAGCTTCACCAAAATGGAGCTTTTCAAAGGGCTAAAACTCAGCTTTTAAGTGATTGGGAGCCAGCAGTGTTTGCCATCATAATTGTTATGTGTATAATTTATAATTGTTCTATTATATAGCCAAATATTTTCATATCCTACTAGGTTTTGGGGGATGAGCTCAAAGTAATATTTTCATCAAGTACACACTAGTCACTATGACCCTAACTTCAGCTAAATAGATAGTAATTAATTAAAATTTATGTAGAATATCTAAAGAATAATCAGGTATTTAAAAATAAAGTGAAAACAAAGGTACATTGGTTTTCTATAACTGTTGTAACAAATTACCACAAATTTAGTGGCTTAAAACAATATAGATGTATTCTTTTACAGTTTTATAGGTTGGAAGATCTGACAAGGGCTAAAATCAAGGTGTCAGCAGGGCTGTGTTACTTCCCAGAGGCTCTAGGAGAAAAATAATTATCTTGCTTTTTCCAGCTTCTAGAGACTTCTTGCATTTCTTGGCTCATGGTCCCCTTCCTCCAGCTTCAAAGCTAGCAAGGTTGCGTCTCTCTGGACATTTCTTCATAGTTACATCTCCCCTTTCTGACCACACCTTAAAAAAAATAATCTAATTTTAAGGATCCATTTTAAGGACACACCTGAGTAATCCAGGACAATCTCATCATGCCATGGTCCTTATTAATCACATTGTGAAACGCCCTGTCAGATAACATAGTCACAGGTTCCTGTGATTAGGCTGTGAATGTCTTTGAGGGGGCTGTCATTCTGTCTACCACACAAGCAATATGGTCTCAGCAAAGAATATATAAAGTCCCCCAAAAAGGCTGCAGAGCTCAATCTTCTGTCACTGCTCTGAAAAGATAGACAAAAAATTACCTAAATTTGGAATAACTTTTAGAAACAGCAGTCAAAAATGTGGGTGTCAGTGTTGTTTTTGTTTGTTTGTTTTTTGGTTTTTTTTAAATTTTCCTGCATGTATCAGCTACTCCTCTCCCATATAATATCCAGATGAGATACTAGCCCCACACAAGATCAAATACTGGATAATTTCTTCATTACTATAATTCCTTGAAACTTTTGTTCATAGTGGCCAGATATCTATTGTTTGGTTAGGAATTAATTCTGTAATTGTTTTAAAAAAAGAGTTTGCTGTCCAAGGCGACACATGTGGCTCAGGTGCGTTTCAACAGCTCTGCTGTTAGTTTCTCTAATTAGAGCCAGGGTTCTGGATGCACATGTATTTTTTTTTTTTTTCCCTAAAGGCTTCATGCCCACTTAATTAAATGAAAGAAATAATCACAGAATGGAGCTCCTTTCGATCTTGGCCAAATACTGTGTAAATTTTAATCCAAAGTTTACTTCAAAGATAAATATAAAGAGAGATATATATGTGATACAATTTTATTTTAAATTTTAATAATAAACTTTGGCAAAATTTAAAGTCAAATAGATATGATTGACCATTTACATATAAATACATATTTTTGATTAGTATTCATACATAAATAAACATGAATCTCCACAAATTAAGGCATATGCAATTTTAGAAAAAAGTTTCTCAAGGGCAAAACTTCTTAAAATTGTCTTATATAATCATTAGTAAGAAAGCAAAGAATATTTTAAAAATAGAAGTTAATCAACACAACTCAACATAAGGGAATAATCCCTGATATGGATGTGAGAAATGCAGAAAATTGAGTGAATTCATGAAGGGAAAACAATCTATAAAAGCATGAGATAAATTCAGTTGAACATACTAATCAATTTTACTCTCTGAAGATGTAATTCTGATATCACCATCTTGAAATATCTAGAGCAAAAGGCTTTTGAAATTATAAACTTCCAATAAAAATAATAAAAGATACAAAAATGGTCATTTAAAATTAAAATTTAATATGTATTTGTTACTTATAAATAGCTTTTTATTTTGAAAATTCTACATCCTCATATTAGTTTTTAAGGGCTGCTGTAACAAATTACTACAAACTGGGTTGCTTAAAACAACAGAAATTCATTCTTCCACAATTCTGGGTGCTAAAAGTCAGAAATCAAGGTATAGGCCAAGCTCACTTTGAAACTTCTATGGAAGAATGCTTCCTTGCCTCTTCTATTTTCTAGTAGCCTAGATTTTCCTTGGCTTGTGGCAGCAAAACTCCAGTCTGTTCTTGTCTCCACATGGTCACGCTCGCTCTGTCTCTCTGTTTCCTTTTATAGGGATACTTATCATAGTAGATTAAGGGTTAACCCTACTACAGTGTGACATCATCTTAACTAATTCCATCTGCAATGATCCTATTTCCAATTAAGGTCACATTCTAAGGTACTGGAACTTACCAACATATCTTTCTTGGAGGGACACAATTCAACCCCATCAATATCCCATTATATAAAAATACTGGTTCTCTTACAAGGCTAAAGGAAATGAAATTGGTGTGGATGTTTCTATCTCATTTTTTAGTAGAACAAGAATTAGTCTAAATTACTACGTGTTCATACTGGCTCAGTAATTCAGTTTTTTCCTAATTATATTAAAATTATTTGGATATGGTGTCAGGGAACTGATAAAACTGAATATATTTGATAGCTTGTGTTAAGATTCACATGTACTATTTAGTCAATAATGGAATGAAGATGTTGATAATATGGGCTAGATTCTAGACTTTATTTTCTGTTCTCAAATCCCAATTCTGAATAAGCAACTATCGTCTCTCTTAGTGTACTTGCATAAGAAATTAAACTAATAGGGTTGGGTGTGGTGGCTCACGGCTATAATCCTAGCACTTTGGGAGGCTGAGGCAGGAAGATTGCTTGAGGCCAGGAGTTCGAGACCAACCTGGTTAACATAGAGAGACCCTGTCTCTATTAACAACAAAAAAAGAAGAAATTAAAGTAATAGGCAGGTTTTTAGTGCCATCCAATCTGCTTCACAAACCTGATGATACACTAAATTTTATGAAAATTACATATGTGCATGTGGTTGTCTCACATATTTTATGGAACAAGGCGGAGTATGAGTGAGTGAATAAAATGCATATACATGTGGAAAAGTCATCTTTCTTAATTTAAGCAATGAATAAGGTATGACAGATTTCTATTAGAGAAAACTAGACCAATATGTGACTATTATTCTGTTTTGTTTTGTTTTTTTGAAACTCACACATACAGCAATACACTGAATTAAAAACTTGTCTATAAGGAAACATTCTAAGTAGTCACCAACCAAAGTTTATAGAGAGTTTCAGAGAAAAAAAAGCCCATTTATTTTTCTTTTATCATCCAGGGCGTTTTATAGTATGGTGGAAATAATTGACTTGTGGGTTTATTTTATTATTTTTTTAAAGAGATGGCTCTGTCACCCAGCCTGGAGTGCAGTGGCACAATCATAGCTCATTGCAGCCTGGAACTCTGGGCTCAAGGGATCCTTCCACTTCAGCCTCCCAAGTCTCTGGGAGTACAGGTGTGTGCCAGTGCACTGACTGATTTCTACAAATTTTGTGCAGAGATGGAGTCTCATCGTGTTATCCAGGCTGGTCTTAAACTCCCGGCTTCAAGATATCCTCCCTTCTCTGGCCTCAAAAAGTACTTAAGTGTGAGCCACTGCACCTGGCGTTATCATTTAAATTGTATAATTTTCTACTAATTTATAAAATATATTTTTCTTTAAGCTGCTACAAATAAATACATTAAATAAGTAAATAGGCTCCCTAACTCATTGTTAAATGAGTTAGGCTCCCTAACCTATTATGAAATAAATCATAGGCCCAGTATGGTTCCAAGGATTATATGACAAGATAGGAACCCTAGCACCCAGTCTCCTTAGGCACACTATACAACTATGTTTTTCTGTGGTATTACCACTTACCAAGGGTACTGTGATAGCGTGGTACGTGGTCAGAATGAAACATACATTCTGGTTTGCCTGTTATGTTCACTTCTGCAGCACTTGTCCTGAGTTGCTTGTTTTGTAATGAGGCATGAATTACAAAGAAACGCATGAAAATAAACCAGAATAAGTTTGGTAGACTTTCATGTTATAATTCCACCTTCTGCCAAAGTCTTGTAATCTAGGGCACGAATCTCATAAATAGCAATTAAAGTTCTCTTTTAACATGGGGCTAAATTTAAAAAAAACGAGATAACCAGCAATAACTCATTACTATTTCCTGATTCCTCCCAGATACAGTGCATAGTCTTTTTCAAGGAGAATATGCCAGTGTTTTGACTGATGCTAAAATAAAATGCACTTAGAGTTAAAAGGCCTGTTAACTCTTTTGACAATGGATGGTGGTAGGAAAAGAATTCCACACTACTGCAGTAACGATGAATAGATTTAGATTTTTTTTTTTCTCATCAGAATATCAGGATGTCACATAGAAACTCATGGGCATACTAAATCAACTTTGCATTTCCATTTCAGCAAGAAAATATTTTGAAAACTGGGACTTTGTTTTTTCCATTAGCAGGAAAGGGATACTTTTTAAGGTAAAAACTCACAGCATGATCCACTTGGTTATGCCTAATTTTGTCAGTGAGTTTCAATCATCTAACAAAACATGAAGAAACAAAAGGACCATATGAAATGGCATACAATGACATATCAGCAGAATTTGAAACAATCAGACAGCATGAGGGACCCCCAAGGGAGAAGAAAGCTATTTGGCTGCTTGACTAATTATATGCACTAATAGATTTCCATTGGGCCCTCTGGTTTTTAAGAGTTCATTTAATTGCTGGATCAAATTAGATGTATTTCCAGGCTCTTCTCACGGCCAGGGCATATATGCAGAAATAGAGTAAAATCAGGATTCAGAAAACCTGAATTCAGACTTTTCCACTTTCCAGTATCCTTTGAATATTCTGATTCTCACTTTCATTATCAATAAAATGGAGATAGTAATAATTTAACCCCCAAAACTGATTTAAGGATAACTCTAAGAAAGATAATTATCTGTAAATAATTATACAAATACAAATGTTACTATTAATCTGAATTGACTTGAACTGTCCAGCAATTCTTCATGGCAATAGCATCACGTTTAATTTACTCCCTTAACATGTAAATAAGTTTCTTTCCCTAACAGATCACCAAAAAAAGTTTGTTGTCCTTTAAAAATACAAACAAATTTTCCTACTATTTTTTTAACCTAGTCCTTAAAAAGGTTTTGTTTTGTAGATAATGCTTAATATATACAATCAGATTTGCTGCCTGGGAATTCTGAGTCAGTAAACATCTTGTGTTTAACTTCTACAACCAAACTTATTGAAGAATCACCACTAATAAAACTTGATCGCTAACCTCATTTGGTCCTGTTATCTAAATCACCCCAGCTTTAGCTGTGATGTGAATAAATGTCATTTGATTGTATGTGATTTTTATATGAAGATGTTAACATTCATTTAATTGCATTTTTCTGTTTCTCCTCTAGTAAAGAAATTTTTTTTGAGGCAGGACTGTGACATCTTGTCATTTCTTTTGATGTGACTATCCCTTAAATCTCAATATACTTTGAAAGATTGATAATCAGGAGAAATTCATATGAGAGATCTCTTTGCAAGTAGTATGCAATGATTGGATAACTTGCCTCATATTGAAATGGGATATAGTTCCCTTGGCTCCTTCATGGACTTGCAAAGGGGTTGGCTCATTTACTCAGCTTACAACTGTCAACCCCTCGCAGGAGGGGGAGCACACAGGTGAGTGGGTGCAGAGGCCAGGATGAGAGCTTCAGGGCAACTGGCAAGAGCAGAACATTTTGTGGGCCTGGTGGTAGCATTTAGGGGTTGCCATGACCCCTGGAGCCCCAGAGGGCATGTGTTAAGTGTGCCCTTTTAGCTTTGCCATCTGTACATGGCTTAAGTGTTAAACAGCTCAGTGGAGGGTCAGTGTGACAGCCTTTTGCACCTGCATCTGGCATCCAGGAAGAATCAAGTCACCGGAACGAATCGAAGGGTGGTATATGTGGAGGATTTTATTGAGCTGTGGAAGTGACTGTCAGCAGGATGGGGAGCTGGAAAGGGGATGGAGTGGGAAGGTGGTCTTCCCATGGAGTTAGACTGTACCTGGCTGAACTCTTCCCTGAGGTCAAGCCATTCCTCTGAAGTCAAGCGGCTTGTCTCTGATGCCTGGCTGCTCCTTCTCTTCTTTCCTTCTCTGCTGCTTGCCACTCTGCCGGTAGGGCCTGGGGCTTTTATGGGTACACAGTGGGGCAGGCCAGGATGGTTCTTGAAAAACAACATTCAGGTGGGAAAACAGCAATGCATGTTCTCACTTTGGGCCACGGGTCCAGGCTTGAGGGAGTGGCCCTCATTGGGGACTGCCCTCTTCTACACCTTATTTCTCTACCTCCTGTCCATATCAACATAGCATATAAGATCACTAGATATTACTGTATAAACTTGATTGGTAAAGAGGTGATAAGTATGACAATATATAAATGAAGAGAGAATTAACCATAGATTTATGGTTATTAGTGTATTGAATTTATAATGGTGTTCCACATCTTCTTTTATGTATGTATTTTCCAGACTTATGGAAATTTATGATTAAGTGACACAGAATTTAAAATTAATTTCTTATAATTTTCTCAAAGTACCAATATGTGCCAGGTTTCATTAGCAAGGTGAAATGGAATTCAGGGACATCATTTTAAAAATGTAAATAATTGTTGTCTATTTACCTAGGTAAAAGCTTCATGAGCCACTTAATTTTTTCCCCCGTTGTACCTATGGCCTTTGTTAAAATGCTACTGTTCCAAATAAAAAAAAAGATATATATGAATTAGGAATTCCTCATGCAAATTTGTAACCTAGTATGACTCATGAGCTCATAATGAACTACATTATTGGAAGGAGCATTTTGTTATGGAACATGGTTTTTACTTGCACACTTATTTCTGTTCATTAAAAGAAGGAGAACATCATAATGAATAAAACATTTGTATTCCATTTATTACATCTACTACTAAGGTGCCAATACTGACCATAAATTGAACTCATGCTTTCCCACATCTATGCTGATATCCACTGAACAGTCATCTAAAAATTATTGAGAAATAAAAGGTTGTTTCCCGGAGGCTGTCAACATCTGTATATCTTTCAGTAACTAAACACTATTCACTTTAGAAAGCAGAGAAACATGAACAGATGGAATTTGACCTTTTGTGGCATATGGATAAAATAAACCTAATTTACTTTGTGTTAAATATCATTCTGTAATTATAAAAAATGCACTTTTTTAGGAATGAAACTAACTAGAAAGGATTTTTTAAAGGTATGGGAAATTATGTTGCCTTGAAGTCATACATTTGTGTAGAATAATAAGTACATATCCTAATATGTATGGTGATATCTCACTGACCTGATGCCGTGAGGAACTAACTAATTATACCTTAGTATGTTTTCAAATTCTAAATTTTATCACTTTAAACACCATTTAAAAATATTACCTATACTTTAGAATTCTTTCTAACATATGTTATGTGCTTCTCAGCCTAGGGAAAAATATTGTATTACCTTTTATACTACCAAAAATTAAAAACAAACAACAAAATGAGTGATTGAAAATTTTGGGTTAGGGAGAATTTTCAATTCATCAAAAAATATAAGTAATATATAAAAATATAAATAATATATTGCAAAGTAATTGAAGATTATTACTAAAATTACCATTCTTAACGTGAAAACTAAGTGTAATTAAAATGATCAAAATTGTTAGACTTCTCCTCCTTAAGTTCGGTTAGAAAATATCAGCTAATTACAATGATGAAATTAGAAGGGTTGAGAAGAATAGCCAGTTATTTCTAAGTTTATTTTAATATTATCTCCACTGATTTTCCACGCTTGCAGTATCAGTGGAAAGATGGGTATTAGGGAAAGTTGGTATGAATAACAATGTTGGTAAAGGAAGGGTAGCAAGTAGTAATGGCAAATGCTCTCAAGTCTCTTAAAGAAATTTGAGACATTACACTCATAATTAATCAGTAATTACTTCACAAAGTCAATTTATAGTTAAAATCATCACCACTATCATCATCATCATCAACAACACTTAAGAGATGAGATAATTCAGGTTAAGTGCCAATTAAATGGACTACAGGGGTTCTTGAAAAGGTTTTTGAATTAGGTGAGACTTAATTTGACCCATAAGTTAAAAAAGGACTCAGAGAAATAGAAAGGAAGGTAGGCAGCGTCTTTCATCTGAACATTGGTGTGAGCAATAATGCTAAAACGTGCATTTCTCTGTTTGGGGGAATGTGTGCAGCTTATTTCTCATAAAAAAGACTGTGCTGACTTAGAACTGAGTTGAGTAAAAACATTATATTTACATAGCTATTAATTCAGTGCCTCAATTTGCATATCATTTGTGCATGATTACCATACCTGTCAATCAATTCTGGACACAAGCCAGTAAAGTGGCAGACATTCAGGCTTAAATTACAGGAAGAAGAAGAAACAAACAAACAAACGTGGCTTTAAAATGCCTGTATACCTCTTCTTAGTGAGAGAGTATACAGATTTGGTTATAATTATGAATGAATCCTTTCAGTATTTTATGAGCAATAGAGTTATCAATCACATAATTTAAAATAAAACAACATCAGGCCAGCCGTGGTGGCTCACGCCTGTAATCCCAGCAATTTGGGAGGCCGAGGTGGGCAGATCACGTGAGATCAGGAGTTCCAGACCAGTCTGGCCAACGTGGTGAAACCCCGTCTCTACTAAAAATACAAAAATTAGCCAAGCATGGTGGCAGGTACCTGTAATCCCAGGTACTCAGGAGGCTGAGGCAGGAGAATCTCTTGAACCCGGGGAGGTGGAGGTTGCAGCGAGCCAAGATAGTGCCATTGCACTCCAGCCTGGGTGACAACAGCAGAACTCCTTCTCAAATATAAATAAATAAACAAATAAAAATAAAAAATAAAAATAAAACATCTTTCAATTAAATTTTAGATTGCAGTACAATCTACATAAAGTATGAGTCTTAGTGAGAAAAATTCTTGGAGTCTAGGTAAGTACTCTGTTTTCTTTTTAAAGTGTTTTATGTAATGATTTTTAAAATTACAGTATCAGAGCTACTCATTTATGATTAATAGGAGATTAATCGTAATTAATAGGAAATTATTTATTGCTTAGTGGTAAAAAACTTGAGCTCTGGCGATGCACTTGGATCCAAATCTCAGTTCTTCTATTTACTCCTCTTTGAACTTGGTGAAATTTGTTTCCTCATTGATAAATGAGGATGATAAAATTTGTTTCCTCATTAATAAAAAGAGGAGAGAGAATGAGAATTATTCCAACCCTGTCTAGCTCAAGTCCACAGAAACCAGGAGTAATTAGATATGTTTGCATTTAGTCCAGGGCAGTAGGCTTTATTTTCCTGTAAAGATATCAAACTTTCTTGAATGAATGAGAATAACCTGTCTTCAATTTTTAAAGTTTTTTGAAACTTATTCTCTTTAGGTTTTTTTTTTTTTTTTGTGTGTGTGTGTGTGTGTGTGTTTGTGAATTAACAGGTTAATGCTTTTAATGTACTTAGTACTGTGCCTGACTCAGTAAGTGCTCAGTGAATGTTAGCTGCAGATACCATTCATTCTTTACATCTTAATAGCACACTCTGTATATTATGTATATTTGCTATTAGCACAGTTGAAAGTATGGGACATACGAGAAATTTGGCACCATCCTAGATGTGCTACTAATTGATTGAATTAGTCACTAGCCTCCCTAGCCTTCAGTTCTAGCTTCCCCCCACAGATTCCTTCCAATACTTCTGAGATTACTCCTAGCTCCCTTTCAGAATTCTTCTTGCACTAGTTGTGTTACAGGCTTAACCTTTAAACTTCTTTGCATTTTTAAAAATAAGATATTTGAAAATAGAGACTGTATTTGTTACTTAGGTCAGCACCTTTTTTTCTTACCTCTTTCAGTGAGGTTTGGTCAAACGTTTGCCAAACAATTAGATATGCATGTCATAAAACACCCAATTTTTTAAGTGTTTTGAAACATTGTTAAATGACTCTTAAGAAATGTTGCATATTTCCATCAGGGAAATGTAAACATGGACAATATTTTAAGTCTAATGGTTTTAGAAGCTTTTGTTCTTCTGAGAAAGCCCTTCACTAAGATGCAATAGACATTACAAAGGTGCTGCCTGAGATGCTAAGTACATTGTAGATGCTCTGGGCATCCATTTCCCCATCTTCACTATAAAGACGTTGAATTACATTAATGTGCATATCCACTTAACAGAAATTCAGTGTTATGTATAAAGAGTATCTATGTCTATGTATTTATGTATGTATGTGTGTGTATGTGGCCAATATACTGTACTAAAACAAGTCAAAAAAATAACCCTTACATCTGTACAAGAACAGATTTTCTTTTGTAGTTAGGTAAAAGAAGAAAGTTATTTATCATGCAATGATGCAACATTTGATTTATCAGGGCCTGAGTCAATAGGCAGGCCATAGTCTATTTCCTAAGAACAGAAATTACGTGAGAGAGAAAAAGAGAGAGAATAAGAAATATTCCAACCTTATCTAGCTCAATTCCTCTGAAACCAGGCGTTAGATACGTTTGCATTTATTCCAAGACAGCAGGCTTTATTTTCCTGTAAACATATCAGACGTTCTTGAATGAATGAGAATAACCTGTCTTCAATAGGAAGCAGAGCCATAAAAAAACCTCGGAAACTTCATAGGTTTCTGAGTGGATAGTTTAATCATATAGGTCTGTGGCTGTGTGATGAAAAACTTGCTTCCACTTGTCCTGGTAATCTCTTTTGTTTCAGTCTTTTCAGCAGGTTTGTTGGCTTGCCTTCCTCTTGGCTGGCTGTCCAGTCTTTTACCAGTATGACTACACAACTTGCCTTCCCTCCAGTTGTTCTGTTCTGAGTTACTCAGCTGATCTTGCTTATCTTGAGTCTCAGGAAACCTGGGTCCAGATGCCAATTCCCTGTCGTGGATTCTGGGTATATTTTCTGGGATTCTGGATATATAGCACATATTTTAACAGGATAAACATAACAATTTTAAAACTAGGACAGAAGTAACTAATACTTTGGAGAAAAGGTAGATGAAACAATTTGCCTTTCATCACAAATAATTCCATTAAGTTGAAAAAAATAATTACCAGTTTGGTGAAGGAAATGTAACATGGTGGTTTGGCTTCCAATCAGGCAGTTAAAAATTTTTCAGCTAATAAGTAAAACTGTGAAATTAAAACAAAAAATACCTCAAACTTGACAAGGATTGGGAAATGTTAATAGTAACATTCAAATTTGTAATCAGTAGGAGGGTAAAAATCAAAGGGCTAGTCAATCATTATTAAAGAAATAGTTCATGAATTTATTATAGACTAATCTCATTTTCATTTCTGATTGGTAGTTTAAGGCAAGTTATACATAATAAATATTAATGTGAGCCATCCTTTTAACATAGTAATTCATGAACTTTTGAATGATTGTCCTCCTCCACTGAGTGTACACACAGCTTTGGAAGGAACACACAGAGAGCAGGCGAGGGAGAGGGAATATCTGTAGTGTCTATTAGAGCAATGGAACTGATTGAGGCAACAGATAGGATGGTAACAGCCTGACAGCCCTCACAGCCCTGTCATGATATCTTTGTGGATAAGACGCAGAAACACACTGGATGCTAGTAAAGTACAGTGAATTGAGGGACAGGTGATTGCCGATTAATGGATCATTGTCTGTGAAGATAAGGTTTCGAACAATATGTTTCAGAGCTCTGTTCCTTTAAAAACGTCTCAACCGTTTTATCAATGGCTTTTCTGCACACAGAGAAGTCGTGATCATTTTATTTGTGAGTGACACAAATCTAGATTGGTAGGTAATACATTGGATGCAAATTTTGATTCTAAGCTCTTGCTAAGTTGGAAGAATGGCCTGAATCAAACAAAAAAGAAATTAATGGATAATATAAAGTTCTACTTCTACACTTTTAAACAATTCAAATGACAAAACAAACAGAACCTCCAGATAAAATAGAATTAAAATCAATGAATTAATGTCATTTGATGTAAAAATATTTTGGAAGACCTGCATATCTCTAAGATTGACACAAATTAATATGATCCATAACTAACAAATGGATTTAGGATGCATTGATGGAGACATAGTGTAGAGAACAAGGCTAGATTATACTGTGAACTCTACTAATGAATGTGAGGTGCATTCCTGGAAACATAATGTACAGAACAAAATTAAATTCAGTCTATTCTACTTTGGATTCAGCTTTGCAAATCACATTTTAAGGAAATGGCAGACTGTGATGGTTAATTTTGGGTGTCAACTGATTTAAGGGTCATGCAGATAGCTGGTAAAGTGTCATTTATTCTCCGTGCTTCAGCAGGCACTGAGCCCATCCCTTTTCTGCTAAAAGAGAAACGCAGGTGGTTTGACATTTGATTAGAATAATTGGGCTGCCCCAGGTGTGTCTGTGAGGTGTTTCTGTAGGAGACTGGTATGTGAGTCCACTGATTGAATGGGGAAGAGCCACCCTTATGTGGGTAGGCACCATCCAATTGAGCGGGAGATGGTAGTGATGAGAGGCAGTGCCCAGGCAGAGGAGAAGGATGGAGAAAGGGCAAATTAGAGCTCTTTCTACCAGAGCCAAAACACCCTTCTTCTCCTACCCTTGGATGTCAGAACAGGTAATTTAGTCCTTAGACTCCAGATCTTGCCCCAGCTGTCCCCCAGCCCCTCAGGTCTTCAGTCTCAGACAGTTAAACCGTTGGCTTCTTTGGTTGAGGGAGTCATGCTACTGGCTTCCCTGGTTCTTCAGCTTGCAGACAGCCCGTCATGGGACTTTTCAGCTTCCTCAAGTGAGTGAGTCAACTCCTCTAATAAATTTCGTCTCATGTATCTCTCTACATATATCCTATTGGTCCTGTTTCTCTGGAAAATCTGACAGAAACAGTAAATGTGTTTACTAGGATGATGAAAGAAAGGTGCTATATGAAACACCTCAATGAAATAGGCATCAAAGCACATTTTTAATAGTTAGGTATGGGAGAAGATGGCAAGTATCAATGGTAAAGACTGAATAGGACATAGCCAGTGACTCACTTGGGCCCAAGTAGAAGAAGGTGATGCCAGGAGAAAACAATGTGTATTTAAACTCCATGCTTGTTGATATGGTTTGGCTGTGTCCCCACCCAAATCGCACATTGCATTGTAATAATGCCCATGTGTCAAGGGCAGGACGAGGTGGAAGTAATTGGATCATGGGGGAGGTTTCCCTCATTTTGTTCTTGGCATAAAGAGTGAGTCTCATGGTATCTGATGGTTTTATAAGCGTCTGGCATTTCTCCTGCTTCCACTCATTCTCTCTCCTGCCACCCTGTGAAGAGGGTGCCTTCCACCACAATTGTAAGTTTCGTGAGGCCTCCCCAGCCATGCAGACTGCGTCAATTCAACCTCTTTAGAAATTAACCAATCTCAGGTTTGTTTTTTTTTTATAGCACAGTGAGAACAGACTAATACCCCCATCAAATGACAACTTTGCTCAGGAAGTGTGTTTTAGTCACAGCTGTTAGCAGTTGAGACTAGACTACCCAGAGGGAACACATAATTAAAGTGAAAATAGGTAAGTTGCTGCAGGGAAGCCAGGAATTATCAATAACATACCTTCCGTGTCAGAAATGATTTTTCTGACAATGTCTAAATGTGGTAGATTACATATTATTCCAAAGTATCAGAAAAATCATCTCTAACATTTAAGGTACATCTTGCACAGTAAGGCATTGCAGTCCTATGGCCGTCAACAGAGATATATAATCTTCTTTCAGGGAGAGCCAAACCATTTGCCGTACTTCCTTGTGGGAACACTGTTCTTTTTTTAGTCCTGGCCATGTGACTTGCTTCAGCCAATGGAATGTGAGGGGTTGTCACATATGAGATATTGGAAAGAAACTGGAAGGGCTACTGGGAGTTTCCAGAACTATATCTTTACCTTTGCCAAGTGGACAAGATGGAAATTGGCATATCAGCCAGGATCCCAGGTGTCAAGACATATGGAACACAACTGAAGACTTGCTACAGATGCCCATCTGAACTATACTGAGAAGAATAAACCTTTACGGTTGTAGGCCATTAAAATTTAGGGGTGTTTGTTACTGAAAACTTACCTGGAAAAAATATGACTGATGACACAGCACAGAAGCCAGGCAAAGTAGCTGTGACTAGTCCCTGAGGTGAGGCCCTGGGATAGCTACATCAAGTTTCCTTGATACGATTTGGCTATTTAAGCTTAAATAAGATGCTTGCAACACTATAGCCTTATAAACGGAAGACTTAGAGGAGACAGGATAACTGACTACACAGGTCTAAGAGGATTTAAAATTATTTAATTGTCTCCAGAAGGTAGGTCTAGAGAAAAGACAACAGACTTATTCTCAATTTAATTAAAAAACATATCTAATAATTAGAACTATTTAAAAGTAGCATGGACTTCTTTTGAGGTGGTATACTTCCCATTAGTAAAGCCAAGTAGAGATGGAGTGACTGATTTCCTAGGATTTGGGGAGAAGAATCACAGTAAAGCGTTAGGGCAGAATGATTCAATAAAACCCTACACTATAATGCAGTGACTAACATTCCTTCACATGGTTTTCGTACGAGGCCAAAAGACTTGCCTAAGTAAAATGGAAAAGATGGTAAAGTTGAACTTTCATTTATCCCCTCTCTAAGTGTCCTTCCCCTGTTATCATTTACTAGCAAAAGGAAACATGAGGACTTTCCTACTGCTGCTTTCTCTACCTTAAGTAAGAGATCTGTACACATCATTAAGGTCCTGAAGTCCTTGTCATAGACTAGCAAATAATTGGCCCAAGCTTGGTTCTGCTTTACATGTATATTATTCCCTGGGACAGATCACTTTAAGCTCCCTGAGCTTGGCTTTTTTTTTTTAACTTTTAGTTTATTTTTTGAGATGGAGTCTTGCTCTGTTGCCCAGGCTGGAGTGCAGAGGCACAATCTCAGCTCACTGCAACCTCTGCCTCCCGGGTTCAAGCGATTCTACTTCTTCAGCTTCCTGAGTAGCTGGGATTACAGGTGTGTGCCACCATGCCCAGCTAATTTTTTTTTTTTTTTTGTATTTTTTTAGTAGAGACGGGTTTTCACCATGTTGGTCAGGTTGGTCTCAAACTCCTGACCTCATGATCTGCCCACTTTGGCCTCCCAAAGTTCTGGGATTACAGATGTGAGCCACCGTGCATGGCCGGTTTATTTTTATTATTTTTTCTTGTTAATTGTTTATTATAGAGATAGGGTCTCCCTTTCTTGCCGAAGCTTGTCTAGAACTCCTGGCTTCAAGCAATACTCCTGCCTTGGGCTCTGGAAGTGCTGAGATTATAGGCCATGAGCCACCAGGCCCAGCCATAAGCTTGGCTTATTAAGTAGGAGTTATTAAACTTCTTCTGCCTACTTCATAGTGATGTTGTAAGGATGAAATATAATAATATAGGTAAACACATTTGTCAGAAATTTAGGGGTACTAAAATGTAGACAGTTATTATCATTGCCTTTATTGTCATCATTATCATAATCATCACACTATACATAATAATACTCTAAAAAAAGAT
The DNA here is from genome assembly GCF_000951045.1 of Mandrillus leucophaeus. Taxonomy (NCBI): domain Eukaryota; kingdom Metazoa; phylum Chordata; class Mammalia; order Primates; family Cercopithecidae; genus Mandrillus; species Mandrillus leucophaeus. The sequence goes on from NW_012098321.1 coordinate 553,549, forward strand.
TACATCCTGATAACAATATTAAGTAGAAAGTAATGGCTACTCAATGTGAAAATATAAATGGGGATAATTATTTTCACAATAGAGAGGAGATGCTTACTAGGATCTCTCAAACTACAGTACTTAGGTAGCATTGTTTCGTTTCTCTCTGTAACATTTTCTTTAGTTAAAAAAGCAATTATTTAGTCACTGAAGCTAGGCAACAAGGATATGTTCAAATATTCTCCATAGTAGTTCTCTATAATATAGAGTATATGTATGATATAAAATATTTAATGCATGTTTGCTACTCATTGATATTAATTCAGGGTCATCATTCGTATTTATGATTTGTGAAAAAAAATAAGGGACCACAGTGAGTTGATCAATAACAAAATGTGACAATGTAGAAGGCAGAAAAATGAAACTGCAAAGCACTCTGGGAAAATTGGAAGCATGCTTCATACAAATGCAAGTTGGTACTAATCAAAGCATTCTAAAAGTAATTCAGAGACACACCATATGGAAAGTTCTGAACAAAATGTGGTGTTTGGCACTGTCCAATTCTATTTTGTGCTAATTTCCAACTTTCTAGGACTGTTACCACATAACATCTTAGTCTGTTCAGAGTGCTATAAAGAAGTACTATAAACTAGGTGACATATAAACAAAGAAATTTATTTCTCACAGTCTGGAGACTGAGAAGTTCAAGATCAATCTCCTGGCAGATTTAGTATCTGTTGGGGGTCTACTTCCTGGTTCATAGAAGGGCACCTTCTTGCTGTGTCCTCATGTGGTGGAAGGGGTGAAGGAGCTTGCTTGGGCCTATTTTCTAAGGGCACTAATTCCATTCTTGAGGACTTGTCCTAATGACCTTATCACCCCCCCAAAGGCCCCACCTCTCAATATCATCACCTTGGGGATTAGGATTTTAATATATATTTGAGTGGACACAAACATTCAGACCATTGCACAATATCTTCAAATATCATGTACACTCATTCTTCAACCCTGGTACATGTTCGCATGCTTTGTTCTGCTTTTTCCAGCCCTCATCCTTACTCTCATCCCTATACACTCCCAAACTACTATATTGCCTTCCTCTTCCCCATCAAATTCCTCCTTGCCCCAGTATTATTTCAGGGGAGCTATTCAAGTGACCTGCTAATATGTAACTGATGACCAGGGGTTATGGCATTGTGAAATAGGCTGTTTATGAATAAATTTAAGGTAAAATTTCAGACAGTATGAAAAAGTTAAATAAATTACTAACAATAGTGGAAATACAATATCTGAGGTCAGGTAAGAATTTAAAGTGTCAGTGTAATCAAATTATAAAATTAGCCTAATTTAAGGTATTATCTGAATATTTACAACAAAATCAGGAAAAGGTATGAACTATTTGGGTCAATCCTTAAAAAAGAGATAGATTAAGGATCAAACACTATAATTAAGACAGACTTTTTAAATTGGTTTCTTTTTCTTTTCAGCACTTACTACATGGGAGATAAATTTTTGCTGTTATTGTTCTTTAATTTATGCAGTTCTTTCTGACAGTTTTTAAGTACCATCTATCTTCATGTACAAAGTTAGCAGCAGTTGATGCATATTTGGTATGAAATACATACTTTTCATGGGCAATATACATTTGAAGAGAGTTTGATAAGCACATTTTTTTAAAAAGATTTTTTTAATGCACACTGTATTCTCTTTACAATGTGTTTGAAATACTGAAAATTTATTCATGTTATGATAGAAGGAAGTGTAAGTTTAAAAATAGTTAATGGTTTTATTTATTTTCTCCTCTCTATTTACTGTATATTGTCAAAATGGATGTGTGGTGGTGTAATAAATGTAACCAATTTCTTGAAGCTAATAACTAATCCTGAGTGAATCTGAGCCAATGCTATAGTCCATTAACTTTCGAACTATGGTTATAATTTTCTTTAACAGACCCAGATACAGGCTATATTTTATCATTATCATAAACCTGGAGAGGAAACTGAAAGTAGAGAGAGATAGAGGTTTACATAGTTCACACAAAGGCTTTTGTTAAAGGCAAAAAGTCATAGATTAAAAATCTAAACCTGCTTTATGGTTCTCTATCCTCCTTGACTATTAAATATACAGGATTCTTAAGCACGAGGTACTTATGGAAATAAGTCAGGAAAGAACTAGGACTCAGCAACAGTACAAGCAACAGAAAATAAATGGTCTTTAAAGTCTTAGTAAATGCACATGTCGCTGCCACTAACTAGATTATATGAAAAAGAACAGAAGGTACCCCTACTCAACCAAAATATTTTGATTTAATACCAAAGCACAAAAAGGCACATCTCAAGTGTTAGCAATACCTTAAGCTTTACTATTTAAAAAGAATTGTTTGGATTGTAGCCGCATTTAAAAGAGAAAACCAATATAAATCAAATGCCCTTTCTTTTCTGGTGCACAGCTTATAGAAATATGTTTATTTTTGTATCCCAGTATTTGCATACATACCACTCTTCTTGTTTCTTTGATAAAAGTTTTATGGGCAATAAATTATAAATCATGCTTATGTATAATTTATCCCTTTAAATACATATTTTATTTTTTGGCTTTTTAAATGAAAACTGTCTTTAGCTTTGTATTTTTAAGAGATTCAAATTCAATACTTTAAGAAATTCATGAATAAAGCATGCTTCAACCTTAATTTACATTTTTATAGTGTCTGCTGTAGAACAGTATAGATTTTGCTTTCTGAGTGTACTCTTTCAAGCAGACACGATTCCCCTAAGAATAAGCCTTGAGAAAATTCACTTGCCCTTCATAAAACATACATTTCATTATCTTCCTATAAATTGGACACTTCCCCAACATGGTTGTGCATTTGTGTCTACTCCCTGAATATTGTAATATCCTCTAGTTCACATACACACACTAATACAAACAGAAAATGGCCATTTTATTGTGTTGAATTCAATGGCAAGTGACCTGACATGAATCCAAAATGCATTTTACCTCCAAGAAGATAATCTTGATATGATTCAATCCTTTAAGAAAATGATGTGGGAGATTAGTTTTCCTTAACTCTAATCACATTTTAGACTTGGTTTAATACGTTAATAGATTGCTTAAAGTAGCTATTATTTTAGAATATATTTAGAATATTGAACCAAATAACTTGTTTATAAACTGCCTAGGAATAGACTCCTCATACTCATAAAATCTCATGATTTTATTTTTATTTTTTGGAAAATAAAGCTTAGGACCATAGTTCATCTAGATTGGCTCATCAAGACTCAGAAACTGGCGAAGCATAGATAACATCCTCTTTTCTCTTAGTCCCTTTCCCATAGGCCTATTTCTTAGCAATCATTGTTTTATAAGGCTTTTGTTTTGTAATTAGGTTGCATTTCCCTCGGGGCTGGGACTTTGAATAAGAGAAAAAACAAACAAACAAACAAAAAAACCATAGATATTTCCTGGGAGGAAAATCCTATTGAACATGGACTAAGGTTAGTAACCTCAACATTCATACTCTTTCTTGCATTCTTCCTCTTTATTAGTGTAAGAATGCTCTATGGTCACAATGATTTTTTTTTTTAAATAATATTTCACCTTCTTACTGAATACCTTTGTTTTTATTACACATTGAATTGTGTCCTTCCAAAAATATATGTCGAGGTGCTGATAAAACTTAGTGTCTCACAATGTAACCATACCTGGAAATAGAGTATTTACAGAGATAATGAAGTGAAAACAAGGTCATTAGGTTGGTTCCTAATCTGCTATGACTGGTGTTCTTACAAGAAGGGGAAAGCTAGACCCAGAAATAGACCCACACAATGAGTGTGTGAAAGACAAAGTGGAGACACACGGAGAAAACTCCAATGTGAAGACGGAGGATTGGACTGATGCATTAAAAGCCAAGAAACCCCAGTGGTTAGTAGAAGCCAGGGAAGTGGCATGGAATGGTGTTTTTCCCAGCACCTTCAGTGGGAGCATTGTCCTGACACAGCTTGACTGACCTTGGAAGTCTGGCCGGTAGAACTGTAAGACCACACATTTGTTTTAAGTCACCCTGTTTGTGGAGCTTTGTTAAGGCAGCCCTAAGAAACTATTTAATAAGACTGTTTCTCATTACTTCTAAAAATATATCTTGTACTCTTTTATAAGACAGATCTCAGGCTTTTCAGGATCTTGGCCTTGCACACCTTTTCGGCTCCTGCATTACTAATGTGTTCCTTTCCACCCTATCATGGAACGATAGAAGACACCTTTGAGTTCCTCAAAATGTCCAGTTTTCTCTCAGATACAGCCTTCTCCATTCTCCTCCCTGCAAAGTTAGCATTATCCTTTTCCCTGACACACCGCCATTCGAAATCTTCATCCGACCACTCCTAACCGCCTTTTAGACCTGAACGTCAATATTCATCTTTCAGAAAGACTTTCTTGTTTCTCTAGTCTCCCATAATACCCTACTCTTCTGCCTTAAAAGTCATTTCAATACTGTAATGTCTATCTTCCTTGCAAGACTGAACATTTCTTTATGTTTGGCTCTAGAACTTATTAGATGCCCCACAAATATTTATTTAACAAATAAACAACTGAATGGCAGCATGTCATGTGCTCCCTCGCCTGCTCTTTCATCTGGACTTGTACTCTGTTATAAGTGGTGTGTAACTTCATAGGGCTGCTGCAAAACAAGAACACAGATTTATTGTATTACAGTTCTGGAGGTCAGGGTCTAGAATCAGACTTTGGGTGGGCAATGCTCCCTTGGAAGGCGCTACAGGAGAAAGCCTTTTTGCCTCTTCTAGCTTCTGGTGGCTCCTCGCACTCCTTGATTTATGGCAACATAACTTTAATCTCTGCCTCTGTCTTTATGCCTTTTTTCCTTGTATCTTTGTGTCTCAAGTCTCTTTCTTCTTTTCTCTTATAAAGTTATCTGTTGTTGGACCTAGGGCCCACCCTAAATCTAGGATGACCTCATTTTAAAATCCTTAATTTAATTATATCTGCAAAGACCCCTTTCCAAGTAGGATCACATTCATAGGATCTAGGGATTAAGGCTTGAACATACCATTTTCAGAATCACTGTGTAACCTACTACAGAGTGAGGCTGATTCATTTGATAGATTTGTGGGACTACGGGTATAAACTAAGCTGCTTCGGGATGAAGATGAAAAATGTTGTGTGGAGTGGAGTGAGAATTTTTATTTCTACTGTTGCGTGGAATCCATCTGGGGGCTGGTGGCACTGCTGACGTAAGGAGGTAATTGCCTTTGGTATGGACGTTGGTGTTCTTTCAGTGGCAGAAGCTGGAAACTCGGATGTTCCTTTCAGCTGCTTCACACGGAGAGGACACAGGTAAAGAAAAGTTTGAGTAGGGAAAGACACCCGAGGAGACTGTGGCTGGGAGGGGTTTCTGTGGAGCTTCCGAAACGACAGGGTGACAGCTTGAACGAGGATATTGGTGAACTCAGATCCACTAGGGATGGGGAATAAATTTAAGGGTGAACCTGGTTTCATCCACAGCCTGGCAAGAACAGGTGACATTTAGGTTACAGCTATAATTCACAGAAAAATGAGTATTTTATGATTATATGAAATAAAATACAAGGAATTTTCAATTAATCACATTCATGTGAGCAGGACAAGATGAATAGTTGAAGTTCACAGAATCTTCCACTTAATTTTAGCCTTAAATTCACCGTTTTTTCCTCATTAACATTACTATAAAACAAAATCAATGAGTGGTTTGGGTCTCTCTCTTTGATTGAAATCTCCTTCTGGTGAGACTAATTAGAAATAGCGATATTAAAAAGCATAATCAGTCTGATATTTAAGTAGAATAACTCATTTGACTTGACTAACAGCCCACTATGAAGTCCTAAATTACCCAGGGTTAAAATAGAAAATATCACTGAAAAGTAACATATTTTATATTGTCAGTCATTTGCACTTTTTTCTGATAGTTTTCAACATGAAAATACAGGAGCAATAGTCTTCTGTGCAAAAGAGTTAAGTTAGTATGGTAGATGGGGTTAAAATCCCACAAAGAACAAGGGAAATGAAATCAGAATTCCCCTGTTGAGCACTAAATAGTCACAGAAGTTTGAGTAAATCACTTAATCTTTCTGATAAATTCAAAGAGCACTCCTAGCTCTACTACTCTGTGATTCTAAAGAGGAAAGATATATCAAGATCTGTCTGACTTTTGCAGCAGTGTCTTTGGAGGGCAGATTTTTTATGTAGCACAGTGAATGAGGGGTTCTGTGTACCAAAGGATCAGCTGAAAGGTTTTGGCAAGGTTCCTGGAATCTATGAGAGATGATTTCACAAGGAGTCTCACAGGGAACCAAAGTTAAATTAGCCCACTTTGCCTGAAGCTAGAGAGTGACGCAGAAAGAGAGAATCAAAGGAGTAGAAGTTATTAGATCTCATACATAGAAGAAAATAAGTCTATGCAGTAATTCCTTTCCCCAAAATTTACTAGTTAAATATTAGAAACTAGTATTATGCTCATGAAGACTCTACCATTTCTCAGTCCTCTTATTATCTCTTGAAAGCCATGTCCAGATTTTGAATGTGTGTATGCTATGTGAAGAGTTGGCAATTTGTTCTCCTTCCTCCTTTTGTCTCTTTCTCTTTTGCCCTCCTTTTTTTCCTTTATTCTTTGTTTTCTTTTCTACATTAGGCCTATTGAATAAGAAATAAGGACTTTCCTCAGTCTTGAAGGTGATTTGCTGAGGGCTCCTTTGCACATCAGAAGTGAGCATTTTTTGTCACTCATTTGTAGCATGTACTTTAAATTTACATCAATAACTTGCAATCTATACTAAGTGAAAAAAAGAAACCACATATTGGTAACAATTTATTTAAGATAAATATTTAAAAACTGGAAAGTCTTTGTTTTGTGACCAGACTAAGCTAAGTAGTAAAATAAGAAAGGTTCTTACCAATATTTAACATCAAAACCAGTTCTCTGCTTTAAAACATGATTTTATATAAGCTATATTCTCTCGCATTTTTTGGCTAAACCAGAAAAAGATACCTGATCCATTTTGATAAGTCATTACACAATCACTACATTATGAAATATGAAGACATTTTTGAAATAGATATTCAAACAACAAGTTTTAAAGGTAATAAACAGAAAGAAAAGTGGAAAAGATCTACTTTACAAACATACACAGCGTGACAACAGTAGTACTTTCACATTCCAAGCAGCAGACACATGTAATTCAAGTTTTTTGGACGAAATTAATTTGAAATGTGCAATAATATTTTACCATAATAACCAGACTAAAAGACTGTTGAAACCACCTTTGTAAAAATTATAATAGTGAGGGAACTCTAACCCGACTCCATCTTGTTTCTGACCTCAAAAGCTAACTACCTTTATTCATCCTTGGGCACAGACCAAACTAACTATGGGAGGACTTCAGTTTATAGTTTAATGTTGAAGCAAGGATGATAACAACTCCTCCCAAAACTGACTCCTTCCAGGGACTAAAACCACCTTTGTAAGACTAATGAAAGGCCACAAGGATAGGATTACAAGAGGGACCTGAGTTCTGCTAAGATGTAGCTATAGTTAAACAATAACGACCCCTTGTTCCTTAGCTTGCTTTTCTATAACCCCTTACTTCTCAGGAGTCAGGTAGCTGGAGGTCACAAGATTTGTAACTTTTCTAATTGCTCCTATGGAGAACATCGCTATTGTAAAACCTAAAATTGATCTTTGAGATTTTCCAGAATTTTGCATTCTAGTAAATGATTGACTTAACCCAGACGGGACCCATGACTCATACCAAGGAACTGATTCACCAGTCCTGTGACCCCCCCAACCCAGAAACTGACTCAGTATGCAAAGTCAGTTTGGACACTTTGATGATTTCATCCCCAATCAATCTGCACTCATTTCCTATCCCCCTGCCCTCCAAATTTTCCCTAAAAACCCTAGCCTGTGAGCTCTTGTGGAGATGGATTTGTGAAAAATCTCCCACCATCCATCTTGGTTCGCCCTAGAATTCTTGAACTCTTTCTCTACTGAAACTCCTGTAACAACTGGGAACACCCAGTGTTTGGAGTTTTTGAGCAGTGGGCAAGAAGAACCTATTGGGCGGTAACTGTATATGTACCTACCAATTTTACATCTGGGATGTTATCCTAAGGTAATTAGAGATATTCAATATATAGATAATAAATGACCACAATTATTTAATAATTTCTCACCTTTCCTGAGATTGACATATTGCCAGGCATTGGCTACATACTTCTCCTAGGTCATTTTCTTCAATATTTACAATCTTTGCAATGCCCCTGGTCTCTTCTGGTTTCACAGAGCAAAAAATTGCCCACAAAATTAGAGAGACACACAAGCTGATACAGAGGATCACAACTTATCAGTGAGGGAGGTGTTTCCCTGCACAAGCTCTCTCTTTGCCTGCTGCCATCCATGTAAAACGTGACTTGCTCCTCCTTGCCATCCACCATGATTGTGAGGCCTCCCCAGCCATGTGGAACTGTGAATCCATTAAACCTCCTTCCTGTATCAATTACCCAGTCTCAGGTATGTCTTTATTGGAAGTGTGAAAATGGACTAAAACAATACCCATATGTCTAATGATGTATATTTCTAAACAGTGGAATTATAGGTGATCTTTTGCTTGTTTTGTTATTTTTTCTGCATTTGTGAATATTTCAACAATGTATATGTAAGGTTTGTGTGCTAACAGTTAAAAACCATGTTAAAACAGCAATAATAAAAACAAAAACAACGGGGAACAGAGTCTTAGAATTTAGAACATAAGCAATATATGAGCGAGCAATCCCAGAAGGAAAGGTTGATAAATCTGCATTAAAACTTTTATCATTTTATTAGTGATCAAAGACATCACATATTTTACTATTTAGACTATTTACATTATTTTCTAGAATTTCAGATTTCAATATTAATAATGAATCCTAAGAACATTTTTCCTTATTCTTTACATTTATTTCCTTATTAACCACCATTATCATATAATAATGATGATGGTTAATATTTGAGTGGAGTTCTGTTCATGTAGGAGCAGATGGTGTAACATGCCAAGCTTCTACAATATCTCCTTTTCCTCTGAGTTTCTATGGTTCATATGCTCAAAAGTGTATGTCACCCAGGCAGAAAATATAATAGACATGGAAAGATAAAAATTTTTATTTTTATTTTTATTTGTCACCTTGGAAGAGAAAATGACTCTTTGTAACTCAGACAGGAGGCAAATAGCACACGGCATTACTGACTGAGCTGCAAAATCAAAATTGACAAATCCTGGAGGAGAAGAAACTTAGTATTGCAAAGTCAGGTATCACTGTGCACGCTGCCTGGGCTTCCCTGGTGTCCTCCTGCTGTGGCCAAGCAGCCCTAAGGTCCAGGTGATATTAGTCTGGCTTTTCAGACAAGTCAAAAGGAACAAAAATAATTTTATCATAAGGAAATAAAAGGCTTGGCACAGAATACCAGCCGCTTTTGCTGCTCTCGTTATGATAAAGGGTCAGAGAGAAAGGCTGGTGATAAAACTCAACATGGGGCTTGAAAAAGAACTGGATTTCTTTTTACCACCAGTCTTCTTAAAATTCAACATAACTCAAGAGTTAATAGCAAAGAGTCACCGATGACAAAAGTGCTGTTAAAAAGTTATGCTCACACATCCCTGGTGGTGGTGACATTCAGTACAACTCTTTTGGAAAACGTTTTGACAAAACCTATTGAGAATCATATTTCTGCTTTTGCATTTAGATATGTATACATTGTTGTTTACACATATCTAGACACTCATGTTGGTGTTATACACTGGGAAAATCGAAACTAACTAAACATATATTGATTTAGGAATATTTATTCAATGGTTAACAAAATGGCATATCGATTTGGTTATAAATGGCATATCAACTTGATGGACAATTGTGCAACCATCAATAGGGCCAGTTAGGCAGAATATAAAGAAATGTAGAAAATGCTTAGTAATGTTGCTTGGCAAAAGCAGTATATAGATGTCTATGTATACAGTAGTTAAAATTTGACCTGGTACAGTGGTGTACACCAGTAATCCCAGTAATTTGGTAGACCAAGGCAGGACCATCCTGGGCAACATAGGGAGACCCTGTCTCTACAAAAAAAATCAAACAGACAAACAAAACAAAACAAACCAGCGCTAGTAGTGGCATGCACCTGTGGTCCCAACTGCTCAGGAGGCTGAAGTGGAAGGATTGCTTGAGCCTGGAGGGTCAGGGCTACAGTGAGACATAATCACAGCACTACATTCCAGCCTGGATGAAAGAGCAAGACCCTATCTCACTTAAAAAAAAAAAAAAAAAGAAATGTTATGAAAACTATATATATTCAAAGAAAAAGACAAAGAAATGGGTAAGTAAATACAATTTTGCTAAAGAAATGAATTAATTCTAATTTGATTGCAATTCTTCTATCTTTAAAACTTTTATCCCAAATGAATTAATGCAAGAACAGAATACCACATGTTCTCACTTATAAATGGTAACTAAACATCAAGTACTTATCGACATAAAGATGGAAACAATAGACACTGGAGACACTAGAGGAGAAAGTAAGGGAGGGGCCAAGGGTTGGAAAACTATCTGTTGGGTACTATGCTCAGTACCTGGAAGATGGGTTCATTGCACCCCAAACTTCAGCATCATGCAATATACCCTGGTGACAAACTGGCACATGACAAACCCCCTGAATCTAAAACAAAAGTTGAAAAATAAAAATTAAAAAATAATACAACTGTTATGATGTTATTCATTGTTTATTAAAAATCTTAAAAAAATAAAAATAATTGAATATTTAATTTTTGTATGCCTAGGTTAATCTTCAGAAAGCATTGGTGAATGAGTAATTGTAGAATCTGATTTGTAAATTATGTGATAACCAACACTAAAGAAATATGCATATAATTGCTCCTGACCTGTATTAAATTTCCTCTTGCTGATGTGACATGCACAGATTTAAGGCAAAAGGAGTAACTCAACACTGAAGCAAATACATCTCACAATTAAGCTAATGATCTCTAATATTTCACAAAGTTTCTCAAGTTAACACATGACGTAATGGAAAATGGGAACATTGGTAAGTTATGCTGTGGTACATGGAGGAAGATTGAGTCTCAGGTCAGAACTGAGAGGATGGGGTTGAGGAGAAACACCATTTGCCACGTATGCCCTGGGTTCCCAGCAAGGGTGCTATGTGCTATGAAGACATAGTTCAGCACACTTGAAACCTATTAAGGACCTCTGCTTTGAAACAGGGTCATGAAATAAGTAGCATAAAACCTTGATGACAAATTTGGTGGGACAATATGTAAGAGTGTGTGTGGTGGGTGTATGTGTGTGTGTGTGAGAGAGAGAGAAAGACAGAGACAGAGAGAGTGCACAAATGCACTGGAATTGCATGAATTGTGGCTCACAGAAATCCATCTTTCTGCTGTGTCCTCCCATTATTGTCTAAATTTGGTTTCCGTAGATAATTGTGTAAAGAGTACCTGCTCCTCCACCTGCAAATCTCTGCAGGGTGCACCGATTTGCCCTATGAAGCTGAAAGCAAAGAAATAGGCAACCACTAGTTTCTGAGGTAACACATTTATAGTCTTATAATCTATTTTTTCCTTTTTCCATTTATTTCTTAATAAAGTTGTCTGCAGTTAAGAAACAGTTGTTGAGATTTAAATCTTCCATAGTCATAGAAGAGTTTATGACCCTTTGCCTATTAGTGAACAGAGATGATTTATTGGGAGAAAAAAAAATGCTCTAGGAATCCTCCAAATGTATAAAACAATAATTAGAAAGAATAACAACTGACCTTGCTTAAAATAGCATAAAGAAGAGGAAAAAGCAGTAACATAGTGTTCTATAAATTTACAGAAGCAAAGATTTTATCCCATCTATTTGCCACTTAATACAATTAAAAGAGAATAATTAATTATGGGTGTCTGAAAATAAGGTAATAATTTTAAACTGTTTACATGTAAACATAATGTCCTTGCTTTCTTTCTTTGATTTTTTTTATTTCATTGCTAAATTAAGAACAGTGCTTAAAAAGATCTGGTGCAGCATAACAGAGGCTGGGAAATTTATTAACCACTCATTTCATCAATTTCCTCCAGCATATAAATTGCTATTCAGGAGTATTCAAGCCTTTTTAACACTAGTGAGTTAGAAAAGTTATTGCTATGGATCCCCAATTATATCACAGAATAATAACGTTTGAACTGTGAGGTTGAGAATTTCTGCATAGTTTTAACCTAGTTTTCATTTTTATATATATTTCAGTTATTAAAAAATCAACATTACTCTCAAAAGTATTTACTAAATATTAACAATTTTGAAACTACTGACATATTGTTTTATCTGCACCAAACATTTATCTTGCCATCCTTACCTTGTTGCATGTGTCCTGTGATTATTAAGAGGCAAAATGGTTACCAGTTGCAACTAATCATCAGAAACTTTCCTAGGTTCTATGCAATAGAGAAAAACCCTCAAAATACATTGGATGTGAAGGTGGTGGTATTGTTTGAATGTGGGCCCTTCAAAATGCAGGTGTTGCCAATGTGATGATTTTAAGAAGCTGGGCCTTTGTGAGGTAATTAGGCCATGAGGGCTTACTGGGATTAAAGCTCTTTCAAAAGAGGCTTCATAGAGCCTTCGGCTACCTTGCCCTTCTGTCTTATGCCATGTGAGGTTGCAGCAAGAAGGCCCTAACCAGACCAATGCCAATGCCTTAATCTTGAACTTCCAGTCTCCAGAGTTGTAAAAAATAAATTTCTTCTATTTGTAAGTTACTCAGTCTGTGGTATTTTGTTGTAGCAGCACAAACAGACTAGGTGGAGATATTCCTGTCACTGTCATCCATAACCTCCAATTTCAAATGTCTATGTTCATGAAAATAGCTTTTGTTACTCTTATTAATAAAATTTATAATAAATATGTACTATAAATGTGAATTTATTGAATAAATTTATAGCAATAAAGTACTGTTCTTAAACATATCTTTAAAATAATATGGTCGTTTACCGCAATATTTCATTTGTATAGAAGATTTCTGCAACTAACAATTATCCACAAGTGATGTTGATGTTTTGGGAAACAATTTTGTATTCCACATCTTCTGACGGTAATGGAACTTCCTTTCTGAAAGTTTGTGCATGGTAGATATTATAAAATCTCCAAAATAACCTTTATCAGGTAAATTTTAAGAAGTTATTTGGTGTGGCAAGAAAGCACCTGCCTTTCACCTGTGAGGAGTACAGTTGGTTGACAGCTTCCAGCCATAGCATCTTTGGGGCCACCTGCAGCATTTGTACTAAGGCTGACCTCTTCTCAATGTGCCCCAATGACTGAGCCTAGGGTGGCCTATGGTGGGACTCAGAGATCCCCTTTGGGTTGGTTAAAATTTTTTCCAATTTGCCCAAACTTGCTTTCTTTCCCTTTTATCTTCACAGGCATTGATCTTCAGCCCCAACTTCAAAACCACTATACCTGTCTCTGTATCTGCTTCCTGTAGAACCCAAAGTGTCCAATTTAGATACATGTTTATGCATACATTTTTATTATTTCAAGATACAAAAAAGTTATTGTGCAGGTTAACATGTAAGCAAGATTCTTAGTATTTCTTTTAAGTTCCTGTGCTGGAGACGACCATTGTAAAACCTTTCAATACTTTGATTTTAGCAGTTCACATTTTGTCCACTAGGATAAGAAATCTATCAAGAAAATAAATTTATTTTAGCCAACTCTGTAAGTTAGTTACAGCCACTGTATGTACTTGGAAATATATACATATTAAAATGTGACTTTTTAAATTTTGACAGATTTTAATAAAATATGTCATGATTCAAGAAACTTCTTTTCTTTACAAAGAAAATTATGTAAAATTAAGAAGACATGAGCAAAATTTTATTATCCATTTTATAATGGGGAATTCATGTAACAAATCAAGTAGGATTTTAATTTTGTTTATTTTTTATTCTTTTTTCACTTATTGATTTTACATATTCTGGACTTCGTATAAGTTGAAATGTCTCACAGATAGTGCCTATGCTTGATTGTCCTTCAGTCCAGAAGCTTAGAAAATACCTTTTCTTATGGAATCTATTTCTGATGGTTTTGATTGAACTATTTAGGTCTCAGACCAATTGGTCTGATCAGGCATCTTAGCCACGTTGTAATTATACACCTATAATCATGTGGTTTAAAGAGTAAATTCGGCAGCCTCTGAATTCTGATTGAATCTGTTCAGGTGAATGAGGCTCCTCCTCTCCAGCTCTCCAGGCTTAGACTTGAACATGCTTCACATGTAGGGCAACTGCTTAGCTCTCGCCATTTTGTGGCTCCCAGTTTACAGTAGTCTGCACGAGGTTAACTGGAACAAATTCCTTGTCCCTACTCTTTCCTTTCTGTGAGAATATAAACAGAATGATTATTTACATAGTAATTTACCTTCCACAGTATCCAACTTCCTAAATTCAACTGTATATCTGTCATTATAAATATAAATATCACTTCCTTAGCTGGGTTTTATTAAACTTCCCCCTTTCAATTTGATAAAACTCAGGTACAAAACAGCAAAACAAAAACACGCAACAACAACAAAAACGCTTATTATGAGTATGTTGTGAAGAAAGCCCTCAATGAATCAAGTGGATTAAACTCTAGAATCTTGAGCCATTTCACTGTTTTCAGGTAGATACATTCACATGCATTTTATCACAATCATGTACAATTTGAGAAAAAATGTTTTAAAAGCATAAGAAACAGTACTGTATTTAAGAAAATAATTATAATAGATGGTCTGTAAATAACCCACAAGGTTGTGTGTGTTTCTTTTTCTTTTCTTTTTTTTGTTTCTAATTCTTTATTTTTTGTTCACTGAGGGAAAATCCCATAAAGGTTGTAATCCCACTTTTGCTAAGTGAAGTGCTGAAAACTACACATCCACATTCTTTGTTATGGCATAAAAATATCTTACTTTTTCTTGTCTGCGTGATGTAGTTCTTTAGGTAGCTGGCAAAACACATTGCCCAGTCAGCAATTATGCAATTCCCTTCTGGTGTAACAAATGCATTCTTTGTGTCTTTATTCTTAGGCTTATTATACTGAGTTAAGAGGATTAATCTACTAGTGGAACTCTATTATTCTCTACATTAGGTCAGAAAAAAAGATTAGTTTTGCAGAGAAAAATTACAAGGCAAGAGTCACATTTGATACTTTTCCCTTGTTGTTTTAATTAAGCTATATTCTAGAATTTAAGGAATAAATACATTAATAATAAAATTATTCTGGAATTAGAAATAAGCCCTAATGTTTGGCACGAACTTACTGTGCAACCTTATTCTTTTATGTGCCTTTCGTTCCTCATTCAGTCTCTTGTGCTGTAAACTTTTCCACACATTGACTTTTACTGAATATGTATGTGTACTCAAGTCTCTCCCATCAGAAAAAAAAAAAAAATCACTATTTTTCAGCACAGGACCCTGTTTGTCATTAAAGGATACACATAGTAAATTTAACAAATAAACAGATGTATATTTATGATTTACAGGTTCTACTCATTCATCGGTCATTTAATAAATATTGATTTCCTCCCAGGTGTTCAGGACTACTCTTAAAATTTTTACATGTGACTTGAGTCATAAGTTAACTGTTATCCCTTTCTCCAAATGCATGTCTTGCATATTTTCTAGATACTTTTTCTTGGTGATCTTATTTTTTTCTACAAGCAATTTATGCTCAATAATATATTAGTAATATAATAATGATTTATGCTCAAAAATATAATTAATTTTATCTCCCTCCTGCAGAGCAATGATAATACAGGGACGTTGTTCTTGATGTAAATATGTGCAACTATTTTTAGTTAAGGTCTAATTTTTACTCTAGCTGCCTTTTATAGTTCTGAAAATAGTTCAGAACTATTTTCACTGGACTGCTATTATTCCCACAATAAATAATGGCAGAGAAGAAAACTGTAAAAATGCACAAGGGCTCCTTCCATCAGTAGGGTTACCACATGTCACCAATGGCTCAGGTACTTCCACTATGGCTTTGTATAAAACTTGTCTTTGATGTAGAAGGATAAATATGTCTTTCTAAAGCTATGTGGATTAATTTTACCATTTTTTGTTTTCTATAATTTCTACAACAAAATGTAGTACATACATGTATGTATTTTAAAACCCTTTCTAAAGTGGTATATATACACTGCAAACCCAATCCCCACCAATACGTGATACATCCATATAACAAACATGCACATGTACTCCCTGAATCTAATATATATGTGCATGCATGTATATACACATGTATGTGCATACTTACACATACATGAATACATGTGTGTATGTATGCATACAGGCATATGTGTGTATACATATATAGACATGTGCCTGTACATACATACACATGTGTATGCGTATACACACATGTATATGTATACGTGGGTATATACATATATTTGTATACATATGTATATACACATATAACCCCTTTCTATTGGTTGTGTTATTAAATAAAATAAATCTCTAAAAACCATGTACCTTTTCCTCAAAATAGCAACTGGCATACAATAGATATTTAAAATTGATTGACTAATAATTCTTATTATAATTTCAGTGTACTTGCTACTTAGCTCAGAGGCTTACAGATTTCAGATGTTCCAATAAATAAGAGATTAAGAGAATGAGTCACTGTGTTAAAATTGGTTTCTGTAAACTGTGGTTGTTCATCAGAGTTGCCTACAGAATCTTTTTTTTTTTCTTTTTTTGAGACACAGCCTCTCCCTGTTGCCCAGGCTGGAGTGCGGTAGTGTGATTTCGGCTCACTGCAACCTCCACCTCTCAGGTTCAAGCGATTCTCCTGCCTCAGCCTCCCATGTAGCTGAGATCACAGGTACACACCACTGCATCCAGCTAACTTTTGTATTTTTAGTAGAGACGGGATTTTGCCATGTTGGCCAGGCTGGTCTGGAACGCCTGACCTCACGTGATCCTCCTGCCTCGGGCTCGCAAAATGCTGGGATTCCAGATGTGAGCCACCACTCATGGCCAGGATCATTTTTTAAATTAAAAAACAAAAATAATTATTTCTCCTTCAAATGTTAGTTGAGCCCTTTACTAAAAGTAGTTTAAAAATCGTACAAAACCTTTAATCAGTCTTTAAGGCATAGTATTAGCATCAATAATATCCATGATATGCATCCTATTTTAACAAATGTGCAACGTACCAACGTACTACCTTAAATAACAACAACAACAAAAAAATCTGTCTTGGGTTACTACTAAAATATTTCTCCAATCTCTTTCTCCTTTGCTTCACTGCTCTATTTTCCATTAAAAATTCTTTTTTTAAAATTTCTCAATTTTCCTGATTATCTTATCCTTCTGATTTTTTCATCATTTTCTTTAGGATTCTTTTTGTCCTTTCTCTCACCAGCACCTTCCTTTGATTCTATGCCTATATTCACCTCCATCTGGATTCCCTCCTTCATAGCTCTTCTGCTTCCACAATTTTAACTTACATTTCTATACTGAAAAATCACCAAAGAACATTTCTATCTCTGACTTTCAGCCAGTTTCTGATCCTTTATTTACAGTTGCTTTCAGCTATGTCTACT
Organism: Mandrillus leucophaeus; assembly: GCF_000951045.1. Lineage (NCBI taxonomy): Eukaryota > Metazoa > Chordata > Mammalia > Primates > Cercopithecidae > Mandrillus > Mandrillus leucophaeus. Next base: position 571,184 of record NW_012098321.1, read on the forward strand.
TGAACGATTTGATATGCTATCAGAATTCAAATTTCTAATTTATCTACATCCTCCTAATCAAAAATTCCTATTTGGGAACATCTAATTTTGCTGTGTAATCACAACAATCTAAAATTTTCAACATCTTGCCAGTCCTCAGGCCCAAAATGACCTATGTTACCTACTTTATTTCAAAACAGGTTGCTAAAGTGTTGCCCAAAATAGTCAATAAAAATGTGACAACTATTTTTAATGGAAACTATTGACTTCATAATAGTCTATGAGTAAATGTATCATATGGTTCCCTCTAAAACAACAACAAAATGCGGGTGCCTGATTCTAAACAATGATCCACCATCTGAAACGCTGGATGTAAGGCCAAGACATTTGTATTTTCAAAAGTTCATGATGTTGAGCTAAAATATAAATCCACACATTTGTAATATCAATTGAACACACAATGGGGAAACAGTCTTTTCAAAGTGGTATTTGTTGGGAAAACTGGGTATCCACATGCAGAAGAATGAAATTATCTGTATCTCACACCATATACAAACACCAATTTGAAATGTATTAAAGACTTAAGATTGGAAACTGTAAAACTACTAGAAGAAAACATACGGGAAAAGTCTCCACGATATTGGCCTGGGCAATGATTTTTTAAATATAAGTCTAAAAGCACAGGCAACAAAATTAAAAATACACAACGGGACCATAGCAAACAAAAGAGCTTCTGCACAGCTAGGGGAGCAATCAGCAGAGTGAAGAGAAAACCTATGAGATGAGAGAAAATACTTACGAACCATACATTTGATAAGGGATTAATATTCAAAATATATAAGGGAGTCAAGCAACTTAATGGTTAAAAAAAAACTTGATTAAAAATAGGCAGAGATCTGAACAGATATTTCTCAAAAGATGACATACAAATGGCCAACAGGTATATGAAAAAATGTTCAACATAACTAATCATCAGGGAAATGCACATTAAAACCACAATGAGATATCACCTCACACCTCTTTAGAATGGCTGTTTTCCAAAATAGAAAGATAACAAGTATTGGAAAGGATGCAGAGAAAAGAAAACCCTGGCACATTGTTGGTGAAACTTAGTACAGCCATTTATTGAAGACAGAATGAAAGTTTCTCAAAAAATTAAACAGAACTACGAAATGATTTAGCAATCCCCCTACTTAGTATTTAATCATAGAAAATGAAATTAATATTTGAAGACATATCTGTATCTCTGTTGAAGCTCTGTTCACAATAGCCAAGATAGGGAAACAATCTAAGTGTCCATTAACAGGTGACTAGTTGAAGAAAAGGTGTTATAGATACATAAAGGAATACCGTTCAGCCTTAAAAAAAAAAAAAGAAATTGTGTATTGGTAACAATATGGATGAACCTGGAAGACTTTATGTTGGGCGAAATAAGCCAGACACAAAAAGACAAATACCACATGATCTGACTTATACTTGGTATTTAAAAAGTTGAACTCATAGAAGTAGTACAATGGTAGTTACCAAGGGCTGGGACTGGGGCTGGGGAGGCCGTTGGGGAGATGTTTGTTAAAAGATACAAATTTGTAGTTACGGAGAAAAAATAAGTTCAAGAGATCCGATGTACAACACAATGACTATAGTTAATAAGGTATTCTTGAAACTGCTAACAGTAGATTTTAAGTATTCTTACCACAAAATAGAAGTATGTGAATTAATGCATACATTAGTTATCTTGCTTTAGCCACTCCATAATGTATGCATATTTTAAAACAACATGTTGTACATGAAAAACATATGCAGTTTGTATTTCTCAAGTAAGAAATAAATATATAATGTGGGAAACAAGTTTATAGAAAAATGTTGCCACACCTGGGAGCAAGAAGAATTCAATGAATATTCGTGCCATGACTTCATTAATTAACTCACTTGTCAAGAAGCTACATGTTACACTTCAGTCTAGTAATCAAGTAACTAACATTTTTAGGCTTTGTTATTTGTTAATGAATGAATTAATAAATTAATTACATCTCAGTAATGAAAGGGCAAAACAGCTTCATACAGTCAGATGAGTATGGACTTTGTAATATGTCAGATATGGACACATATCCTGTTTCTAACCCTAATTTCTATATGACCTCAGGTAAAGGTAATCTACTTCCCTCCGTAAACCTGTTTCCTCATCAGCAAGTGGATTTAATTAATCTCAACTTGCATATTCTCATTTCATCTTAGAAAATTTCAGAGGTGTGTTTGGAAACTACCACACCAGTACAATACACAGCAATAGAGCAAGAGCGTAGTTTTTTGCTTTTTGTTTTGTTTGTTTGTTTGTTTTTAAGAGAGTCTCCCTCTGTCACCCAGGCTGGAGTGCAGTGGCACAATCTCAGCTCACTGAAGCCTCCTCTTAGGTTCCAGCAATTCTTGAGCCTCAGCCTCCCATGTAGCTAGGCCTAGAGGTGCACACCACCACACCCAGCTAATTTTTGTATTTTTAGTAGAGACAGGGTTTCACCATTTTGGCCAGGCTGGTCTTGAACTCCTGACCTCAGGTGATCCGCCCACCTCAGCCTCCCAAACTGCTGGGATTACAGACGTGAGCCACTGCGCCAGGCCGAGCATAGATTTTAAAACAGGAGACATCTTAAAATGGCAGATTTCAAAACCTCCTTTCAGGATTCAATGGCATCAGAGTCAGAATCTTTGGGAGTGGGTTAAATATCTACATAGTTATTAAGCTCTCTGGCTTTGATCTGATGCACACAAGCCAAATGTTTAAGCACGATTGCCTGGGATGAGGACATAGTATATACCTTATAGTCATTATTTAAAGTACTTTCAAACACATTCATTTCATTCAATTCATGCAATTCTTACAAGCCAGGGAGTCATTGATCCATTCATTCATTTAGTAACCAGGCAATGATTGAACATCAGGCATTATGTTAGGTACTGAGTGGTAAAATGGGAAACAGGACTAGGTGTTCCTTAGTTATGGAATATGTAATGAAACAAAGTTCATGATATTTATACACAATATGAATGTGCTTAATGCTGCTAAATGGTACACTTGGAAATGGTTAAAATGGTGAAGTGTATGTTATGCATATTTTACCACAATAAAAAAGAAAAAGTTGGCCATATTTATTCTTTATAGCAATTATTCCTAATAGTACATTATTCTGGGAGAAGCATATTAAAATGTTAGTTTCAAGGGTTGGGAGATCACATATAGATTTAAAATGTCAAGTAGTCTCCACAAATTCTGAAATGTTTTCAAGGTATATAGCATTCCCTCAGCCATGAGGTAATGACATGGAATGCACCAGCTCTTTTACTGACTTGATCAACATCTATGTCAAATTATTTGATCTCTCTGATGTTTATCTTTTCTTATGTAGATCAGCCTCAAGAGTTAACACTTTAAAGTTAAGTAATGTCCAAGAAAGCAAGAGACAACCTCAATGTCAAAGAGAGCCATAGTGGAGACAAATGGAGTCCACTCAAAACCAATTGTAAGTACCTCTGGATCAAATGCTGCTAGTGGTCACTTCAGATATCTTAGCTTGGCTACTGTGTAAGTAGTCAGTGCTCTTCAGAGGACTTCATTATCTCTGGTGTATGCCATCACAGAAAAATATACAAATGTTTGCAATGTATCATAATTGGTTTTAGATACTTTTATATGCATTACTTCATATACTGAAACCTTTTTTTTTGTAGTGAGGACATTTAAAATTTACTCTCTTAGCAAATTTCAAGTACCTACTATATTGTTACAAACTGTAATCACCGTGATGTTCAGTAGATCTCTCGAGCTTATTCCTCATATCTCACAGAAATTTTGTGTCCTCTGACCAGCTATTCCTCAACATCCCCCATTCCCTCCAGCTCTTGGCAATCATCATTCTACCCTCTACTTCCATAAGTTCAACTTTTTTAGATTCCCTATATAGGTGTGATCATGTGATATTTGTCTTTCTGTACCTGGCTTATTCCACTCAGCATAATGTCCTCCAGGTTTATCCTTGCTGTCACAAATGACAGGATTTCCTTCTTTCTTAAAGGCTGAATGGTATTCTATTGTGTATATAGACAACATTCTCTTTATCTATTCACTCATTGATAGACACATTTTTAATCTGTAGTATTAGTTTTGATAAGTTATGGCTTCTAAATATATGCATTTTTAATTCATTTCTGCATTCCCAACATTTTCCCACCAGTGGCATACCTAATTTTTGTTGTAGTAGTAGTAGTAGTAGTAGTAGTAGTAGTAGTAGTAGTAGTAGTAGTTTCTGAATCTATAATTAAATGAAGCTATACAAAGCTTTCATTAGAAGATATAGTAACACAGAAATAAATCATTCTCCAATTTTGTTGTGCATGAGACATGTTGGAATTAATTTGTTTAAAATTTCTAAGCCCAAATCCAAAAGATGCTTTTGTAACTATAGGGTGGAGATAAGGATATAGTGGTTTTCACAAGGTTGTGAGCTGGGTGCAATGGCTCATGCTTGTAATCCCAGCACTTTGGGAGGCCGAGGCAGGCGGATCACTTGAGGTCAGGAGTTCAAGACCAGCCTGGTCAACATGGTGAAACCCCATCTCTACGAAATATAAAAAAATTAACCCGGTATGTTGGCGGGTGCCTGTAATTTCAGCTACTCAGGAGGCTGACGCAGGAGAATTGCTTGAATCCAGGAGGCGGAAGTTGCAGTGAGCAGAGAATGAGCCACTGCACTCTGGCCTGAGTGACAGAGCAAGACTCTTTCTCAAAAACAACAACAACAACAACAAAAACAAGGTTGTGAAGTAAGTTGTTGTTCAAACAAACACTGCAATTAAACTCCCATTCTTAGCCTCTCCCCCAGTATATTAACATTAGATGTTGGCAGGTCCATGGAAGAAGATATATTACTTCTTTTTTCACCTCATAATTACATAGTTTTCTTGCTTATATATAAGTAGAAGAGCAGATGACAACTGAAAGAATAAAATACACCATTCTTTCTATTTTTCCTCATACTTTTTTTACACTAGTAACAAATGTTTATATAGCAAATATTGTCTTTACTTCTTGATTAGTAGTTTTACTTTCTCTATTTTAATAGAGAAAATTAATAAAGAATAGAGAAAATCTTCAGATTCTTTGCACTTAAGTGCATATATATGTATATTTATATAAGAATACAATTCAATTTAAATTACTGATTATAATTTGAAAAAACTTCAGTGTTTTTGAATTTCTCTGATGTTACTGACGATTCATAAAAAAAATTATTTATGGCCTATGATAAGATGTTACTTTTGAAGTATGGTATCTTTGTGCTTTCCATTCACTTATAAAAAAGCTGTTAAAACCAAACCTTGTTATTTATAAATATTTATAAAGCAAAATCCTATCATGAGTTTAAAACCACATGTCACTTTTTCACTACTCTGTAACAGGGATTAATATGAACTAAGTGGAAGCTGCCATTTTACTGATTCTTCAATTTAATTATTTATGATCAGAAGTGAACAGAGATCGAGATGTGCTCTTAAAAGTAATTCCTCTCATAGGATACTCATGTCGTTGACTTAGATTATTTTTAGTTCACTTCCACTATGCCTAATGCTTTCTTCACTGTTTTTCTTCAGACTGTGAAATTATTTTTAAAGTAGCTCTTCTTTAAAATAACAAGCAACAACCAACAGTATTCACTATTATTCATCCAAAATTTTAGAGTCATGCAATAACAAAGGCAAATACAGGGTACCTATTTGTAAATCAACAAGCGGTGTTCCTTATACTTAGAAATTAATTGGGAATTTAGGGGGAAAGAGGCAACATCAAATTAGACTGCAAGACTGGCAGCAAGAGATGGGTCCTACTTTCCGTGCTCTTTCTTCAATTCTTTCAGAAGTGTCCTTGCTTTTGAAAAGCAGGAAACTGAATGAAACCCTCAGGCTGTTTCTTAAATTAATGGAGAAATTCCCCCCTCCTATTTCTTCTACCATTGTGAACTTTCATTCGAGGCCCACTCTGAGGGATGCCCTGATTCAGTGGAACTAAAGTATGAATTTAAAAGGCATAGCGCTCTTTCTAGCCGGAAAATTAATTAGCAGTGCCCTGATGTAGCAAAAACAGAGATCTTGTTTTAGCAGTATTTGGGAAAATTGCAGTCATTTACCATGATTGACCTCTGCTTAGGCTTTCAGTTAGCAATTGCCTGCTCCTTTTTATTGATAATTCCTCAATTTTCCTCACTTTGGTCATTGTTTAACAGTGAATTCTCTTTGATGAGATATCCTTTTACTAAAGAGTTTTCCCCCAAGTCTTGACCCTATAACAATACCTCTTTAGGACCACAGTTTATTGTGTACTATTTATGTTAAAGCTGAAAAATATGCTGAGTTGTCCTACCTTGAGGCTGAGGCTGAATAAACTCTGTGGACTCTGATTGTGGATCTCTTATCAGAGTGCCTCTTCATCCCTACTCTAATGCTTTGGCACTGTTTTAGATCCCAGAATCTTAGAATAATCACAGAGTGGGTGAGAGGTGATGTTAATAAGATTCAATTTTTCCTTCAGATACACAGAACGGATGTACAGAGTCAAAAATTTCCATTAGAGAAAAATAAAGATAATGTTATTTCTTAACATCTGATTTTGTGGTCTGGACTTCTTTCCTACAATAAACGTTACAAGTTAAAGTGAGTCTTATAGTTTAGTGATTTTCTTCATCTACGCTTCAGCAATATTAACTATTTAATTAAATGAATGCAGCTTCCAAAAAGACCACACAAAACAAAACACTGATCACGAAGATGTGAAGACTTGAAAGAAAAGGATAAATAGAGGTATCTATAATAACTTTATCTTACTATATTTGAAGAGGTGTTGCAATAGAGTGACTGGTCATTAGCTTTGTTTCATTTCTAGGTGCCAGAGAATAGGGAATTAATTTTAAGCCAGGCTTTGATTGTAGCCAAGTCAAGTATTATACATACATTTCATTTTCCTTTTTGAATATACTAATAAATTGGCTTATGAAGGATGGAACTAAGATAAGGAGAATAAGTTTCCTGAGATGCAAACTTTAAGTGGGGGCTACCTTTCAGGGTTATGGAAATACTGACCCTGCATGCATTTGTATTACCTTGTGAGTGTCTGCCTTCTTAAATTTTGTCTCCTAAGTTTCTCATCCTCTCACTCTGGTCTCAGCTGTTTGACTTTTAATATTTGTATTATTGTTAAAATATCAGGTAATGCAGCACACCAACATGGCACAAGTATACATATGTAACAAACCTGCACGTATGCACATGTACCCTACAACTTAAAGTATAATAATAATAAATAAATTAAAAAAAAATACCAGGTAATGTAGAAACAGACTTGCTTTTGGAATGAGGCTAATATGTTAATGTTAGCATTAGAACATATTGTTCACATAAACAAATTGCTATGTTGCTATTCATTCTTTCACTATTAGTATTTGTGTTTCTCATGAGTTGTGGCATTTTGATGCTATAATATTGGCTTGATTCATGTTACAACTAGTCCAGTGTAGATTTTTCAGAAAAATAAATATTTAAAGATCTGATTTGCCTTTGACTATTTTTTAACTGAAACCCCAGAACAATTGATACAAAAATGTTTTAAATGTAAGCTGGGAGTTCACTTACTTGGTGCATGGTTTGTAAGTCTTACAGACTCCCTGCAATCTGAAACATCTCTAGTGCTGAACACCACTGACTTGTGCTATACAGAAGAGTTCTGTGACAGTAAACTTGTTTTAGAATGAATATATCCTGAAGACTTAATTCTACCTTAAAAAACAAAATAGGGTCACAAGACCACACTATTCTGAGTTGAAGAGTCATTCACACAAAACAGAACAAAACAAAACTCTAAGGCTAAAGAACAGAAACTCTGCTAAAGGTCAAGGCAAGGAAGCTGGCCCGGGCACTTCAGCATGAGAGTGAAAAATCCTCCCATCTCCAGAGTTCTCGTTGGGGCTGAGTGAGCCACGAGGCACAGCGGGCATGGTGTCTAGGGCCCACAAAACTCTTAGGTACAAACAAAACATGTTTTAAGTTTATTTTAAAATCACAAGAAAAAATGGATCTAACCCAGCTGCATAACTTTATAATAACATGCTTGTAAAATATAATTACTTAATATATATATTTTTAATATATATTAGGACCACAGAAGCAAAATTTCCTATGGCCAATGAAAGTCATCATGTCACTGTGCCCATTGTCTCTGGAAAAGATTCATAATCCTGGAAAGAAGCATTGATAGTCTAGTTTAGGTCACAAGTCCACCTGTTGACTCAGTGCTGCTAGAATTTGAATGGAGGAACAAATTAATAAATGGGGTAAATGCCTGATGGCAAAAAAAAAAAAAAAAACCCACATCAAAACAACAAATGTCTATTTCATATAGGTGGCTAGGCATTATGAATTTTAATAATGAGTGTTCATTTTCATTGATGTTTAAGGAATCGTTGTATGAAAACTGCCAGTTCCTTTCAATATCTGTCTCCTGGTGAAAAGGTGGTGCAAATAGATATGTCAGATATGTATACCTCTTCTAGATAGTGAAAAATACTGACAGACCAGTTTTCCATCCACCGATTTGTCCTTCCATATTTAATGCCAAATTTAATTGTAATGATATTTTAATGGTATAATGTTCCCAACTCTCCCTAAACATCTTCTCTATGTCAGGTTAGGTTTTGTGCGGTGTATTAGTTTGTTAGGTAGGGCTGTTGTGGCAAAATACAACAGATTGGGTGACTTAAATATGAAAGAAATATTTTCTTGCAGTTTTGGAGGCTGGAAGTTCAAGATCAGGGTGTAGGCAGGGTTGCTTTCTTCTCACTGCGTTCCCTCTGTGCATGTCTATGTCCAAAATGCCCAAATTTCCTCTTTTTATAAAGACACTAGTCATATGGGATTAGGGCCCATCCTAATGACCTCTCTCAAACTTAATTGCCTCTTTTTTAAATGTTTTTTTTATTCACAGAGATGGGGTCTCACTATGTTGCCCGTGTTGGTCTTCAACCATTGGGCTCAAGCGATCCTCTCACCTTGGCCTCCCAAAGGGCTGGGATTACAAGTGTGACCCACCATGCTCGCCTTAATTGCCTCCTTAAAGTCCCTGTCTCCCAGTGCAGTCACATTCTGAGAGTTAGTCATTCAGCATATGAATTTTGGGGGGATACAATTCATCTCAAACCATAAAGTAATAAAAATAAATTAAATATACTGCTCTATGTAAATATATGTTTAAGTTATTATTACTACAGGTTTTATTATTTAATATAAGGCATGCTTTAATATGAACTATGCAGCTGGAACAGTGGAGGGTCATGAAGATATAAACTTGTGTCACTTAAGTCCAGAGGGCTTTGGGCCACTATGACATACACAGGTTGAAGAACAAACTTTTTTGTGATAAAGCCAAGAAAAGCATTTCCTATAAAGCAGTATTTCTGATACTGTGAACCATATATCACCTGGATTAGAATCACCTGGGGTGCTATTTATTGGCTTCACCTCACTTCCACTGACACGGAACCTCTGGAGGTGGGGACTCAATCATCTGAACTTTTATAAAGCTTTCCAGGTGATGCTGGTACATAGTGAAGTTTGAGAACTGCTCTGGAGTCAGGTGCTATTTTTTGTCTTTTACTTTTTAACTTAATATCTTTTAGATTCACAGAATTGGAATAATGATACTTAGTCACTAGACTCATCATTTCTCTGTGGGCTGTGTCTGTCTCTCTCTCTCTCTCTCTCTCTCTGTCATCTATCCACATCTATCATCTAAAATATACTGAATGTCATTGAACTCACCAACCAAATAACTAATATAAGACATTGATCATAACTGATATTTACTAATATGTTTGATTATAACTTGTATTTATTAATATGTTCTCCCCATGCCATCCCCAACCCCCTCTATAATGACAACTATTTGAATGTGTGCATATTTTTCTCTATCTCAAAAAAGTACGTATATATAAAAATCTACATAATACATTTTTGTATATACATATATATATATAAAGACACATGTCTATATCTCCACATCTATCTATCTATAGTTTTAACTGTTTTGAACTTTTAAAAAAGGGTAATAGGTTGTTCATAGTCTAAGATTTTATTCAGCTCCTCCTCCCCACTGACAACATTGTACATTAAATTTCATCTGAATTATTCCAAGTAGCTTTATAATTTGTCTATTTTCACTGTTGCAGGTATATATGTTCATTGACACTATTACAGAATTTTCATTTTTTGAGACGTGGTCTTGCTGTGTTGCCCAGGCTGGTCTCGAACGCCTGGGCTCAAGCAATCCTCCTGCCTTGGCCTCACAAGGTGCTGGGATTACAGGCATGTGTGACCACACCTGAGTTGCACTATTATAGAATTAAACTGAATGAATATATCACATTTAATTATTCATCTCCGTTTCACTTGTGTTAATTTCTCATATTTCCCTATTATAAATAACCTTGCTAGGAATATTCATATATATGCATCCAAGTGCACAAATGTGAGGCATATTCTTGGATAGTGCCTAGCAGTATAAATGTTGAATAGTTGGATATGAGAATTACTTTAAATGATATTGCCAAATTATTTTTTGGAGTCATTTTAACTATTTATGTTCTGATCAATGATACTAAAATTATCTTCTCTAGCACATGATGTGATCAGGGCTCTTAAATTTTGTCAATGGATGGATATAAAATGATATCTTGTTGTGGTCTTGACTTGCATTTCTTTAACCACAAAGACATTGAGCCCATTTTCATATTCTTACTAGTAATTATGTGTTTCCTCTTCTCTGAAATATCTGTTTGTGTCTGTTGCCCATTTTTCTGTTTGTGTCTGTTTTGCCCATTAAGCTGTTTATCTTTTCCTTTTTATTTTTTAGAAGTGATTCTTTGCTTTTAATATACCCTTGGTCATCTTCTTCTAAAAGTTTTTACTTTGTTTTCCCTTACCTTATGTGCCTTTTGAAAAATCAAAATTCTTCATTTTAATAGAGTCAGTTTTATCAATCATGTCTTGTAGCTAGCATTTATTTGGTCTTGTTTTAGGAAATGATCTTTATCCCAAGGTCAGAAAAGTATTAATCTACATTTTGACTAAATGCTTAAAGCTTTGTCTTTGATATTTATGTTTGTAATCTATCTGAGTTTGCTTGAGTGAAAGGCATTAGGTAAGGATCTAATTTCCTACAATTTTTTTACATACAGATGGTAATTTTTCTTTGGTTTTATTGATTTTTTTTATTTTGAACTGATCTTGCATACCACTCTTGTCAAGTTTTCATATATGTGTATCTGTCTAAACTCTTTATTACATTTAATCTGTTAATTTATAAAACTCCAATACAACACTACTCCTATCGTATTTATTATAGCCTCATAATAAGTCCTGCTACCTGGTAGGGTAAATCCTCACTCTTTATTCTTTTTCTGCAAAAATATCTTGGTTATTTTTGGCTCTTTAATCTTCCATATAAATTTCAAAACCAGACTGTCAGGTTTTATTAAAAAAAACTTTATCTGTATCAAGTGACTTAAAAAAAAATTCATTTACTCTGTGGACTCACCAGAATGACAGAGATAAGGAAACAGAACTATTAGTCTGGCCTCGAAAGCTATTATATCACAATCACTTAATGTTTACATACATTTAATTAAAAATATATTTTTAAATAGTATTTACTTTGGGATTTAAAAATTTATGTTTGCTTAGGGCATTAAAGAAAAGGACTGTAATCTAAAGTTTCTGTTTTTTCATATCATCATGGTTTGCATATTGGGAAGATTTAGAGTGATGTTATTTCAGCTTCACTTTCACAGCTAGCTACAATGTACTATTTGGTTTCTTCACATGCCTTTTTATTGTATAGATACTCAAGGAGAAACTACTATGCTTTTCATTATAAGGTGGTTTATTTACTACTAATTGAAAATAAATGAACCCTATTTCACAAATTTTAAAATTTTGTTATTGGGATAAATACAAATTGATTTAATATTCCTCTTGATAATGATAAAATGGCACACATCACCCCATCCTTATCCCTGTAAGAAAAATAGTTTCAAACATAATGTGTAACTTGGATAAGCACACATAATATGGCAATTACAATATGACTCCATTCTCCCCTTACCTTACATATTCACTGGTAGTAAGTTAGGTAGCATATAAATCTGCAGCAGTAATTTACAGAATAGAAGCCTAGTGATCAAAAGGAGTTTGTGTAGTTTCTTAAAGTATGTTATTTATTCATGACACATAGCTTAGATAGTGATAGAATTTAGCATAGTGCATATGTCTGCTACTTCACTGTATTTGTGTTAGCAAAGAGGTTTTTCTTCCCCCTAGTTCAAATTTGCTCAAGGACACAGAATGTGAGGACGTTTAGTATTCAGGTGCAGTGTGCTCTGTTCTGTTAATTCCTTTTATGCGGAGAAGCTGGAATGTGAAAAGGTTGTAAAACAAGGAAACAAACTCAAATGGTTATTTCTTGTTTGGGTCTAAGTCCATTATAATACAGTGCCAATAAACATAGTGGCTAAGATAATACAAATGTGAACCACTCTATTTGTGTCTGAAATTCACTAAGACCTCGATTCTAATTTACGTTAGATGAAAAGGTATTTACAAAGCACAAAACAAAAGATACAATTGAATAAATGTGCAACTTCTATTCTTCTGTTCTAACCACATTCTTTGCAATGAGCTTTGCTTGGGTTTAAGCTTTTACCTTGGACTGAAATCAGAAGAAATTGGATTCTAAGGCTTGAGAACTCCTCACTGAAACATTGGTAGACTGAAGGGAAGGAGAAAGGCAAACTTCATAATTGAGAAAAATTAAAATCTTCTCTGTAATTGAGGTTATATATACAAGATTAGACCACGCAGAAACAACAACTGAAATGAAAGTGTGAGTCAATGGCACACAAGACATACTGCAGGACAAATTATGTTTCCAATATAGATGAAATCAATTTCATGCACAATTTATTAGTGCTGTCACGGATGGTCTGTCCTAAGACAGGATCTAGGTGAATTGAGTTATTTACCTACAGCAGTAGCAAGTGGTCTTTTAGAGCAGTGTTTTTTGAACTTCTTCGTTTCCTAGGGTGCTTGTTAAACAAAAACACAGATTGCTTTGCCTTACCTCAGATCTAGCGATTCAGAATTTACTCTGCAGGAACTTGGAAATCTGTAGTCATTATCAGTTAAGTTACGAAAACACTACCTCCGAGGAAGGTCATGTATGAACCAGGAGAACCCTAGTCAAGTGTGTTTATGTGTTGGGGTGGGGGGTTACTTTACTGAAAGTAATTTTTTTTTTTTTTAATGCAGTCTTGCTCTGTCGCCAGGCTGGAGTACAGTGGTGCCATCTCGGCTCACTGCAACCTCTGCCTCCTGGGTTCAAGTAATTATCCCACCTCAGCCTCCCAAGTAGCTGGGATTACAGACGTGTGCCACCACATCCAGCCAAGTTTTATATTTTAAAAAGAGACGGGGTTTTCCCCATCTTCACCAGACTGGTCTCGAACTCCTGATCTCATGTGATCTGCCCACCTCAGCCTCACAAAGTACTGGGATTACAGGTGTAAGCCACTGCACCCAGCCTAAAAATTTAATTTTTAAGATTGTATCTCCCTAAAAATGCACCAACCTGAATAGAAAGATCTAGTTAACAGTTATTTGATTTCATTATTTTCCTATTAGGTATAATTATGACTTAGACCTTTTGTTTTTTATTTTATTTTATTTTTTTTGGTCAGGAAAACGCCTCGTTTGGAGTGAAACCAGGGCCTTCTTATGAGCTAAACAGTGTGTTACAGCTTCAACAGACTAAACAAGCTCTAAATTTTATCTTCCTATGGTAAGTAGAAAATGATAATTTAAAATGTGCTTTTTATTTATCTGCATTAAGCCAACATGAAGAAAATTTAACATCTGATTTTTTAGTTAGTACATAAAATAGAAAGTTGTTTAAAGCAACAACAAAAGCCAACCAGATAATTTCGAATCAATAAATTTAGAATGTGTTCTTCCAGCTAAAACTTTATAAAGAGAATTTCAACTTAGATATATAAGAATTACTCCAACACATTTTCCTTTGGAATTAGAGCATTTTGCATATGTAGCTTGCCTGGGAACTTTTGATTTCTAAAAGAAGTGGTTTCTTTTTACAGCAAGATACCTGTTTTTCTAGTAGGAGGATAGGTTCAAAGAGATTCGGCATCTTGCTTGGAGGCGCCCATCCGTCCCTGGAACAGTCAGACATCAGAGAGGAGTTCCTGACTGACCGCCCGGCCTCTCGTGGAAATGTTTCTGTTCCCCGTGTACTTCCTGAGACAACTTAGTCCTTGAGAATTCCAGATTTCTTGTTTTGTTGTCCAGAGTAGCCTTCTTTTCAGCAATGCAAGTGTCAAAATTGTTTTTGACGATGATTAGGCAAAATAAATGAATTTTCCTTTACAATTTAATCTTTGCGGAGCCTCTCCACAGGAGCCACCGTGAAGGGCAGGTGCTCCATAGCACGAGCTCATCCTTTCCTCCACCTGTGACCACCTGCTTCCTGCCTCAGCACTTCCATCCACCGCACAGTCCAGCTGCCTCCTCGGTTCCAGGACCCATGGCTCCCTCAGTCACCGCACAAGTGCTGTGTGAGCAGCGACCCTGGGGGCCTCCCTGTCATCGTGCAGCTGCCTTTTTAGCCTGAGCACTGACTTTCACAGATTCCCCTCACACTTCCACTGTCAGCCTGAGGCCAGACTGCACAACTTCCCTGGTCCGTTTTGTGAGCCTCCTGCTTCCTGCTTCCTGTGTGGGGAACTCTGGAGATTGACGCGCCCGTCTGCCCACCAATGCCTCGGAGTTGAGCTGCACAGGAAGCAGGGCTGTCTACCTCCTTGGACCTGCCCACTCTCATCTCCGAGGAGAAATACAGCTCTCCGCCCCAGAGGAGGAAGTGAAGTTTAGAATGCGTCTCCAAGATACAGTTGACAATGTTGCTCAACTAAGCCTCGAATTAATTTGAATTTTGTGAAAATAAGCATCAAAAATATGACTACATCATACTGAAGTCTGATTCAAAGTTTGTCTCTCAGCAAGCTTAGAAGCCAAGCATAAGAAGAGATAGGTAGCATAATCACAGTAGAAAAATGCCAAAATATGAATGGAATCATGCCAGGGTACTGGATCCCTAATATTTTTGTGGCGTTATCAGTGTTTCTGGCCTCCAGAAGTCTATTTGCTCACCTGGGTCTTAAATATCTTATTAATAAAATGTAAACTGCAAAATTTAACCTGCCTGAGGACCAGGACTTTGGTCAGGTATAATTTTAAATTCAATACATTTCATCATAAAAATAATATTAACAGTTTAACATTTAACAAAATTTGACCTTTAAGCTTTGTTAAAAACATAACATTTTATGTTTTTAGTAACATGGAAACAACAATATTTTGAAAAAATACAAAACAAGAAGCAAATCTCTTAAGACTGCTGGCATTTTTAAGGATTTATTTTTGTGGGTACACAGACATATATTTCTTCTTTCTCTTTCCTTCTCTTTACCTCTCTTTCCCTCTCACGCACACACAAAATTGTGTATTTTTAATTCTTCACTTCTTTTTACTCAAATTCCATGATAATTTATATTATAAATTAAATTTTAAGAATAGTTTTATTTTTTCAGTTTTTATATTAGTTTTCAATGTTTATATTATACTCTATAAATCTCTCATCTTTTGACTCAAACTTTTTTTGCAAATAAAATTTTAATGATAGACATTTGTTAAGTGTTTATTATGTGAAAATTATTTTCCATATACAGATGCTTCTCAACTTACAATGGGTTTATGTCCTAATAAACCCGTCCTAAAGTAGGAAAATTGTAAGTTGAACCATGGTAAGTCGGAAACAGTCTTGTGGTATTTTATTTGAAAAACGTTTAAATTGCTTAAATCTTGTTTTATTTCCAAAAGTTTTAAAATACAATAGCTTTCAAACAATATAAAATAACGAGATGAAAATATTGCCCGAGAATACCAGAGTAATGGAAAACAAGCAGAGAAAAAATAAACTGAAACAAGAATTATGAAATGCATGCTGTTAAGTTTTATACTTTCATTAGAGATGTGCATCAAATTACATTTTGGATTTTTAACAGCCAAATTGGGGACAAGGGGTGTTGGCTAGCAAGAAGGTATAATTATTTACATATCCTAGTGTTATAAAATAAAATCAAACCCATTTCCTGAAAATGCAGCCTTTCTTGATATAGAGAGCTCAGGCAATAGAGATGTTAGATCATATACTTTTTTAAAAATAATCTTTAAATTCAAAGAATATGCACATATTTATAGTTCTTGATACATATTACCAGTTTTCTTTTCCCCAAAGCCAGCATAGGCATCGTCACATAAACTTTTCAGTGCACTAAGTGGAAATAGCTCCTCTTTTATTAATGTCTTTAATTAATCCCCATTTATTTGTTGGTAGCAAAGTTCAACATTGTTTTTGTTGTGTTCGCCTCTTGTCATATTTGCTGGTTTATGAGTTGCCCAATCCCTTCTGTCTATAAGTTTTTCATGAAGGATCTTATATGGGGAAAGTTTGGCCCATGGTGCTCTGGCATAGTCCATAAAAGTCGGCGAAGGTCCGGCTTTTCCACGACTGAGGCATTTATGTCTAATTGCAATATTCTTGATTATGACAGAATCTAGTCCTCTTTTGTATGTACATTTTTAACAGAAACATCACTGTGAGTTATCCTGCCTTTTGATTTTAATACATGTAAAGTTGCAAAGAAAGAGAGCAGCAGATAACAGGGTGATAGTACATTTTGTCATTTTGTTTATATCAGCCAGACTGGTCTACTGTAAGCTTGAAATCTAGAATTACCTTGTGCTTTAGATTCAAAAATTGTATTAATTATATTTTCAATTACAGAGATATAAGTTTTCACTCATTCTGTGACAGTGTATCTTTGCTGTAGCCCACAGAAATAAACTATTATCTAATTCTCTTGATACTTTTTCCTCTTGCCAAACATTTCAGGAACAATATTAGATCTGTGGTTTAAGGACTCATATTAACACACTCTTCTTATCAACTGCTTCTCTGTGTTGTGCTGATTCCAAAATAATTTAAATCATCTGCTAAAAAGGGTGTTTTTTAAAAGTTTTTATATTGTATATAATAAACACTAGTTATGCTAGCATTATTTTAAAAACAAAGCCCCATGTTTTGAAGCAGTGCTTTTAATCAGATAACTCTGTTAGCATGTGGTCTATATAACCTAGAGTCTTCTCTCAGGACACATTTTTGAATGTTTTGAAGAAATGCTGGGTGCAGTCCTATCAGAAAGGCAACCTGTTCATATTCCATCACATCAACTGCCTCTGCTTCAGCCACATGCTATGTGAACTTGGACTGCTGGCGTCAGGGGAAAATCAATACTGCCACGTGTTATGACGCTTTTCCCGGAAACACATGTTTGTAAAAATTTTGCAAGAGCCAAATAGAAGATGGTAGTGGTATAAAAAAGCAAGCACATGAATCTAACTGCAGTCTAGGCCTTAGAAGACTAGTGCCTAATTTTTTGCTACAGAGTTTCATGGATACGGAGAATGTTGAAAAGCCTAGGGGATAGAACAAAACAACAAAGAAAAGAATTTGAATTCTTCAGTCTGAAGAGAAGGTTGGAAGGTTAAAGACTGTCTTATTAATGGAATTCAAGTTATATAGAAGTTTTGTAATTGAGTCAAAATGAATTAACCTTTTTCAAAGGCAATTTTGATTTCTCTTCCAATGTCTTTAAATAAGAGCAAATGAGGGAATGATAGAGGAGGAGGGGATGACAGAATATCTTTGAGCATAGGCAACTTTCCCTGGGATTTCCTTTTTCTCACCTCATGAAGTATACACTCAGGACTTAATGTCAGGATTTTTTCCCAGTTCTTTCCTTTCTGTCTGTCCTTTCACCATTTGTATTCAGAATGAAACATTGACCTGACAAAACTATCCCATGACCACCCCGAAAGGAGATATTCAGAGACTGGTACAACTGCCTTCTGATGTTAGAATGAAAAAAAAAAAATCAGCTTCTCAGAAGTTACCAAGCATGATTCTAATTTGGTATAAAATAGGCAGAGCAGCCATTTCTGGTACTGATGGCTGTTACACCTAAGAGTGCTGTTGGAAGACGGAGGTAGACGTCCCTCTCCCTGAATCACGGGAGTTAGGTTTTCTGGTTTTAGAGATTTTTGAAAACCAATAAATGCCCCAAATGACTTGCCAAACTTTTCATTCCAGTTTATAGTACAAGCAAAGTATTCCTTGTCCGAAATGCTTAGGATAAGAAGTGTTTCAGATTTCAGATTTTTTTTCAGAGTTTGGAATATTTGCAAATACAAGATGAGATACCTTGAAGATGCGACCCAAGTCTAAACACAAAATTCATTTGTGTTTCATATATACTTTTTTATGTATAGCCTGAAGATAACCTTATGCAATGTTTTAAATACATCCCCCTAAAGGAATAAACTCTGTGTTATACACCTGAGTTTTTACTGCAAACTATCACATGAGGTCAGGTGTAGAATTTTCCACCTGTGGCATCATGTCAGCACTCAAAAAGTTTTGAATTTTGAACATTTCTGATTTTTTTGTTTTAGGGATGCTCAACCTGTATCCAAACATTATAAACATGTCCCTAAATTTTAGACTATGTGTAGTACTCAATTCTTTCTGGAAAATATTTGGCTTGCTGGTTTTCATTTAAAATATAATCTGAAAGTCACTATTTTATTAACCAAGATTATTTCTGAATGATCAAAATATGCTTAAAAATACAGTTTTGTGGCCAGGTGCGGTGGCTCATGCCTGTAATTCCAGCACTTTGGGAGGCCAGGGTGGGTGGATCACGAGGTCAGGAGATCGAGACCATCCTGGCTAACATGGTGAAACCCCATCTCTACTAAAAATACAAAAAATTAGCTGGGCCTGGTGGCAGCGCCTGTAGTCCCAGCTACTCGGGAGGCTGAGGCAGGAGAATGGCAGGAACCCGGGGGGCAGAGCTTGCAGTGAGCAGAGATCGTGCCACTGCACTCCAGCCTGGGCGACAGAGTGAGAATCTGTCTCAAAAAAATAAATAAATAAAAATAAAAATAATAGAGTTTTGTTTGTTTCATTTTAGAAAATAAATGCAAGGCTAACTTTTAATTTTCTTAGTTGCTATGGTAAATCAAAATTAACTAAACCTTAAATTTGTATTGGTAGTATTAGGTGATTACTAAGTAATCTGTATTTAAAGTGGACAAAATTTGAGTTTAATCATATAATATTAAATGTTTTTCATGTTTTTGATGTCTATTCAGAAATCTATCCACTGCTTACTATTGACTGCTCGAAAACCATTGTGATGGTGGATTTTATGTGTAACTTGACTGGGCCAGAGGATGCCCAGATATCTTGTTATATATTAGTTCTGGGTGTGTCTGTGAGGATGTCTCCAGGAGAGATTAGCTTTGAATTGATAAACTGGTTAAAGCAAATTTTCCTCTCTGATGTGGTTGGGCATCCTCCAACCTACTGAGGATCTGAATAAAACAAAAACGAATTTTCTCTCTGCCTAACTGCTTGAGTTGTAGCATTGGTCTTCTTTTCTTGAACTGGGATTTCCAGTATTGGTATTCCTGGTTCTCAGGCTTTTAGGCTTAGCCTACAATTCATACCATTATCTTTCAGAGTCTCCAGATTGTAGATGACAGACTATGAAACTTCTCAGACTCCATAAACATGCAACCAATTACTAAAATATTTTATAATTATTATTTTTTGTGTGTGTGGAGGTGGGGTCTTGCTATATTGCCCTAGCTGGTCTCTAACTCCCAGCCTCAAGTGATCTTCCCACCATGGCCTCCCAAAGTGCTGGGGTTACAGGTGTCAGCCACCACAGCCAACAGCCAATAGTCAATTTCTTATAGTAAATACCTCTGTATGTATTATCTATCTATCTATCTATCTATCTATCTATCTATCTATCTATCTATCTATCTATCTATCGAATCTCCTATTAAATCTCCTATTGGTGCTGGAGAACCCTGACTAATACAGCCATTATGAAAATCTGTTGGTCAGGAAAAACTTAACGGACATGTGGCAGTGAGTGAGAGTGTCTCTCGATAGAGTCTTAGCACGGTTTCAGAATGAGAAATAAGAAAAAGTTATTTCTTGAGTTTGAAAGTCTGAGCTGGATGATCTTAAGGCAGGCCTTGGAAGGAGAACTTATAGGAATTTGTCAAAGTTTAGGACGTAATAGCTTTGGATCTGAAGATACAGCAAGGTGAGGATGTCCAAGAGAATCTGGATGAACAGGCTGTTAATCTTGATAAGTAAACTCTTTAGTTAATACAGCCTTATCTTGTAGTAGCAGATGTCTTATGGAGCAATAAACTAAGTTATTTTGCTTGATCCCAGCATTGTTTAACACAAGGACAAGAAAGTATGCCCGTCCCAAGCATTAGCATGGGGTAGGGAATTATGCTAGTTTAAATTTCTTGATTTTATATTGGATCTCGCAAATCAGTAATTATACAATAGAGGACTAAAATTCTGAATTGCCATTTATTAAAAACAGTTGAAAGTGCAATTGTAAGATCTCTCATTTTTTCTTCCATAATAAAAGGGCAGATTAGCTTTTATTTTCATGTATCACTTACCAAATATTTGTGATTCTATTGATGTTTCCAGCTAATATGATATTTTAAATCGTAGTATGAAATTTTAATACATGAATTCCTTATTTAATTGTGCTGTAACCAAATGTCAAACCTCTTTGAAGTTTTCACACACTGAGTTAATTTTGAAGAGTATTCATTAAGACCTTGGCTTAAAATAGTGTAAGTGCTGATAGACAAAGAAATATACATATATAAAGTTTACTGAAAAATTACTTCTTAATAATATAAATTTCATATGTTACCAGAAAAAGTACAGAATGTAAAATAAAACCTATAAGCCTAAAATACTGACCTATTAAATATAAATAATATTTTGTATATAATATCACTGGGCACAAATATCTTGAATTAATATTAAAAATTTTAATAGTAAAAGAAAAATTATCCTTAAATGTTTGTTCAATGGAAGGGATACGTGGATAATTTCACAGACATGTAGCCATTACAGTTGTGTTCCTGCAAATGTTTCAGTTATGTAAACTTGTATATGGGATAACTTAAGTGTAATGAAACCAGCAAATCATATTTGCTGTATAGATAATCTTGTGGCAGACACTATCGGTTGCCTGCCAAATATCTAATTTATTCCATTTTACTCGCACTGATATTTGAGGGGGAGAAATGCCCACCTAAACACAATCCTGGCCCAAATTTCTTTAAGATACAGGTGATCAAATGATATTCTGCTGTGGATTTCTGGGAAACTTTTGTTTTATTGACCTAAGTACTGTTCCATCCTCTTGGACACCTCCTTCTTCTTTCTGGGTGTAATACAGGGAACATATCTTGCCAGTATGAGGTTGCCATGAAGATACAGCTACAATGTAAGGATGCAGGAGTAGGAAAAACAAAGGGCATGGTCCCTGTAGGTACTACAGCAGCCATGGACTGCCTGTCTGTATTACTTATTGTGCTAACAAAATAAAACAAAAAAAAATAGTGGAAAAAAAGGAAAACATTTAGGAAGAAAACACCTTTTCTTTAATTAAGCCCTTGTAATCAGTTTTTACTGCATGCTGCAGAACACAATTCTCAGCTGCCACAGATCTCAATTCTGCTAAAAATGAAGTAAATAAATGAAAGAAAGCAAACCAAATATTAATTGTAGTAATTTATGCATGTCGTAGTTGTTGATCATTTTAAAACCGCTATTCTGTCTGTACTACAAATTTTTAAGCACGTGCATTGATTGTATGTTTATTTTATCATCGGAAAAAGGAAATAATTGTATTTATCTATATTGAAAGTGAAAATCCCTTTTAAAGGAGATTTATAGAGTCACAAGTTTAATACGCCTATATATTTTCATGACACATGTACCAGACATGCACATAAAAGAAATAAAGAATGCCGGTGTTTTATATGCAGAAGAAAAGTTTATTAGGACACTAATATGCCTTTTAGACATACTAGGAGTCTGCACAGACAGTCTAACAACTGTATGAACAAAGAAATGTCAGCAAATTTAAGCAGAAAAGCTATGATGTTTCTGTTTCCTTCACAGGCTGTTTACAAACTTTAATTCAATATGGAGACTTACAGCACATCGTATTTAGCAACACCCATGGAGAATTAATAAGTGCTCCTAAGTGTATGTGAGTGTGTTGGCAAGTATATTAGAGAAAATATTCTCACATTTCTCTACAGAGCTACCCAAGACTGGTTAGTTTATAAAGTCTTTATAATTGACTCACAGTTTTGCAGGCTGTACAGGAGGCATGACTGGGGAGGCCTCAGGAAACTTACCATTGTGGCAAAAGGCTAAGCAAGCACATCTTCACATGGCTACAGGAGAGAGAGCTAAAGGGGAGGTGATGCACGGTTTTAAACAACCGGATCTCGTGAGAATTCAATCATGAAACAACTCTAGGGGGATGGTGCTAAACCACTAGAGCTGCACCCCAGCATGATATAATTACCTCCCATCAGGTCCCACCTCCAACACTGGGAGTAACAGTTCAACATGAGGTTTGAGTTGGGACATACTACCAAACCCTATCAGCAAGGTGAAGAGAAAGGGCAGTTGTTATATTGATTGGCCTTTTGTGATCAGAAACTGTTCACAAAATTGTTCAAAGCATTAGAGGTGGTTCTTTTAAAAGTGTTCTTTCTTTGGTTCATGAATCAGTCTCTTGTAGTGTTAATATTTACGAAATGAAACTTGTTTTGGTTTAAATAAGAGAGTCTATAAGTTATCCCAACCATTCTGGTGAGAATTTCTTTATTTTCATTTCTGTCTTCCCTCCCCGACTTCCTGTAATTTGGTAGCAAGATAAATAAATGGATTTTCTGGTTTTAATGAATTGGTTTTCAATGTCAAAAATATTTGAGGAAATTACATGGTTCTAAAGTGTAAGATATTCAAAATTGAGGTAAGTAAAATACATGTAAGAAACTTTTTATGGAGATTTATTTATTTTTTGTTCCATAAATCATTCAACAACAGTGGCTGGACCTCTGTGAATATTACATCACTTCATTAGCATTGCAGGAGGTTAAACAATCAAATCAAGATCTCTTTCTGTGAGTGTTCATTGTAGTTCTAGAGACCAGACCAATAGGAGACCAGTATTTGATATAAATGCCAGAGCTAGAAGAATGCTCACTGCTGGCTCATTCTATTCCCTTTATTTTACAGAAGAGGAAACTAAACAACTCCAAACAAAAGGAAGTCCTCTAATTTCCCCCAACACACAATATTTTTTTTTTGTTTGTTTGTTTTGTTTTACCTCAGGACCTGAACACATTTCCATTTGCTAGGACACATCCTGACTTGCTTGAATAACCCTAAACTTATCATCTTCTTCCCGGATTTCCTGCACCCAACAAATCTGGATTAGGCCTCCGTCTTCATTCTCTCAGGGAAACCTGTACATCATTTCTTGTGTCAGTCACCATGCTGAGTCATAACTGTTATTTTACATTTCTTTGTGGCTCTCTAATTGTAAACTAATTGAGGGTGAGCAATAACTAGGTCTCCTTTTGTTCATCATGGCTCCAGTATACGGCAAAATAGCTTACACACGGTAGGTGATCAAAAATGTTTATATGCTGAATGAATGACTTGCTGAAATTTATCAATTAAATGTGTAATTTAGTAAACAATGTCTGTAAAACATACACATACCTACATATAAAAGTGAAACATGTATTTCTGTTTAGAGATTATTAAATTATAGGTGAAAAAAAAAAAACCAGAGTAGTTCTAATTTAGAAGACATTGTGGCTATTTCTTTTGTTTGTAAGTAGCCAGGAAAACAATATATTAATTTTGTTCAAAAGTGTAAAATTTAAGTTTCCCAAGAAACACTGCAGTTCCATGTGATAACAATGCTTTTCCCAGAAATAATGATGAATAAACTATTGCATTTACACAATTAAATTCTAAGCTGCAATGGGGATAAATGAACTATACTTACATACAACAATATAGATGAATCTCATAAATACGATGTTGATGGAAAAAAGCAAGAAAATAAAAAGTATATAATTGCACTTATAATACTCTTCAAAAATAAATAGGCAAAACTTATCTATGATGATGGAAATTGGCTTTGTAGTTTACCTTTATGGGAGTAGTGATTGGGTAGAGGTAACAAGGTGTTTCTGTGGTGCTGACCCCAGTCACCTTCTTCCTACAGGTTCTGGTTTCATAGGTCTTCATTTTATATACATTTATTGTGATATATTTGATAATTTGTTTACCACCTTGTGTATATTTTATTTCAAATAAAACTACATACACATGCCCCCACTCTCCTAAAACTCAAATGTAAGGACCCAGGCCATGGTACTGGCCAATGAAATAATGAGTTACAATTTACATACACACATAGGCATTGGTTTATACTCCCTGGTGGGGATCTATGAATACATGTCTCAGTTTTTCCAGCAACTCATGAATCTATGGCACTGTGAATTGGAGTTCCACTTAACACATGCTTTATTGGTTTTTCTACTTAGATGCCTCCTTTTCTCCACTTCCTCCTGTGTGTTTTCCTGGATCCCTTCCTAAATAGAATAGCTATACCAAAGTGCTTGCCTTAGTGCCTGCTTTGCAAGGGGCACAAGGATACTCTTCTAACACATACTGTTATTTGGGAATTTTTAAAATTACTCTTCTAACACATACTGCCATTTGGGAATTTTTAAAATTATAAATGTGTCTTTTCTGTTTCCTTTTCCTCTGAATTTCATGTACGTAGACCTTTGCCGGCTATGTAAATCGTAAGAGAATGTTGAATCCCTCCTCCTTTCAGCATTTTTATGAAGATGTTATAGACAGAATAATTAAATACAAAGAGTACTTCCTTTTCACAATATTTTCCCACTCCTCGTCCAGGATGAGTGCCTGTAAATAAATTTTTAGTGACTTTCCTTAATGTTAAGATATATTAATATTTCCAGAAACCTGTGTTTAAAATGCCAGAGATGCTCCATTAGTATATTATCAGTTGTTATTATCTTAGTGACACACAGATGTTTTCAACCTGACACAAAGCTTTTGTGAGGAAGATGTGTTCAACGACAAGTTCACAGGGAAGCCTCCCGCTTTTTCTCCCTTCTCCTTTAGATCTGTATAGGCATCATGTTTCAAAGCCACAGTATTATTTTGCTAGGGCTGCCAGAGGTACCACAGACCAGATGGCTTAACCAACATAAATTTATTTTCTCACAGTTCTGGAGGCTAGAAGTCCAAAATCAAGGTGTCAGCAGGTTTAGTTTCTTCTGAGGCTTCTCTCCTTGGCTTCTGTTGTGTGCTGAGGTGGCCTTTCCTCTGTGCATATATTTTTCAGGTGCCTTTCTGTATATCCCAATATCCACTTATCATAAAGACACCAGTCAGGTTGTATTAATGCAAACCCTAAGGGCTTCGTTTAACTTAACTACCTCTGTAAAGGCCCTTTATCCAACTAGAGTAACATTCTGAGGTAATGGGGGTTAGGACTTCAACATAAAAATTGGGGGAAGACACAAATTCATCCCATAACAACCACTCTGGCTCCAGAAAATACAATAGTAGAGTCCACTGACAGGAAACAAGGAGGAAAGCTGGCCATTTCTGTCAGTCAGCAGACAGAAAGGAGATAGTAGGATGTGCCCAGGCTACAAGCAAAGGTGAGGTGATGTACGCCAAGCAGAAATTCTCATCAGCAAAAAGTAGTGAGATTTTTCTGGAGTTAGATGCCACCGGTGCTGTTTTGGTTTGGCTGCCAGAAAGTGTACCAACTTAGTCGAAGAAGGGCACATTATATTACAGAGGTACTCATTAGTTTTTCGGTTTGTTATTGCAGAGTCTTCAGAAACAGACTCTCCTGGCACTTGGAGTTCTGCATCTATCCCTAACGAGCTCCAATATTGTACCTGTTACTTAATCTCTTGATTCTTTATCTGTGAACTGGGGATAATATTTCTCTTGAAGGTTTTGTGTGAGGTATAAATGAGATGATACATATAAATTACCAAACAAATAGTAGGCCTTGATATATGCTCGATTAACCTTTATGTCCTCTGCTCACATTATCTCTATGTTCACATGTCCTGAGAAAATACTGTATAAGCCATGTAAGTTTTGAAATGGTGGAGAAGCCTGAAGCAATAGAAAATCTAGGTGGCCAGGAACATGAGAATACTTAGGAGGTTGGCAAAAGAAAGTATTCAGAAACCTAAGGGTAGATAGGCAGCGATTGAATAGAAATTTAGAATTTTAAAATCCTGTTCTTGGCTAATGTGTTGCATATGTGAATGGCATCGACAGAAATGCCATTGTTTATAGAACCTAGTAATAGTAACTAATTAGGCTTTGGAAGATTAAAGGAAGACTTGTTCCTCTTCAGAGGACACTAGTTTATTCATTGCTCTGTGTGCCACCTCCATATTGTATAGTAAACTGGAAGGTCAAAATGAGCATCTTTTTATGGAGTTCTGCACTTGTTTGTTGATACTTCTAGTTGCTTACTTTCTGTACTTTCCTAGGCATTTGCCTAATGGATTTGGGATATTGACAGTTGCAGAGCCATGGATTTGGGCCGTGCAGTGTAAACACCTAAATGTTTGTTTGTTCTGTGCACACACTAAGAAAGTAAACGTGGATGTCTTTTAAAATCATGAAAAACTACTACAGAAAAACTCAGGTTAAAGCAGAGTCTAAATCATTCTCTAAAATAGCAGAACAAACAGGCACAAAGCTTACTGGTGCTTGGTCATTTTCACACTGACTCCGGCCATGTAATTCCCCAAATATTGCTCCTTCAGTATTGCGTGTACTTTAACATATCACCCTTTCCTATCTTAGCAATGCTTTAAACAATATAACTAACTCAATGGTTAAGCCTCTGAAAATTTGTGTTTTTTAAACAAGTTTTATTGTTAATCGCCTAAGACCTACCGATTTAGAGTATGCTAAGTAAAGTTCAAAAGCTGAATGGTTCATTTTCTGTTTCTTGTTGCTTGTGGCTCATTAAATTAGAGTGTAGGAGAAACTGTGATATAACAAAGGCACACAAAAATGGATTGGAAAATCATAAGGAAAAAAGATGTGATGACGACTGTAAAAGGCTGGGAAAGATGATACCAAGGACAAGGAAAACAAGATGGGAAAACAAGTGAAAAGAGAGATTATCACACGATTAGGTCTGCTTTTCTGTGTCAAAGTTACCAGCTTCTCCCAAAGTAAATGGCTTCCGAATAGTATATATATCTTTGAGGATGTATTCGTGCATAACTCGCCCTGAATTTCTGCTGGTTCATTTAAACAGGCATATTTTTGTGTACATGATGTTCAAGCTTTGCTCACTTAAAAAAATAAACCTTTACATGTATCCAGAAACTCACACTGTATAGCCCTAATGACTTTAAAAACAAGCTCTATCCACCTCACTAGAATAATCACTGTTCCATTATTAATTTTAAAAAATCCTTCAAATTAATCATGAAAATTCCCATTTAGAAAAGTCTCTGACTTTTGTTTTACATTAGTAGTTTTGGCCAAAGAAATTAAGTAATAAACCTATATAGTACTTATTAGTACAGCTAACAGCAACAGCACACCCTCCTTCACAAAAATACAAATATCTTTTAGAATTTTATATTTCTGTGATTTCAGAGTGCATAAATTTGACCTTGTTAAGTCCAAAAATATCCTTGTGATCCACCCTTTGAGGATGAATAAGTAGTGTAAGTTCATCATGTGCTGTTCTTATTTGAAGGTGTACCTTAGTTCCACAAAATAATTTTAGAGATCAGGCTAAGATATCATCTTCTATTACCTATCTACTCTCTACCTATCATCTATCTAACCAATTTCATCTGTTCATAGATGGATATTCCTACTTTTATCAAAATCTGATTTGAATATTGGCATACCTGTCTGATTTTTGTTTTGTTTTTGCCTACACATTCAAAAACATGATGAGGAATGTTAATCTATCTTGTTCTGTTTTGAAGTATTTTTGTTTTGTTTTGTTTTGGTTTAGTTTTTTAACTATACAGGGTACCCATCCTGAAGGAATGCTGCAAAGATTGGTGATGAAATGCTTGGCAGCCGTTAGAGCTGAGCAGGCCATATTTTTCTTTTGAAAAAGAAACCAGAACACTAGGGATTCTTCCCTTCCTGCTCCATGTCTTTTTGTGATTTAAGTTACCTGCCATCACAAGAGAAAGGTGACATTGTTGGAGTATGGGCTTTTCATGCTCTTTTATTTTATTTTATTTTTTTTGACAAGAAATGTTCAGAGCCCTCTTTGTTGTTGTTATTGTTTAGGTGAGACTATAAGCAGCAGAAGAAAAAGTGGAGTTAAGAGTAAAATCTTGATTTATTCTATTTGTTTGCTTTCTCTCAATAAAGTATATTGGATTGGGAAAGAGTAAAATTTAAAATGATTTAAAAACCCTCTATATTAAACTTTCTTTTACAATGAAATTATGCACAGTTCATTTGGATCATATTAGATCACATAAGAACTTAGGTGTGAATACATTCCATCAGTGCATTGGTTAGTAAACCTTTGTCATAAATAAGGTTGGCCAATTATCCTGGTCATAAGCAAATAAGGAGTAAGGGTGAGGTATTTTGCTTAATTACATTTGTTCTCTTTCCCTGGCATAAATATGTAACTGAGAGGTAATCACACAAAATGTATAGTTGTATTTTTGTGTGTTTGCTTTTAAACATTGTATTATCAGGGTTGTCAACATAGAATATAGCTTCTTTAGAGTCAAACAGTTTTGTTGTGAGCTAAAGGTTACCTTAAGCCATGAAATAGTATATTTGAATAAACAATTCATGAATGTAGTTTATCTTTTTATACCTCCCTAAATGTATGAATTGTTTAAGTATCTGCCCATAAACCCTTGACTCTGCTCTCTACACTCTTTTTGCAATGAATTCTACTCCCAAATATTCATAATACTGTGAGCTATCATAATTCCTGGAACCTTCTGATTTCACCTACAATTGCCTCTGAAGCAAGCAGGACGGCCTGCTTCAATGTCTCCGAAACAGTTGAGCAGAAGACTGAAACATGTGAATGGGCTTCTGGTCTCAAACAGAGTTCTTCTGTATAGAACACACCACACATTTGTCATTGTCCCTCTACAAAATAGCTCATAATTTATCTTCCCATCTCTGCTGTGACACATGTATGTAAAAATTGCAAAACATCTCAGTGATGTTTATGCCCCCCAGAGGGTACTGTGTGAGCATAAACATCAAGAAGGTGAGATCTTCTTTGAAAAGAAAGGGGAATAAGAATTTACAGATTATCTCTGGGCAGATTAGAAGAACATATCTTCATAATTTTACAAGAATCAAAGCTGTCCCTCAGCCCAAGGCTACATACATTCTGTGTTCTCTCTAAGCAATGGTGCTTATCCTGACAAATTGGTCTTCTCGTCTTTCACTTTAAATTACATATCTAAAACCTCAAAAACTGAATTCCTTTTAAAAGACATGATTTGACCATAGCCCCATCGCTGTCTCACCAAACGTCTGACTCACTTATTCATAAATATTGCATGATATAAAGTCTAAAACTAGAACTTAACCTTCTTTTAGTCGATTAAAAATACACTTCTTCAAATAGCAGGGAGTCAACCAAGTAAAGTAATTAAAATATGTAAATGAATCATTTTGCTGTTTGAACAAGTGTAGTGAACAGAAAGAAAAAGATAGAAGATTGCATTTGGAGAGACTCACTAAAAGAAGGACCAGTTCTAATTTTAGTCTTTATGTTGTGCCTCTTGCCTGTCATGGCAGATTTTACTCATCTAAATAACTGCAACACCATCTCCCACCCCACATGTTCTTCTAACAGTGTGACTCCTCACTTCTCTCACTGAGAATCGACGTCTGTATTTTCTCTCAATGCATCTGGATGGAAACTTATAATTGCTGTCATCAAGAGAGTACAGCAAGAGTGGTGCTGTGTGACTTATAAAACTAGGTAATAAAAAGAATAAAAGATCCACAGGATTCTTTCCTGTGAAACTTGCCCTGGGAACCAAACCACCATACTCTCAGGAAGCCTAAACTAGCCCGTGATGATAGACCACAGAGAGAAACTGAGGTGTCAGTCACCATCATCCACCAAACATGAGTGAACAAAGCTTTCGAGTGTACCAGCTGAGGGCCCAGCCAGTGTGGCAGAAAGACAGAGCATCCCTGTTGTGCCTTCTCCAAATTGCTGGTCCTAGGACTCCCTAAGTACCATAATATGTTATTCTATGTCATTAATTTTGGGGGTAATTTGTTATATAGCCACAGTAACTGGAATACCTACTTTCTCTTGAGTGAGGCATGAGAAGAAATGAAGAGAGTCAGGTCATTGACTGACCTTACATTTAGTTTGACTAAATATGCATTTAGAACTAGGTGTCAGATATTTTTATTTGATACGTACATTTATTTCTAATTATATTTTAAACAAAACAAAACTAAGTTAAAATCAATGAAAATCACACTATTTGTATTTACATTTCTGTGTGTGTGCGTGTGTGTTTGTGTGTGTGTGTGTGTACATGTGTGGTTGTTTCCATCTATTCCCTGGTTCATTGGTCCACACTGTATCAAATCTTGGGTCCTTTTGTCTGATCACACGATCCCATATATTCTGGCTGTCATTGTCATAATAAGCCACTCTTGGTCACATGGAGAAGCATTCAGCTGTTCCTTGCATTTGCTCACAGCATGTGGTACTCTCTTAGAAGCTATTCCTAGTGAGTATCTGGCTTGAGACTCTCTCAATGCAATTTTGTACTAATCTCCTCTGTGGTAGCAAAAAAGAATATGTAGGGCTGACCACACTTTTCATCCTTAATATGACATCTGATTTAACATGTCTATATGGAATCATTAAAAAAGTATTTGAAATATTTGAGTTACTCACGTTGAGAAAGGCTAGAATAATGACTCTTAGGATATATACGGAAGAAATGTAGAGAAATCACACTTTTAGTGGGATGTAGTTTTAGAATAGAGCTGTAGAGAGAAATACTGCAACTGTTGATATGTATTTGGAGCAAATTTTAGAAAATTTAAAATGTGACTTAGTTTAATTTCATATAACAAATCCCAAATGGGTTTTCTAAAGGATTTTTTTTTCTTTTGCCACAAATGGATTTCCCTTTAGAGTGATGTCAATGGGAAATTTTTTTCAATGAGTCAAGTAGCAACAATAACAAATGTTCTTTTTTAAAATATTAACAGCCTATATGCTAACATTTTTTCCTAAATGTCTTAATATTTTTATGTTGTAGCTGCTGAAATATCAAAGGGACAATAATTCAAATAAGTACAAAACATAAACACACATTTTATGTATTATTGGAATCTGGGTTTGAATGTAAATGTTCTAAACATAACTTATTGGCACAGTGGTGCCATAATTAAAAATAGGCAGAAATGATCTACAATGACCAATTTTCTCAAAACATGATTCTTTTGAAATGATATGTGTTAAATTTTTTACTCAGAGAAACAGTAGAACATTTTACTTAGTATTCAAAACTTTGACCTAAGGTAAAATTAAACCATATTAAAAATGTTGAGAATATCTATTCTATACACATACATGCACATACACACACGGGATTTTGAAGGATGTTCTCAGTGTTTTTTTGCCAATTTTAGACAATGTACCAAGTGACAGAATTCACAGTAGTTTCATAGGAGCTTGACTATGTCTGTGGTTTGCAATGAACACAGATGCATTTATTTTGATACTGGACATTTAAATAAATGCATGCAGTTAATATATTTAAATTTATGATTGCATATTCAAACTGTATGAAAGCACAAACTATGTGAAAAAGCTTATCTTACACATTTTTTCATTCAACAAACAATATCTGAACAGAGATTCTCAATCTGAGACTGAGTTATTATTGGACAGATGCTTATTGTTTTCTCCGTTAAGACTGATTTTTCATAGAAATAAGAAAGTACTTTCTAATTTGCCCAACTATTTTGATCTTGTCTTACTTTTCAAAAAGCTTCCTATGAAATGCCTAGTCTTAATTTCTTATTTTTATTCTTAATTTTTATATCCTTTGCTAGATCATTTTGAATGTGTAAATGACATTGAAACCATGCATCAAATATTAAAAGAAGTAGGATATAATAGCATGAAGGAAAAAGTGAGACTATGTGTATAGAATAATTTTCTTTTTTTTACTATTTATTTGTTTGTCCTGAGGATTTCATTTTAAAAGAGAGGACAGGAAATAAAAAGAGAACTGAATGAGGAGAACTGTATATTTACATTTATGTCAACATATTCAAGTTGATAAATTTGAAAACCATAAAATAATTACTGTGTATTTATCATCTAGTATTCTTTCAGAGAAAAAAATCAAACTGAGTAATATGCAGTAAGAAATTTATGGTGGTAATTGACCTTATCCAATTGTGAAAACTGGTTATGCAGTCCAATTTAGACTGTTATTCCTGCTTCTTGTGTTGGGGCTGAAGTCAACAGGGCCAGCAATAGGGAAGGAAAGATGATGTGAAGGAGCACAATTGAAATGGGAGAGTTCTCTGACCCACTCGTGGAACTTGCTTGGGCTGCCATGCGCTCAAACCCTTTACTGGAGGGGAGCATGCAGACAGGTAGGATCCAGGGCAAGCACTTTTGGGCTCCAGTCCCACAGTGGCATCTAGGGGTGTGTTACAATTAATGCTCTTTTAGCAGTTGCCATCCGTGGACAGCGAAGTGTTAAACCAGTTCAGTGGAGAGTCAAGATGACAGCCTTTTAACACCTTTCCCTCTTGGTACCGAAGTCTTTGTCCAGAGTCCAGGAAGGATCAGGTCCCATGGAGTTGAAGGATAGTGAATGTGGGGATTTTACTGAGTGATGGAGGTGGCTATCAGTGGCATGGATGAGGAGCTGGAAAGGAGATGGAGTGGGAAGATGATCTTTCCCCGGAGTTGGGATATCCCACAGCCGATTTCCTCTCCAACCCTAGCCAAACTCCTCTGGACGTTCAAATGCTCCTTCTCCTTCTCTGCTGCGCTGCTCTGTCACTCTGCTGCTCTGCCTCTCTGCCGCTCTTGTGTTCATGGAGCTCAGGGTTTCGGATTTTTTATGGCTATGATTGCAGAGTGGTGGGTCAGAGTGGTGTCGGAAAAGGCAAAATTTGGGAGTGAAAACAGGAATTCCTCTTTCCATTTAGGCCTGTGGGTTTCCAGATCTGAAGGTGGGGCCTTTGCTGGGGAACCACTCTCATCTACTCAGCATTTCCTTGCTTCCTGTCCATATCACAATGACAAGCTGGAATTTGGGAGAATGGACAGAAATCCCAAAGATTGAACTGGATCCTGTATGCCTCTGTCTCACCTCTTGCAACTCTGATGATAGGGTAACAGGCAGATCATGCCAGTGCCTTCATGAGTGGAGCTGTATACATACCTGGTCTGGGATTTGTAGAAGGTGATGGAGGAAATAGTGCAGAAGCTAGAACTGCAGGCACAACTGGTGCCTCAGGCAACAGGTTGAGCCAGTATCAGTGGCAGTGCTAAAATGACCCTATATCAATGGTGTTATCAGTTAACCTATATCAGTGGGGGTGATGTTACCTCCAAGGGGACAAAAATTGGTTTTGCAGGGGGTGGGAAAAAAATTCTTATTAACATGATTCTTGGCCTTCCATGGCTTAATTCTACTTGGCAAAATCTTGTTACTTAGTATTTAATTTAAAAAGGAGGGAAAGGAAATAAGGGGAAAATTTTGAAAAACTTACATGGAAGGCAATGATTTTTAAAAATGTTGAGAAACAGTTCTTCAACCAACCCTTAAATGTAAACCTGGAGATTGCTTTCACTTGTGCTTCCAGATCTCATTCAGATTTGTGCAACAACCAATTCTAAATTGACATGGCACAAAATTGCCATATCTGTGCATTAAAAAGTTCAACATTTCTCATGTGTCCATACCATATTGAAAACATCTTATCTTTTGGAACATTAATGATAAATTCATATCTATACTCTGAGCTAGTTGTCTGACATTGGGCAGATTATATAATGTTCCCAATCACAAAATGGGTATTATATTGTTTTCCCCACTGCTGCTGGGAAGTTTAAATGAGTTGCCTCAAGGGAAAGCATGTGATCTAGAGTGACAGCAAGGTGAGTAAATGCTTACAGCTAATACATTACCATGTGCTATATAATACCAAACATAGACCTTCAGTATCATTTATGTATTGGTAAGGATGCTGGACATTTGGACATTCCTAAGTTTTTATCATTTAATACAATT
This sequence comes from Mandrillus leucophaeus, assembly GCF_000951045.1. Taxonomy (NCBI): domain Eukaryota; kingdom Metazoa; phylum Chordata; class Mammalia; order Primates; family Cercopithecidae; genus Mandrillus; species Mandrillus leucophaeus. The sequence goes on from NW_012098321.1 coordinate 605,720, forward strand.
TTTTTACTTTACAGTTGTGAAAAGTTATATAAACAGGTGAGGTAATTCACCCTAGCAGGTCAATGGCTAAATTCTAATTATCTCCCATACTTCTAAAGTCTCAATCTAGTTTTTTTTTTTCAATTTCATAATCTGCCCCCTATAAGATTGTAAATTACTATTTTTTTAAATTAATGTTTTTCTGATTTAGTATGTTGAGAAAATATTTTCATTAGATATTGGACAAATGGACAAAACATGAGGGGTGGCAGGTCTGGTGCTGAGAATACAAATGTGAAGTCAGAACTGGATTCCTCTGATCCAGGATCACAGCTTGGTAACCCATGACCTGTTCCCAATTACTTCCCCTCTTTAACTTCTGCTCACTTACGTAAAGTATGTTCAAAATAGTGAGATGAGGAAGGTCAATATTTAAGGCAGTGACTGACACAAAGTAAGATCTAGACAAACGTAGCTATTACTCTTGTTTTTACTCCTGTGAAGTTTAAACATCAATGTGCTAATGGCAGCAAAACATACTTGCTTGATGAGAACCTCGGGAGCTCAGTTTTGTCTGAGTCAGTTTAAAGAAGTAATCTTATGCAAAAAGTCACGTCCTCTGTGAATTTCCTGAACTCTAGAGATACAACAGCTAAATTCAGAGAGTCAGTAGTGCAAGACATTTGAAAGCCAGTGGAGCATGAGGCTGGACAAGGTGCATTGTTATGTGAAAGGCTGGCTGCAGTGGATATCAGTAGAGAAATTATTATTTGAGCTGAATGATCCATATGATATTGCATTGCATTATCCTGAGAAGGTCTTGCCAAAATAGATTTTGTTACAGGACTCAGAAAAATTAAAACTACTCACTAGAAGATGTGGAATATTTATGAGGATAGAATTTAGAATTATTTCATAGTGATCAGATGCTCTATAACTTTCACTGAAAGTGACTTACTGGATGAAAGACATTTGTCTGTGGATTAGCCCACTCTTGCACTGCTGTAAGCAAATATCTGAGACTAGGTAATCTGTAAAGAAAAGGGGTTTAATTGGCTCACGGTTCCACAGGCTATATATGAAGCATGATGGTGACATCTGCTTGGCTTTTGAGGAAGCCTTAGGAAACCTACAATCATGGTGGAAGGTGAAGAGAGAGCCAGCACTTCACATGGCTAGAGCAGGAGGAAAGAGGGGTAGGAGGTACCACACACTTTTAAATGACCTGGTCTCATGAGCACTCACTCATTATCAGGAGAACAGCACCAAGGGGGAAATCCATCCCCATAAGCCGATCACCTCCCACCACGCCCAATCTTCAACACTGGGAATTACAGTCTACATGAGATTTGGATTGGGAACACAGATCCAAATCATATCAGTTTGTTAGTTTTGCTTTAGATTTCTCATGGGCAATCATACTATATTTCTGTATGTTTTACTGTACTCCTTAATGATGCTAATAACTTCTTTTGCTTGCATTAGAACTTTCATTGGATAATGAGAAATAAAAGAGATTCTGTGCTTCGGCAGTATCTAAATCAAAACTTGTCTTAGTTTTTTAAAATGCCAACCTTTCCAATTCCATTCAGTAACTTCTGGTACCCCAGACATATAAGACTACGTTTAGGAATCTTAATACTTTCTAGAGCTACAAATTATTGTAAGAGGAGTTATGTATTTATATTAATATTCATAACAGTTGTTCATTGGTCTGTTCTCATGCTGCTAATAAAGACATAACAGAGACTGATTTATAAGAGAATTGGGTTTAATTGACTTACAGTTCCACATGGATGGGGAGGTCTCATAATCATAGCAGAAGGGAATGAGAAGCAAAAGTCATGTCTCACACGGCTACAGGCAAGAGAGCTTGTGCAGGGGAACTCCCAGTTATAAAACCATCAGATCTTGTGAGACTTAATCACTACCATGAGAACAGCATGGAGGAAACCATGCCTATGATTCAATTATCTCCACCTGGCTCTCCCTCCTTGACACATGGGGATTATTAGAATTCAAGGTGATATTTGGGTGGGGACACAGCCAAACCATATCAAGTTGAATATAAAAACAAAGTGTGGGGAGGTAAATTCAGTTCCTCCAGTGTCATATGGAAAGGGGGCAGAGTTCAAACCTAGCAATGTTTGGCTTCAAACCCCACATATCTGCAACCTTACCACATTAGTCATTCTTAAAATTCTTTCAAACTTAAATAGACTATTCTATTGACTTCCCCTTTTCTGAGTAATCTTGGTTCAAAGCTTCCCAGCATGGCTTTTCCTGCTTAACTTCTCCTTTCCTATAGGCAGTGTTCAAAATTACCCTTAATTACGACTGAGTATATGAATATCACATCTAGAAAATATTAGTGGCCCCTAGAGTGTCAACTCACCACAGATGATCTTGGTTTATGCCTGTTGTCGATGTGTACTGTGTTTTAGGATTTTTCCTGAATTGTTTTCTGAATTAGGACTTTTGCCAAATTGCTCATTTTTAAAACAATACATTATTCTTATTACATTGCTGCATTAAAGTAAACTAAGATGGGCTTGTGAGACATTCACCATGTACTTCCAGCCTTTGCCATATTTTTATTTAGACAGACAGTGGTCATGTTATAGTCGTATAGAGAATAATCTGATTGCTGTCACCAAAATCTATGAAGATATGAATCTATACCTATTAATATTAATTTTAGTTATACTTTTCATTTTGTAGTAAATTCATTTGCCATAAGAAATTAATAAGAAAAAAGTGAATTTTTACAATGCAAGAAAAGTAAGGAAGCTCTGATGATGAAAAATTAACTTGCGCAAAATGAATCTCAACATTTGCAATCCAATACGAGGAGCATAGTGTCCACATGACAACGAGAAGATGAATCTGTTCAAGTATAAGACTCTCCTTCAAAAAATAGTTATTTCAGAAGAATGCGCCTGGAGATGACGATTTAAAACATGCAGCTGTGTAGGCTGTGTTTACTCATCATTTCTGAAGCATGGTATTTCATTTAGTTGAAAGACTGTTCTTCTAAATTAATTTTGTTACTTGTTGATGCTAAATTTTCTTGGTTCGGATAAAAAGTGAAGCTTTAACTATTACTGGGTTGACTTCATTAGCAGAAAAAAAATATCTCCGTAAAGAGTTAAATAATGGGGGCTTTATGTCAATGTTACCTGATGTTTCAAAAACATTATCAGTTAATTCCTGTCAGAGGCCATGACAGTCATGGGGAACATTGTTCTTTCCCCTCAAGAGAACCTGCCATAAGGGTCATCGTTGAATCTACACTTCCTCAGATCCACTGTGACATGTATGCTGAAGCCATGTTTCCCCCCAAACTCTCAGCCAATGTCTTAGCATGGCAGTGGTACTAGAGTCAGACAATTTCACCCAATACCAGACAACTCTATTGGGTAATATGTGCTGGAGGATTCCCCAACGGCCTGGATGAGAGTGTCTCAGAACTGCATTATACACTTCAGCTCTTTCTTCCCAATCCTTTCACACTTGACTTTCACAGGTGTGGTCTGAAGGTTCTCCCTGCCTTCTCTTAATATTTGCCTTTTGTCCTTCACTGGTGTTTCCCAATAATTCTCTCGCACATCTATACTATTTTGGCTTCTGCTTCTCAGAGGACCTAAGCTGACACAGACAAGATATCTACCAATCAAAATAGAAATTGTAGCTATGAAATAAATATTTTTGTACATTCACAGAATAGCTGAGTTACAACATGTTTGTGGAAAGCTGATTTTTTTTTTTTTTAAACTTCTCCTAATGTAGCAATCTGTGTTTTCTCTGCTAGGTATTCGTTATAATTTTAGAATTATTTGAGACCTTGAAATTCTATAATTTTGTTTTAGAATATCTCAGCTTGTTGGAAAAATATTTTGATAGAGTTTCTGTTTTGTTAGGATAAACCTATATCCAGTAGAAAAATGAGATTAAGTTGAGAAGGCCTATAATTTTTCAGTTTCTAAATTCAGTAAAATAGCCAAAGAATTATAAATAATGATAACTTATTTGACAAATTTTGCCTTGCAAAAACATTTGTCAAAGAATATTACTTTTAATGAAACAAAAAAAGATTTATAGGAGAACACTTGGGCTGAAATATTTATACATTTCCACATACAAATTAGAATAAAGAACATCCTGCATTTAACAAAATTTCCTTTAAGCTTTCTAGATACTTTTATGATCATAACCAATTTAATGAAAAATATTGAACTTGAGATAATACTGAAAATACATATATTTTAAAACTATATAGTAGCACAGTATAAGAATATGATGAATACAGATGATTTTGTAGTATCTTCCTGACTGGTTGTTCTTGCTTATAATGGATTAAACTGGAAATCATGGAATCAAGGTGACTCCCCTTTATTTTCTCCCATCTGGGATATCTTGCCAGATCAATTTTCAATATGTATTTTAAACCTGTATACACTACAAACATCCTAGTCTAAACTACCATCAAGTTTCACATGGATTCTTGCAGTCAACTCCTAACTGGTTTTCTAGTTTCCAATATATTTACCATTTAACCTAGTTCAACCCAATCCTTCAACAATTGAAAATTTATGGCTGATTGTTTTTATATATTTTCAGGAAAATTTATGGCTGATTGTTTTTATATATTTTCAGTCTTTTTCTTTTTTCTTTTTCTTTTTTTTTAATTTGAGACAGAGTCTCACTCTGTCTCCGAGGCTGGAGTGCAATGGTGTGATCTCAGCTCACTGCAAACTCTGCTTCCCAGGTTCAAGTGATTCTCCTGCCTCAGCCTCTAGAGCAGATGGAATTACAGGTGCCCACCACCACATCCGGCTAATTTTCATGTTTTTAGAAGAGATGGGTTTTGCCATGTTGGCCAGGCAGGTGTTGAACTCCTAATCTCAAGTGAACTGCCTGCCAAGACCTCCCAAAGTGCTTGGGATTACAGGTGTTAGCCACTGCACCTAGCCTATTTTTAGTCTTCTGCTCCAAATAATCCAATGGCTTCCCATGTCAGTATAAATTCCATCGTGCTTGCAGTGGCCTGTAAGACCTTACATTTGAAACTGACCCAATGGCGTCCCATAGACAGTTTATTTGGACATAGAAATTGGCCTTTCTGTTCACTTTCTTAAAGCTTGATACTTACATTTGTTTTACCTGACATCCTTCCTCAGCACCCTTGGGCCTTTCAACCGGGCCTCTCAAAGAAAGTATCAAAAGAACTAAAACTCACCAGATCGTCACATTCAGGCAATGAGATGTCAGAACCCTCATTCGTCATGACTGCCTCCTTACCCCTCCCTAGTTCCTGTTTTCCTACACATTATTACATTTCTTTCCTGCTATATAAACCCCTAATTTTAGTCAGTCAGGGAGGGGGATTTGACCCTGATCTCCCAAGTCCTCAGCTGCAGCACCCGGTCAGAGACTTCTTTGACAATAACAGCTGTCTCAGTGATTGGCTTTCTGCGCAGTGAGCAGCAGGTCCTGGACCAAACCCCTGGTGTTTTGGTAACACGTTATCTCCCCACTCCAAATTCCTGACATCGCCTTTTACTGCTCCCTGGCCTCCACGCTCAGTGTGCTACAGTTGCACGGCCTTCTTAATATTCCTCAAATGTGTCAAGCAAACTCTCCTAGGCCTCAAAACCTAGTCCTTCTGTTTAAAATACTATTCTCCCACATAGCTACGTAGCTTCATATTTACCTCGTTAGGGTTTTTAATCAGAGTTCACCACTAGCCACTCAATCTAAAAATCTAACTTTTACTTTGTGCCCCTTTACGCCGCTTTTTTTTTTTTCCATAAATTTTATCATCGCCTAATGTAAGTATATACGTTTTATGTGCTAATTTTCTAGGCCCCTCTTTGTAAAATGTAAGTTTTACGAAGGCAGAACTATGTTTTGTTCACTGCTGTGTCACCAGAATTTTGATTAGTGTGTCCAGAGTAGGAATTTGATCAATATTAATTGAACTGAGTGACTGAATAATAGTTCTCATCGTGTACTCCAAGGACTTCCTTCAGTTTCCCTCCATTGTAATTGTCCTTTATGCCTTCATCAGAATCTTATGAATTTAAACAGGTATTGAGAGAAAATTTTCATGTGTTTCTTGCTTTCCTGCACGTCTTCTGAGCAGAGTCACTGATTACCTTTGTTCTAGATTAGGTGTTCAAGAATATTTATAAACAGCCTTGGAAGATGGAAGTCATGTCCCTGTCGGAGACAGAGAAGATTTGTTTCCTGACAGAATAATAAAGATATACTATCTTTGGGGAAAATACGGGCAAAACCTCTGTCCGTGATCAACAATTAGGGCTCCTTAAACTCCGAGTTTCTCACCTTTAACACAAACCAATGAAGGTGCAACATCACCTGGCCCTTTTCGTGTTGTTCTGTGGGTATTGTGGTTTGGAGAACTGGTGCAAATATCGGTGCTCTGATTACGGTTGTTGATGTAATAAAGTCCTTTGTATATGAAAGAGTCTTCTGGCTTACATGAAACATTTGCATGCTAATTTGTTAGCTTGCAAATATGGTTGTGTACAGTGTAACAACCTTTCGGCCAACAGCGGACCACATATACAAAGGTGGTCCATAAGATTGTAACGGAGCTGAAAAATTCTTGTAGCCTAGGGACCCTGTAGCACAATGCATTACTCATGTGTTTGTGGTGATATTGGTGTAAAAAAACCTACTGCACTGCCAGTCATATTAATGTATGGCACATACAATTATGCACAGTATATAATGCTGAATAATGATAATAAACAACTATGTTACCAGTTTATGTATTTACAATATTATACTTTTTTATCAGTATTTTAGAATGTACTCTCTCTACTTATAAAAAAACCTGTAAAACAGTCTCCTTCATCAGGAGGTATTCCAGAAGAGCCATTGCTGTCACAGGAGATGACGGCTCCATGCATGTTATTACTCCTGAAGAACTCCCTATGGGACAAGAGGTGGAGGAAAACGACAGTGATATCGATGATCCTGACTTTGTGTAGGCCTAGGCTACTGTGTATGTTTTTGTCTTTGTTTTCAACAAAATTTTTTAGTTTAAAAAATGAAAAATAGAAAACAGATTACCGATTAAAGGTATAAATACAATATATTTGTACATCTGAACAATTTTTTAAAGCTAAGTGTTATTACAAGAATCAAAGTTAAAAAATTGTTTATAAAATAAAGATGTTAACATATGCTAAGGTTACTATTGTTATTGAAGGAATTTCTTTTACAATAAAGGTAGTATAGCCTAAGTGTACAGTGTTTATAAAGTCTATAGTCATATATAGTAATTTCCTAAGGCTTCATAGTCACTCACCACTCACTCACTGACTCACCCCAGAGCAAATTCCAGCCCCACAAGTTTTGTTCATGGGAAGTGCCCTATACAGCAGTATCATTTTTTATCTTTTATATCATGTTTTTACTGTACCTTTTTTTGTATAGATACACAAATACTTTTCATTGTATTACAATTGCCTACATCATCCAGTATAGTAAAATGCTGTACAGGTTTGTAGTCTAAGAGCAATAGGCTATCCCAAATCGTCTAGGTACATAGTAGGCTGTACCATCTAGATTGTATAAGTAAACTCTGTGATGTTTATGCAATGATAAAATCACTAAATGACTCATTTCTCAGAATGTATCCCCCTCATTAAACTACAAATCAATTCAGATTAAAATCTCAGACCCTGCCACTTCTTGAAAATACGCTAGGGTCATTATTAGCTGCAACTTTTTTACATTTTAGAACAAATACGATTGTATCCTTAATTATTTACATCTATCTAGAACAAACACATTCTGAGTACCAATCGTTGCAATCTAAGTACTTGGCTAGGACCTCTCAGGAAATACAAAATTGAGCAATACACAATCTATTCCTCAGAGGTTAACATATGTTATAAACAGATATATGTACACAAATAAATGATACAAAATGGTTATAAACAATAGGAAGATTAGGGCTGACGAAGGGACAAGAGGAATCCTTGAGGACAAAAAACTAAGGTGGGCCTGCAAGAATGAATTCAATGTTATCAGAACAAGTAAGGGAAAGGGGGAGATATTCCAGTACACTGACAGTGGAATTGGATAATAGTCAACAGTTTTGTTTTACTACAGCCTGGTGTGCATGCCAAGGATCCCTGAGAATCTATAAAAGGGTAGAATCAAAGAATAATACACTTTAAAATGAGAAGTCAGAGTTACATTGTGATTGATTCTACAGGATATTTATAGAGTTAGGAATGAATACTAGAAATTCATGAAATAGTGTATGTGTGTTTGTGTGTGTATGTATGTATATGTATGACTTTTCTCCAAAAGTGTTTTTTCTCTTTTGTTTCTAAATGGAGATGAAAAAATCATCTGTTTTATTGAGGTCTTTTGGGAGAAGAGAGAAAAACTAAAGGCAGCTGTGTTTTGCAACAATTTACATAAAAAGTGATAAGAACTCAGATTCAAGAAATATCTTAGTTGTAGAGTAAGGCACCTGTGGTTAATAATTCGATCTCAAAATACGAAGAAAAAGAAAATTTGAAGATAATTGGAAGCTTTCAACGAGAACATGAAAGGTTTCTCAGGACATCAACATGGAAGTTTATAATAAGAGCAGTATATATATTTTTTTGACAGTCTTGCTCTGTCGCCCAGGCTGGAGTGCGGTGGCGTGATCTCAGCTCACTGCAACCTCCGCCTCCCAGGTTCAAGCGATTCTCCTGCCTCTGTCTCCCGAGTCGCTGGGACTACAGGCGCCGCCACCACACCTGCCAATTTTTTTGTATTTTTAGTAGAGACGGGGTTTCACTGTTAGCCAGGATGGTCTTGATCTCCTGACCTCATGATCCGCCCTCCTCATCCTCCCAAAGTGCTGGGATTACAGGCGTGAGCCACCGCGCCCGCCAAGAGCAGCATGTTTTTAAAGAGAAGGTAATGAGCTTACTGATGGACCTACGGAATTACAGGTGTTGCGAAAGATCAAGGGAGCAGTACTGAGTAGACCTTTACGAATGGGATTCTGGAGCTCAGATGAAAGTTGGGAGTTATGCATATAAACTATAAAATTGAGTTATTGTTAGCTATTCATTTCATTTTTATTTCTTCCTAATAATTATTTTTGTATTTTAATTTTTGACTTAAAAATATGACTTGGGGGTACAAGTACAGCTTCCTCACATATATTGCGTAGTTTGAAGTCAAAGCTTTTAGTGTATCCCAAAAGGTAGTTTTTCAACTCTTATCCTCCTTCCACCTTCTCACCTTTTGTAGTCTTCACCATCTATTTTTCTACTCTGTATGTCCGTGTGTACCTATTATTCAGTTCCCACTTACAAGTGAGAACTTGAGACATTTTCCTTTCTGTTTCCAAATTATTCAACTTAGGATAACAGCTCCAGTTCCATCTATGTTGCTGCAAAATACATTATTATTTTTTTTTTTTACAGCAGAGTAGTAATTTATATTGTGTGTATGTGTGTGTGTATATATATATACACACACACGCATATAGATGTAGTATGTGTGTATATGTAGAGTGTGTATGTATAGATGCTTATACAGAGATGCAGGGTGTATGTGTATATATTTATACACACATAAAATACTACTCACATGTATATATACACACACACATATATACACATGTAATGTGTATGTATATACACACACACACAACATTTTCTTTGTTCAATCATCCACTGGTGGACAGGTTGATTGCATATCATCGCTAATGTAAATAGAGCTGTGAGAAACACACAATTGCATGTATCTTTTTGATGTAATCATTTCTTTCTGTTTGTGCATGTGCTCAATAGTGGGGTTGCTGGATTGAATGGTAGTTCTATTTTTGATTCTTTGAGAAATCTTCATACTGTTTTCCATAAAGGCTTTACTATAATTTACATTCTCACCAATGGTGTGTAAGTATTCCCTTTTCTCTACATCCTCGCCGACATCAGTTGTTTTTCAACATTTTAGTAATAGCCATTCTGACTGGTGTGAGATGGTATCTCATTACGGTTTTAATTTTCATTTCTCTGATGATTAGTGATATTAGTATTTTTTATGTTTTTTTGGCCACTTGTATGTCTTCTTTTAAAAAACTGTCTGTTCATGTCCTTTGTCCACTTTTTACTGGGCAAAGTTGTTTGAGTTCCTTGAAAATTCTGGATATTAGCCCTTTGTTGGATGCATCATTTGCAAATATTTTTTCCAATTTCATAGGTTGTTTTCTCTGTTGATTGTTTTATTTTTCCTAGGTTTTCTTCTAGGGTTTTCAAAGTTTCAGGTCTTAAGTTTAAGCCTTTAATTCCATCTTGTGTTAATTTTTGTACGTGGTGAGAGCTCGAGGTCAGTAGTTTTAAATGTCTGGAGTTAAATGTTTTGAACTGTCATTTAAAAATCTATGTGCTTTTATATTATAGCCAAACATTGTAGCCTCTGTGTGTGTTTGCCATTTCTAAATTTCCAGTATGATAAAATACCAACAATTTAACTTCCTGCAAACTAATATATTTGGATAATTTTTCAAAGTTTTCTTTGCAAGTGTACATAATCAGTTGAATATTTGTTCTATGGTATTTGCAAATAGTGTTTGTCTCTTCATCATAATATTTATATACTTATATTATTTATTCAAATATGTATAGATTCAAATCTACTATATAAGACTTCTGTGTAATCATATATTAAACACAAACATTTAATTTACTCAATTCTAACTGTCCAGCAAAGAGATTTATTTTACATTATTGACCCAGAAGAAAGGATATGTAGACTGCAAGAAAAAGTGGTGGCTAATGAGAACTTCCAACTGGACAGTAGTAAATAGGAGTGAGAGATTGAAAAAGCCAAGACACAAAACCATTTGTGTTGTAGAGTTGAGGAAAGGCTCTAAAATCAAAAGCATGAGATTCCTCTTGTGGCTGGTGGATGATTGAAGTGAGGAAAGAGAAGCACT
>NW_012098321.1:617827-630731 GCF_000951045.1 Mandrillus leucophaeus
AAAGAAAAAGAAATGGAGGACTAATTTAGAATAAAATTACAGAAGTGAGAATAAAGCAGAATTTTAGTGTTAATGGTACAAGATAGTTATTTTAAAATTGCGCTGATTTTAGACACATTTTACTACATTTATTTATTTTGCATTACAAAAATTTTTAGCCCAAATTTGTTTTCAAAATTTGATCTCATTTATGAAGATGAGTACAGTCCACTTAATATTTAAATAGCCTACTGTATAGCTTTGTAATAGGAAAATATATCATCTATGTTTTACACCAAGGCTTATTCTATTTTAAAGTAAGTCTGTTTTTATAAAGGTGATATGATATGTATATATTTTTAAATTAACACACTTTATTTTTTGAAGTCATTTTAGATTACAGAAGAACTCAGTTGAAAGCACAGAGTTGTTATATACCTCTGCACCATCTTCTGCTCCCGCCTCCAGTTTTTCCTATTAACATCTTGAATGAGAGTTGTACGTTTGTGTAATTGATGAAACAACATTGATACATTAGTATTAACTAACATCCATAGTTTACATAAGGTTCAGTCTTTGTGTTACAATTTCTATAGATTTTGACAAACCTATAATGACAGGTATCCTCCATCATAGTATCATACACAATAGTTTCACTGCCCTACAAATGCCCTGTGTTCCACCTGTTTATTCCTTCTTCCCTGTCACACCCTTGATCTTTTTTGGATCTTCCTAGTTTTGCCTTTTACGGAACATCGTTTACTTAGAATCATACGTTATGTAGTCTCTTCAGATTGGCCTATTTCACACAGCAATATGCATTTAAAGTTCCTATGTATTATTTCGTGGCTTGATAGTTCCTTTCTTTTTTTTTGGCAACTTTTATGCTAGATACTGGAAGTACATTTGCAGGCTTGTTACATGGGTATATTGCACCCAGGTAGTGAGCATAGTACCCAATAGGTAGGTTTTCATTCCACACCCCCTTTCCTTCCTCCCTGTTCTAGTAGTTCTCAATGTCTATTGTTGCCATCATTATATCTATGTATGCTCAATATTTAGCTCCCAGTTATAAGTGAGACATGTGCTATTTGGTTTTTTTGCTACTGAATTAATTAACTTAGGTTTATGCCTACCGCCACAAACATGTTGATGCAAAGGACATGATTTTTGTCTTTTATATATATATATATTTTTACAGTAGCATAGTATTCCAGGGTGTATGTTTTCTTTATCCAGTTTACCATTTACCATCCACATTTTCTTTATCCAGTTTACCACTGATGAGTACCTAGGTTGATGACATATCTTTACTGTTGTGACTAGTATGATGGTAAACATATGAGTACATCTGTCTTTTTGGTATTCTGATCTGCTTTCCTTTGGGTATTATACTGGGTAATGTGGTTGCTGGTCAAATGGTAGCACTGTTTTAAGTTCTTTGCAAAATCTCCGAACTACTTTCCACGGTGGCTGAATAAATTTACATTCCCCCAAGAGTGTATAAGGGTTCTCTGTTCTCTGCATCCTTGTCAGCATCTGTTGTTTTTTGACTTTTTAGTAGCAGCCATTCTGACTGGTGTGAGTTTATATCTCATCCTGGGTTATAATTTGCATTTTTCTGACAATTACTGATGATGAACACTTGTTTAAATATTTGTTGACTACTTCTGTTTCTTCTTTTGAAAAGTGCGTGTTCATGTCCTTTTCCCATTTATTAATGGGATTATTTGGCTTTTGCTTGTTGAGTTGTTTGAGTTCCTGATAGATTCTGGATATTAGCCCTTAGTCAGATGCATAGTTTGCAAATGTTTTCTCCCATTCTGTGGGTTGTCCACACACTCTATTGATAGCTTCTTTCACTGTGCACAAGCTCTTTAGTTTGATTAGGTCACATTTGTCAATTTTTGCTTTTGTTGCAATTGTTTTAGGGGATTTAGCCAAAAATTTTTGCCCAGGCTGATGATGAAAATGGTATTTCCTAGGTTTTCTTCTGGAAAGGTGATAGTTTGAATTATTACATTTGAATCTTAAATTCATCTTAATTTTTGTATATGGTGAAAGGTAAGGGTCCAGTTTCCTTCTTTTACGTATGACTAGCCAGCTATCACAGCAACATTTATTGAACAGGGAGTCCTTTACTCATTGCTTGTATTTGTTGGCCTTGCTGGAGTTCAGATGGCTGTATGTGTGCAGTTTTATTTCTGAGTTTTCTATTCTGTTCCATTTTCCTATGTGTCTATCTTTGTACCAGTGCCATGCTGTTTTCATGACTATATCCTTGGAGTTTAGTTTGAAGTCAGGTAGTGTGATGACTCCAGTTTGTTCTTTTTGCTTAGGATTGCCTTGTCTTTTCAGGTTATTTTTCCTTCCATGTGAATTTTAGAATAGCTTTTTTCTAACTCTATGAAGAATGACATTGGTAAATAGATAGGAACAACATTGAATCTGTAAATTGCTTGGAGAGATACAGCTATTTTAATGATTTGATTCTTCCAATCCATGATTATGGAATGTTTTTCCATTTATTTGTGTCATCTCTGATTTATTTAAGCAGTGTTTTGTAGTTTTCCTTATAGAGATCTTTCATCTCTTTGGTTAGCTGAATTTCTAGGTATTTCATTTTCTTTGTGGCTGTTGTAATTGGGATTTCATTATTGATTTTACTCTCAATCTGGACATTATTGGTGTATAGAGATGCTACTAATTTTTGTATGTTGATTTTGTATTGTGAAACTTTTACTAAAGTCATTTGTCAGTTGTAGTAGGCTTTTGATGGAGTCTTTAGAGTTTTCTAGGTATAAAATAATATCATCATAGAGGAACAGTCAGACTTCTATTGGAATGTGTTTTCTTTCTTTTCTCTTGCATGGTTGCTTTGACTGCAACTTCAAAAACTATGTTGAACAGGAGTGGTGAGAGTGAGCATCCTTGTCTTATTCTAGTTCCTAACAGAAATGGTTCCAACTTTTGCCTGTTCAGTATGTTATTGACGGTTAGAGTTTTATAGATGGCTTTTATTATTTTGAGGTATGATCCTTCAATGCTAGTTTATAGGGGGTTTTATCATGAATGGATGCAGGATTTTATCAAGATAATTTTCTGCGTATATTGTGATGATCATGTGGTTCTTATTTTTAATTCTGTTGATGTGGTGAATCACATTTTATTGATTTGCATATGTTGAACCAGCCTTGCATTCCAGGAATAAAGTCTACTTGATTGTGGTGTGCTAAATTTTTGCTAGATTTAGTGTTGCTATATTTAGTTTGCTAGTATTTTGTTGAGTATTTTTACATCTAGGTTCATTAGGGATATTCACCTGAAGTTTTCATTTTTCATTGTGTGTCTGTCAGATTTGGCTTATTAGGCAGACACTGGCTTCATAGAATGAGTTAGGAGGAGCCCTTCCTCCTGAATTTTTTGGAATACTTTCAGTAAGATAGGTACCAGATCTTCTTTGCACATCTGGTAAAATTCACCTGTGAATCATCTGCTCCAGGGCTTTTCTGGTTGATAGATTTTTTTATATATCAGATTCAATTTCACATCTCAATATTGGTCTATTCAGGGTTTCAATCTCTTTCTGATTCAATCTGGGAAGATTGTATATTTCTGAGAATTTATCAGTTTACTCTAGATTTTCTAATTTATGTACATAGAGTTGCTCATAGTATTCTCTGAGGATCTTTTTTATTCCTGTGGGATCAGCTGTAATGTCATCTTTATCATTTCTGGTTGTACTTATTTGGATCTTTTCTTTTTTTCTTTATTAATTTAGCTAGCCATTTATCAAACTTTTTTGTTTTTAAAGAATTTACTCTTGGTTTCTTTGATTTTTGTATGAATTTTTTTGCATCTCAATTTTATTCACTTCTCTAATTTTAGTCATTACTTTTCTTTGACTAGCTTTTAGGTTGATTTGTTATTTTTTCCTAGTTCTTTTAGGTTCAGAGTTAGATTAATTTGAAATCTTTCTAAGTTCTCAATGAAGACATTTGCCACTATAAACTTTACTCTTTACACTGCTTTACCTGAATCCCAGAGATTTTGGTAAGTTATGTCTCTGTTTTTATCTATTTCAAAAAAAATTTTTTTTTTTGCCTTAATGTCAGTATTTACCCAGGAATTATTCCAGGAGTCAGTTTAATTTCTGTGTGTGCTTTTGAGAGATCTTGATATTGATTTCTATTTTTATTGCACTGCTGTCCAAGAGTGTGCTTGGAATACTTTTGAATTCTTTGCATTTATATAGTTGCTTTATCACTGAACATGTGGTCAATTTTAGATTATGTTCTATGTGTAGATGAGAAGAATGTATATTTGGTGGTTGATGGGTAGAGTGTTCTATAGGTGTCTATTAGGTTTAATTGGTGAAGTGTAAAGTTAAAATCCAGAGTTTGTTAGTTTTGTCCTCAATGATCTGTCTAATGCTGTCAGTGATGTGTTGAAGTCCTCTACTATTATTGTGCAGCTAAGACTTTTCCTAGTTCAAAAGCACTTGCTTTATAAATCTAGGTGCTCCAATGTTGGATTCATATAAATTTAGGACAGACAGTTAAGTCCTCTTGTTGGATTGAACTCTTTATCATTATGCAATGTCCTTCTTTCTCCTTCTTCTTATAGGTTTAAAATCTGTTTTCTCTGATATAAAAATACAGATTCCTGCTATTTTTTGTTTGTTTTTTTTCTATTTGCATGACAGATCTGACTCCATCCCATTGCTTTGAACCTGTTGGTGTTGCTACATGTTAGTTGGGTCTTTTGCAGCCAGCAGACAGTTGGGTCTTGTCTTTTTATCCATGTTGTCACTTTATGTCTTTTAAAAGGGACATTTAGCCCATTTACATTCAGGGTTAGTATTGAAATTGATATGTGAGATTTTTGATCCTGTTGCTATGTTGTTAGCTGGTTGTTATGGATTCAATTGTGTAATTGCTTTATAGTTCCTGTGGGCTATGTGCTGAAGTGCGATTTTGTGGTAGCAAATGTCAGTCTTTTGTTTCCATGTTTAGCATTCCCTTAAGGGCTTCTTGTAAGTCTGGTCTAGTTGATATGCATTCCCTCAGCGTTTGCTTGTGTGATAAAGGTTTTATTTCTGTTTCCCTTATGAACTATAGTTTGACAGAATATGAAATTCTTGGTTGGAATTTCTTTTTCTTTAAGGATGCTGAAACTAGGCCCCCAGTTTATTCTGGCTTGGTTAGGTTTCTGCTGAGAGGTCTGCTGCTAGTCTGATGGGGTTGCCTCTGTACGTGACTTGCCCCTTCTCTGCAGCTGCCTTTAAGACATCTTCTTTTGCACTGACCTAGGTGAATTTGACGACTGTGTGCTTTGGGAATCATCTGGAATTGGATCTACTCAGGGTTCTCTGCATTTCTTGAATTTGTACATCAACTGCTCCTTTGAGATTAGCGAAACTATAGTAGACTATCTTATCAAATATATTTCCCAAGTTGTTTATTCTGTCACTCCTCTCTCAGGTGTGCTGATGAGTCAGATTGTTTTTCTCTTTACATAATCTCACATTTCTCAGGGGTTTTGTTTATTTTTTTAAAGTTCTTTTTTCTTTATTTTTGTCTGAGTTTATTTGAAGAATTGGTCTTTGAGCTCAGAGATTCTTTCCTCAATTTGGTCTATTCTGCTGTTAATACTTCCAATTATATTATGAAATTCTTGTGAATTTTTTAACTCTAGAAGTTCAGTTTGGTTCTTTTTTAAAGTGGCTGTTTTATCTTCCAGCTCTTGAATTGTTTTATGGAATTCTTTGGATCCCTTGGATTGGATTTCAACGTTCCTCTGAATCTCAATGAGTTTTCTTGCTATCCAAATTCTTTATTCTATGTCCGTCATTTTTTTTCATTTCTAAGTGACTAAGAACCATTGCTGGGGAGCTAGTTGATTTGTTTGGATGTAAGAGTGCACTCTGGCTTTTCAAATTGTTAGAGTTCTTGCTATGGTTCTTTCTCATATGGGAAGATTAGTGTTTCATTAACTATGGTGTAATTTGAATATAGTCAGTTGGATTCATTTCTGGATGTTTTCAGAGGGCCAAGGCTCTGTGCAGGATCTTTATTTTTGGCTAGAATATTGCTCTTGGTTTCACAGCAGGACAAAGTAGCAAAGTATTTTTGGTGGTCTACTTTGGGATGCAATCTAGTAGATAGCACTTAAGAGTAATAGTCAGAAGATAGACTCTTACTCAGCCATGTGGCTCCTGTTTATTTCCTCATTTTTGTAGCCATTCTTTATGTTGCAGTAAGAGAGGTGACCCCTCCACCAGGTTTTCTTCTGAGACTTGAGGGTGCCCCTTTTGATCAGTGGCACTGAGCCCTCATGTTTTTAAATTAGGTGTTCTGGGTTTCATGGCTCCTTCAGGCAGTGGCCATGGCACTGAGACAGGCCACACTTTTTCTAGGCTGGCCCTGTGGAGGGACGCAGGCCCTGTCTCCACAGCAGCCCAGGAACCCACGCGACTCACCCCTCTCAGTGCTCTGAGAGCCTGGGCTCTTCTGTTTCAGTGATATCCACAGATTTTGGCTTAACACTCCTAAGCAACTTACTGCAGCCCTGGGTAAAGCTCCAGCTTTTTGTTCCTTTCCCGGCTCAGGAGCACCAAGGGTGGGGACCTTAGCAGTGGCCCTGTCATTGTCTCTGGGAGCTCCACCTCAGAGAAACAGAGACCCTGCCCGTGAAAATGATCATCCAGGGTCGGGTGACTGCACTCTGCGCCCAAGCCAGGGTCTCTGATTGGAGAATAGCCAGGAAGACACTCTGAACTTTTCTCTGGCAGCTGCAGCATGTTGGAGGGGCAAAGTAAGCTCGTAAGCTCTCAGGCTCTCTGTTCCCTGCCCCCACCAGATGGGGGGCGGCAAGGGCAGCTACCGCTGTGGGTAGTAGCAGAGAGGCCGTCAATTGCTTCTAGAGACCACGCTGGAGACACACAAAATTGCTGCCAGTGGGAGTGTTCAGCTGGTTCGGGGGCAGCTACCCTGTGGCCCAAGCTGAGGCCCTGCCTAGTGAAAAGCAGGGGTGTTGGAGGCTCACAAGGAAGATAGTCTGTCCTCCTCTCTGTAGAATAACTGTGTGTGCTGTAGGCATGCAGAAGCCATCAGGGCTTTTTTTCTTTTCCCGTTTTGGGGATGCAAGGGTTGGTACTGCTGTGGTGGCAGTGGCGGAAAGCCTGTCAGTTGTCTCTGGGAGCTCCATTCCAGAGAAATGCAGAGCCACCACTAACTGAAGTGATCAGGTGAGGGTAAGGCAGCTGTGTTGAGGGCCCAGGCCAGGGGCCCTGCCCAGCGAGAAGTAGCAGGGGCTGGGACGGCATGGAAAACAGTCTGGCCACTGTTCTACAAGGTAGCTGTGGTGTGCTGGAGACCTGTGGCCGTTCTGGGGCTCTTCACTCCTCCAGCCTAAGGGAAGCAGGGGTGGGAACTGTAGGCAGGCCTGTTGGTTACCTATGGGAGATTTATCCCACAGAAATGCAGAGCTGCAGCTGACTGGAGTACTCAGGTGTGGGTGAGGTGGCTGTGCTTGGTTCCCAGGCTGGTGGGCTTTGTCTGGTGAAGTTGGGTCTGCAGTCATTTGGTTCCTCAGCACCACGTATGTGGCCCCTAACCTAGGGGAACACAATAGAACCTGGGCTCCCTTGTTGGTAGATCTGTGGCAGCTGGTGCTGGGGTGCTCGAGGATCCAAGGCCTATGGGGCTCCACATGGGCCTGAGTAGCAGCTCTGCTCAGACTCCATGTGGGTCTGGGTGTGGGGGTGGGTCAGGAGAGATCTCTTATGCCCAGGATGGCAAACATTCATGGAAGAAGTCTGGGTTCCTGGGGGCTCTCACCCACTCACCCTTTCCCCATGTAGGGAGCCTTCCCTGGCTCTGTGCCAGTCCCAGGTAGGTGGCTGACCTGCCTGGCTGCCCTCTGCTCCCTGTGGGTCACTATTGCTTCCTTGATGAATCCCAATGTGGGCTCATGGATAACCTGCTTCAAGAGCTAGTGTTTACTTGCCACCGTCTCCTCTCTGTAATAGTGGCACACACTAGCTGCTTCTAGTCAGCCATTGTGGTGCTTCTTTATGCTAATTTCATTTTAATTCTTCATTGTATAAACGTACTACAGTTTGTTTACTTGTTCACCTATTGAAGGACCTCCATGTTGCTTCCAAGTTTTGGCAATTATGAATAAAGCTGTTATAAATATCCGTATGCAGGTTTTTGTGCAGACATGGGTTTTCAGTTCATCTGGGTAAGTATCAAGAAGTACAACTGCTGAATCATATGTTAAAAGTAAGTTTACTTGTGTAAGAAACTGCCAAACTGTCTTTCTAAGTGTATGTACCATTTTGCATTCCCACCAGTGATGAATGGGAATTGATGTTACTCTACATCCTTGTCAGCTTTTGGTGTTGTCAATCTTCTGGATTTTAGCCATTCTCATAGGTGTGTAGTGGTATCTCATTGTATTAATTTGAAATTCCCTAATGACATATGATGTTAAACGTCTTTTAGTGTATTCATTTGCCTCCTGTATATCCTCTCTGATGGGATGTCTATGAGATATTTTGCCAATTTTTTAATTGGTTTAATTCAAAGTATACTAGACATCCATTGAACTATTTTAAGCAGGGAAATTATATGAGTAGATTTCCTTTTTAAAAGAATCACTTTAGCTACTAGATACTTACAGGATAAAGGCAGATAAGAGTCAAAACAAAGAGGCCAGTTAGTAGGCTATTGCCATAATTCAGGGAAAAAAGTAGAGGTGCCTTGCTCTCTTGTGGTGGCACAAGAAGCAAGAGATGTCTGGATTGGGGATATATTTTGAAGGATATTTGATGTTGGGTTATATATTAAATGTGTTGGTTATTATGACACTATTGAAATGTAATTCACATACCATAAAATCCACCTGCTTAAAGTATACAATTCATTGCTCCTTAGTATGTTCACAGAGATGTGCCATCATTGCCACACTCTAATTTTAGAATACTTTCTTTACTCCACAAAGAAACCATGTGCCCCTTGGCAGTCACTCTCCTTTCTCCCAACTCCTGGTCTCCTAGCACTAGGCAGTACTAATCTACTTTCTGTCTCTATAGCGTTGCCTACTTTGGACATTTCACATAAGCAGAATCATACAGCATATGGTATGACACTAGCTATTATAACAAACATGCTTCATTTTTTCAGTGGCTTAAAAACTAAAGTTTTGTTTTGCCTCTGACAGTATAATGTGGATGTTTTTGGCCTGTGTGTGTTTTTTTGGGTGGGGGTTACTTTTTTTTTTTTTTTTTTAGATGGAGTCTCGCTTTGTCACCCAGGATAGAGTGCAGTGGCACGATCTCAGCTCACTGCAGCCTCTGCCTCCCAGGTTCAAGTGATTCTCCTGCCTCAGCCTCCCGAGTAGCTGGGAATACAGGCACATGCTACTGCACCTAGCTAGTTTTTGTATTTTTAGTAGAGATGGGGTTTCACCATCTTGGCCAGGCTGGTCTGGAACTCCTGACCTTGTGATCCACCCACCTCGGCCTCCCGAAGTGCTGGGATTACAGGCTTGAGCCACCGCGCCCGGCCAGATGGTGGGGGTTACTTTTCACACAGTCATTTATGGAGCCAGTCTAATTGAGAACCTGCAAATATTATGTGGGTTCCATGGTTTCCCCGGCATTGACATCCGACTGGCTGATGGGGCAAAAAAAAAAAAGGATGAAGAAGGTGCACTCACTTCTTAAGCACATTGCCCAAGAAAGCCAATGTATCACTTCTATTAACTTTTCTCTGATACAAACCAGCTGCTGTGCTCCAAGTTTTATGCAAAGAGAACAGGAAATATGGTGACTCTTTAGGCAGCCACTTTCTTATAACAAGTCTGCTGTGCAAAAGTGAAAAATGAATTATTAGTGGAAAGTTAGTCATCTCTGCCATGTGAGATATGAGGAAATAAAACAGTTGTCAAATATGGTGTCAGCAGTAGGAGGTCTGTTTACTGTTTGTTGGTACACTGAGTGGGCTGGGAACACTAAAGTCGCAGGCAAGAGTACATTTGATATGCTAATTTGAGACATCTATTAGGCGTTAAGTCAGACATCAAACATGGAGTTAGAGGAGAGATGTTATTTAAGGTGTGCATTTGGGAGTAATTAGAATAGAAGATATATTAAGTCATAAAACTGTATCAACTAATTTAGGACGTACATATGAATAAGAAAGAAAAACAAGTCCAAGTATTTTTCCATTGCCAAAAGTTTACTTGCATTCTCATTTTATACACAGTAAAATTATGGCATGAAGTTAAATGAATTAGAAAGAAAAGAATCAGAATTAGAAAGAATTAGAAAGAAAAGCTGTGTCAGTCATTATCCAATATCCTTTCTGTATCCCTTCTAGAAATGGTTGCAGACTCAAATACATGACTATAAGAAGAAACTAGTTTCCTCAAGTAACCTATTTGAGATAGACATTTTAAACGTTTTTTTCTTTTTTTCCTAGCAGGGTTTCCATATTCCAATTTTTATTCTTTGGGTAGTTTCTTTCTTTGTTGTTGTTCAAACTCAATAACGGACACTTCTTAGCTCTAGGAAACTGCTCTGTTTTATTTTTCATTGAATCTGGAACTTTGCAAGTTTGAAAGCCACTGACTTTTTTCATTGCAGTGTTTTAAGAAGAGATTGCAAAGTAGTGTTTGTCAGAATGTTTTGCCTTGCTCTGGAAGGATGGCATACACTATCCATGTGAAGTCACAGACACCGCCTCTAAACACACTGTGTTTCTCCTGTCAATTGCTTCAAAACAGGATATATGGCTTTCCGTGACAAATTGGAGCTTCCTAAACATGCCATGTACACATTTGCCTCTCTTCCCAAGTTTGATGACCAAGTAACCCTAAAATTTAATACAGTGGATATTTTTCTAGATTTTGAAATTCTAAATTTTATAAAATAATTTGTTAATTTGTAAAATGAAAGTAGTGTTTTTAAAATAAATATGATGCTCTACTCAAATTACAAAATGCCATATAGTTATGCATTGTTGTGTATAAAAATTCCTCAAGTTTGCTATGCTTATTCACCGCAAGTTTTTCTGTACTCATTACTCAGATAATTCTGTTTCTAGCTTCTTTTCACTCAGTAAGTTTACACTGAAGAAGTAGGATTCTGATTGTTGGGATAGATAAGAGGCCATTTTGCAGGTATCTGAAGTGTTTAGTCAGTTACTGAGATCTATAAATCCGATGTCAGAAGGTGAAAAAAAATTATGAATATTACTTGCTAAAATAATTGACAGCTAATAGTACTTACAATAGAAGCAGAGAATAAAGCTCAATTTCAAAAGCAGTCTATTCAGCCTCATTTTCATAGTGGTTTCACCCACTCCTTCTTTTTCCCCTAAGCACAGCTGCAAGTTTAAGTAGGCAAGCAAACTGTAATCCGCCACTTAGAGTGGCTGCTGAATCACCGTTGTGCCCAATTTTCCTGTTTAACTTTTTTTCTTCCTTGATTCACTGTGGTTCTTTCCTCCCCTAAATGTTCATAATGACAACATGACAGTTCAGATCTTTTCAATGTCAGAGACTAGCTACACAACACAGTCACTCTCACAAAGCAAAGGGGCCAAAGTATTATAATGCTAGCACATTTAATTTTGCCCTATCTTATTTGTGTTAAAATTAACCACAGACATATTACAGTGCTACATTGTGAATCTAAATTTCAACTTCAAATACAGTTGGTTTACTGATAATTTTCTGAAGGGGATATCTGTGTGTGTGTGTGTGTGTGTGTGTGTGTGTGTGTGTGTGTGGTGTTTGCATGTATAAGGGAGAGACAATTTGTAAGATTGAAAAGTTGTGATATTTTATTTTCTTTTCATTATAAAAAAAAGAAAAGAATCTCAAAGCAAAAAGCACCCACTCATAATGAGGAATTTGACTTTCCAGGAAAATAATGAATGTTCCATTAATTCTTAGTATAAATAGTAGCTCTAACTCATTTTTCACCTCCTTTCTCATACTTGCAAAACTGAAATATGTTCAGTACTTTAACTTACAATATGTCAATCCTGAAAGTGGAAAAGAAACAAGTACTATGATAAATATACCTCCTCTAGAGGCTATATGACATTTTTAACTTTACAACATTTTTTAAAAGAGATCAAGTTTTAATGTTATAGAAGGATACATGTTAAATGATATAAGGGGAGGATAGGACCATCACAATGGTTTAGTATATTGACCAGGAATTTCCTTTTGTTTGTGTACATGAAGTGTGTGCGTATGTGTATGTGTGAACGAGAGAGGAAGACAGATTGGTGGGGGGCAGAGAAATAATTTTCTGCTTTCCTTAATTACCAAATAAACTTTGCTTTTTGTCTTATCATAATAGCATGCAATATTGCAATTTAAATTAGATTAATATCTGTTTTCATATTAGATCTTGCAATGAATTCAACTCTAATAGTTATCTCTTTCCTTTTTGTTTTAACATCAATTTCTAAATTGTTTTTCTCAAATGTTTTCCCATTATTTGCTACATTTGTGTTAAGATGTCTATAACAAAAATTTCAGAACTACATATTAAAGACCACGACTAAATTCTTTTGTTCAGTATCTCTCAAACATGAAGGTGCAGACTAGGTGCTTGGGAACCTTATTGAAATGAAGATCCTAATTCAGATAATTGGAGGTGGTGCCTATGATTTTAAGTTTATCCTAGTTATATTGATGCTTACAGTACATGGAGAAACTGAGTAGAAAGGCTTTATTTTAAATCAATAATAATTTAATAACAACAATAATTTTATGCATATTGTATCTCCAGGGAAAATAATAGTTAACATGGAAAATTAATAATTAGGTGTACAAGACTACCAAATTTATTGAATATTGTTTAGGTAGATCATTCAGTTCCGTTACTCTATTAATACTG
>NW_012098321.1:632706-633724 GCF_000951045.1 Mandrillus leucophaeus
ATAAACTTCGAGGGGACACAGTTTAGCTCATTACAAACTCAGAATCCTATATTTGTAAGAGATCTAGGTCAACGCCCTTGTTTTACAACTGAGGAAATGGAGACTTCCTCAAAAAAATAAACATCTTGTTCAAGGTCACCAAATTAGTTAGTGGCTGAGTCTAGAATTCGTCACAGATATCCTGAATTCTAACTGGTTGGATTTTTGTTTTAACTTTACCACACAACTTAACTCAATTTTGATATATTTTCTATAGATACTGCTTCTAGAGTTGTAATTGAAAAATGAGTAGACACAATAATAAGAGCCAAAATTTACAGCTAATGTTGTTCTAATCCAGCTCCCTTAGTTGGACAAGCTTTATTAGAGCCAGAAAACAGTGTCAGGAAGAAAACTAGGATGGACTGGTACAACAAAGGTCTGAATCTAGATTGGTTATTATGGCCATCACTTCTAACTTACTGATAAAAAATATAGTCACTTTCATAGCATTCCTGAAGTTTGATTGTTGCCATGCTCGATGAAACATTTTTAACACAGTTGACTTTTATGAGAATTTTAAACATGGACTTAGGAAGTTTGCTATTTTTTGACAGCAGCATATACGTATCACATCTAAAGGTTTTGAGAAAAAAATTAAAAAGCCAAAAACCTTATCATCTTGAAAAGCAAAATAGTAACAGTAACTATTATTAGAAAAGAAAAATGATAGCAATTTTTTATTTATAAACTCAATTACCAATATTTTCTTTAACAAATTTGCTTTTTCCTTATAACTTAACTATAGCCTTCCTTTAAATTGTTAATATCTGCTTAAACTTTACTGGCTCAAAGATCAATTGTGCAAACATGGGGATCACAATAGAATTTAATAAGAATTTGCACAATTAATAAGCTAAGAAAAACAAAAATAAAATGTAAGATGTTATCAGTAGACGAGCCAAAGCTAGACATATATAGGCTGACTATAACAAAGTGATGCCAATATAAGTCTGATTTGCCCATTTGTAAAAATGTT
>NW_012098321.1:638394-640264 GCF_000951045.1 Mandrillus leucophaeus
TGTCTTATCATAATAGCATGCAATATTGCAATTTAAATTAGATTAATATCTGTTTTCATATTAGATCTTGCAATGAATTCAACTAATAGTTATCTTTCCTTTTTGTTTTAACATCAATTTCTTAATTGTTTTTCTCAAATGTTTTCCCATTATTTGCTACATTTGTGTTAAGATGTTTATAACAAAAATTTCAGAACTACATATTAAAGACCACGACTAAATTCTTTTGTTCAGTATCTCTCAAACATGAAGGTGCAGACTAGGTGCTTGGGAACCTTATTGAAATGAAGATGCTAATTCAGATAATTGGAGGTGGTGCCTATGATTTTAAGTTTATCCTAGTTATATTGATGCTTACAGTACATGGAGAAACTGAGTAGAAAGGCTTTATTTTAAATCAATAATAATTTAATAACAATAATTTTATGCATATTGTATCTCCAGGGAAAATAATAGTTAACATGGAAAATTAATAATTAGGTGTACAAGACTACCAAATTTATTGAATATTGTTTAGGTAGATCATTCAGTTCCGTTACTCTATTAATACTGTGTTCTGTATTGTGTAATTATGTATTACAGAATATTCTGTAATACGGAATAATACTGTATTCTGAAATTCTGTAACTGTATTGTGAGACATTTGTCTAACATTGACTTCTCATTGGCTGATTCAATATCTGTTGACTTATGATAAATTGTAAGGCTTGCAGATCATTGAATATGTCTGAAAATTCTTTGAGAAGCATATTAGGAAACAGTTGAAGTGTTTTTAAACTGTTATATAGTCTTTTGGCATGCCAATGAATTGAACTAGAAAACTCGTTTACATCTTAAAGCCACAAATCATAAACTGTGAATGAAAAACCAACCATGAGGAAAAAAAAATTGGTATGTCCTGTTATAAATTAGTATGAAAGTCTGCATTTTGTCTAGTGATAAACACCACTCACTATAGATACTTCAGGTTAGACCAGATCTGGTCTGAAAGCTTAGCAGATTGCACTCTAATGGGGGATTCTGGGGAGACGATTAGCTATAAGGACACACATGTATCAGCTATCATAAACCCTTTACAGAGAAAATAAAAGAGAATTTATATAATACTGGAACATCTCTGACTATAACTCCTAAAATAGATGTTATAGGGTACCACGACTCAGGATGCCAAATATCGCAAATGTCTTAGTCCTAAAAAGAGTCTTAAATAAACCAAAGCACTGGATCTAGCACGTACATATTCTTGCTCTATGTTTGATTTTCTGCTGCAGACATTTCCGATAACAAACTTAAATTCTTTCTTATATATCTTTATAGTTATTTGTCTATTCCTGGGCTACTACTGGAATAAGAAAGAAAAAACCATGTGTTATTAAGCAAGTTGTGCATAATACAAGTCCAAGATCAAAGATGTCAACAGGTTTGCTTTCTTCTGAGGCCTGTTCTTGTCTTGCAAGATGGCTGCCTTCTTGACTTGTCTTCACGTGGTCATGCATACCTCTAGTATGTCTTTGCATGTCCAAATTTCTCTTATAAGGACACTATTCAGATTGGATTGTGGCCCACCTTAACAACCTCATTTTAATTTAATCAAGTCTGTAAAGGTTCTATCTTCAAATACAGTCACATTCAAAGGTACTAAAGGTTAGAGCTTCAACATATACACTTCTCCCCCTTGCCCCCGAGGAGGAGTCTCGCTTTTGTTGCCCAGGCTGGAGGGCAATGGCGCGATCTCAGCTCACTGCAACCTCTGCCTCCCAGGTTCAAGTGATTCTCCTGCCTCAGCCCTCAGCCTCCCAAGTTTCTGGGATTACAGGCACCCACCACCATGCCCAGCTAATTTTTATAATTTTAGTAGAGATGGAGTTTC
>NW_012098321.1:640314-642982 GCF_000951045.1 Mandrillus leucophaeus
TAATTTTATCCTCAGTATTTCAAGACATTCTTTTAACATAAGTTAAATAACTCAATTAACAGAAAATAAAATGTCATTGTTCAGAGGTATGGACAATGAAAGGTATTCTGAACTTAAAGAGGGATTAAGTAGAGAGGTTGGAAGAATTAATATTTTCTGCCTGAGTTAATTTCCAATTCTTCTTCAAAATTAGACACCTGTCTTATTTGCAACAAAATTCTGCTTAAATATTCCTAGTTATCAGAGAGCACGTTATTCCAAAGTCAGACTCTTTCATTTGTGGAGTTCTAATTATCTGGCAATATTTACATAGAATTGAAATCTGTCTGCCTGTAATTATGAGCCATTATTTCTAGTTGTCCAGTACAAAAAGACAAAAGACAATCTTTTTTTCACTTAATTATTCATTCATCGGTTCATTCAGCAAATACTGATTGGGTAAATTCTCTGTGCTAGTCATTGTGCGGGGCAATAAGGATGCAAAAATGGAGAAAGGAAAGTTCCTGCCCCTCAGAAGCTTATAGTACACTTTGTGTCAGACACACACAAACTGTGTCAACAGAGTTTCAAGTACAGGATTCTAGGTGCCTCTCTTATTCAGATGCTCACACTGGAAAACTGAAAGTCACTTTAGAATCTATACTTTCCATCACTCTTTTATTCAGTGTTTCATCTAGCCCTAGTGAGTATATCTGTACCTCTAAAATGTATCTTGATATATCCGTCTCTATAAATCTTACTACAAGCTCCACATTCTAAGCCATCACTATTTCTCAATTATATTACTACGGTAATTTCTCACATTGTTTTCTTGTTTCCGCTGTTGATGGTCTACAATCCATTCTTCCTGAAGACCATAAACTTTTAAAAATATAGATCAGCCTACATGACAAATCTGCTGAAAAATATCTTTAAAGGTTTTTTTTGTTGTTGTTGCCCTGAGAATGAGATCCAAATTTCTTACCTTGATCTACAGAGCTTTTCTTGATCTAGCCACTACTTTCCTTTTGCAAATTTATTAATAGCTCATATTACTCTCTCCTGGAGTTGCCAGTATGTAGGCATTTTATTCAGAGTCATTGTTTGTACTTTATCTCTGGGTTGATTTCCCTGTCTCTACCCTAACACATCACTTACCCACACTTAAAGAATGCTTAATGTGAGACTTTCCCGAACCACCTTAGATTAAAAAAAATAAGCAACAAAAGACATCCCTTTCTATCACTGCATTTTTCTAAAACATTTATAAAACTTCCCAAATTTTGAAATTTTTCCGTATTTCATTATTTTTCCATATTTTGTTTTTAACCTGTTTATTAAAGTCTCCTCCATTAGGCTGTGAGTTTCATAATGGCTTGTTGTTGAATCCCTCATGGCTAGTTTATTGGTGACTTATATTAGTCACTCAGCAAATATTGTTGAGCGAATAGGCAAATGAATTAATCAATACATAGAAACAGAACCTACCATAATCTTGGAGTATTTATTGCCTAACTTAACATTTGATAAAGTTAAATTATCAGGTGAATACATACACATATTCAACACACACATATATTTCTTATTTTATCTTTTTATATAGAGTTTATATCTCAGTCCGGTTATCATCCTAGTGACTTTTTCAGATAATTCTTTCAATATTCACCTTAAAATATGAAGGTCAAATATTACTACAATATAAACTGCAGTGACATTTATGGAATAAATTTGATAAAACATTAGAATGTAATATTCACTACTTTAACCCTCTAACCCCAAGAATTGTATTTTGTCCTAAGAAAATAATTAAATCTGTAGACAAGTTTTTAAATACAAGCGTTTTCTTGTTGCTGTTGTTGTTACACCACTATTAAATAAAAGAGAAGTACTGGATTAAATTGAAATAGCTATCCAATATATAATTTAAACACAGGTATAATGAGATATCCCCGAATAATTTTCAAAGAAACTTAAATTCATAATTAAAAAGTTACTAAATCCAAAAGTAAACAAGCCAATATGATCAAGAGTCATCAGAAATAGCAATAGAATAAGATCCAAAAATTTTCAAATATAGGAACCATTTGGCGGATGATATACAATAAATATTTTAAGTTGTATAAAAACCTAAGACAGTAGGGGGGCACGCCCAAGATGCCCGAATAGGAACAGCTCCAGCCTCCAGCTCCCAGCATGAGTGACACAGAAGACGAGTGATTTTTGCATTTTCAGCTGAGGTACCGGGTTCATCTCACTGGGGCATGTCGGACAGTTGGCGCTGGTCCGCGGGTGCAGCCCGACTAGCGAGAGCTGAAGCAGGGTGAGGCAT
Organism: Mandrillus leucophaeus; assembly: GCF_000951045.1. Classification (NCBI taxonomy): domain Eukaryota; kingdom Metazoa; phylum Chordata; class Mammalia; order Primates; family Cercopithecidae; genus Mandrillus; species Mandrillus leucophaeus. The sequence continues at coordinate 642,623 of NW_012098321.1, forward strand.
CACCTCACCTGGGAAGTGCAAGGGGGAAGGGAATTCCTTTTCCTAGCCAAAGGAAATTGAGACACACACCATCTGGAAAATTGGGTAACTCCCACCCTAATACTGTGCTTTACCAAGGGTCTCAGGAAATAGTACACCAGGAGATTATATCCCACAGCTGGCCCAGAGGGTCCCACATGCACAGACCCTCCCTCATTGCTAGCACAGCAGTCTGAAATCTAACTGCAAGGTGGCAGCGAGGCTGTGGGAGGGGCGCCTGCCATTGCTGAGGCTTAAATAGGTAAACAAAGCCCCCAGGAAGCTTGAATTGGGTGGAGCCCATCACAGCTCAAGGAGGCCGGCCTGCCTCTGTAGACTCCT
>NW_012098321.1:643542-648452 GCF_000951045.1 Mandrillus leucophaeus
AAACTTTACTGGCTCAAAGATCAATTGTGCAAACATGGAGATCAATAGAATTTAATAAGAATTTGCACAATTAATAAGCTAAGAAAAACAAAAATAAAATGTAAGATGTTATCAGTAGACGAGCCAAAGCTAGACATATATAGGCTGACTATAACAAAGTGATGCCAATATAAGTCTGATTTGCCCATTTGTAAAAATGTTTCTAAGAAAGAAAGAAAGAGAAAGAGAGAAAGAGAAAGAAAGAAAGAAAGAAAGAAAGAGAAAGAAAGAAAGAAAGAAAGAAAGAAAGAAAGAAAGAAAGAAAGAAAGAAAGAGAGATGGGGGAGGAAGGAAGGAAGGGAGAGAATTAGAGGGAGACAGAAGGAGGGAGAAAGAAAGGAAGAAAGGAAGAAAAGAGTGATAGAGAGGGAGGAAGTAAGGAAAGAAGGAAGGGAGGGAGAGAGGAAGGGAGGAAGAAAGGAAGGACGGAAGAAAGGGAGAAAGAGGGAGGGAGAGAGGGAAGAAGGGTGTGAGAGAGAAGAAGGAAGGAAGGAAGGAAGGAAGAAAGGAAGGAAAGGAGAAAGGAAAGAAGGGAGAGAGAAAGAGATGGAGAGATGGAGGGACAGAGGGAGAGAGGGAGGAAGGCAGGGTGAGAGAGAGGAAGGAAGGAAGAAAGGGAGAAAGAGGGAGAGAGAGGGAAGAAGGGTGTGAGAGAGAGAAGAAGGAAGGAAGGAAGACTCAATTGATTTTTGGTAGACCTCTTATGACAGAGTATGTCGTCAACTTTCTGAAACTATTTCCTGAATTTGATTAGCAAACTTATATTAAAAGAATGTCTTCAAATAGTGGAGAAAATGACTGTCTTTGCTTGTCAGATCCATAAACTCTAGGATGTGTGTTTTCCTGTTGTTGGCTGGGGTACCAGTGTCTGGCCCATCTGGTTATGACCAAGGGGCCAGATATGAATCAGCAAACTGATTCTCCTGATAAAATTATTTTTCCATCACTTCCCTAGGAATATGAATCTGGAAGGTTGAAGTGCTGTGTTGAGAAAATTTGTGTAATATACAAAAGTAAGTACACTACGGTCAGCTAAAAAATATTTATTAGTTTGCATATTGGCTCTGCACAGCTTCCCAAAAATAATTGTCAGTAATTATGGCTAGACTCCTCTCTTTTCTACCTAAATCTTTTTACAGTGACTATTAGCTACCTACCAGATTGAAAAACTCTCCTGATCTACCTATGGTGGGGATAGACTCAATGGAATCAGGCAATGGCTACTTAAGACCCAAATGTCACCTCCATATAAAACGACTTCCTTAATCGTTCTACCAAATGTGGTTTTTTAATTCCTTCTGACCTTTCATACAATACCCTGCTTTATTTCCTTTATTACATTTACCTTTAACTGATATATTATTTTCCCTCTTTTTCTGTCCTCCTTCCTTATATTGTAAGGTCTCAGTAAGTAGGGACTGGTCACTGGTCTATCCCAAACATCTAAAAGAATACCTGATATAAAAAGTGTGTTTAATACACATATGCTGAGTAAATTAATCAAATACTTTGCTGATGTGCACCATATTTAATGCTTAGTGATATGGTTATTGTTTTTCTACTTCTCAAGCAACTGGCATTTGAACTAGGCATTATGGGAAATCTATAATTAGAGTCTTCTTCTTAGTTTTCTAATCTCCACTAACAACAGTTGTTTTTATAATAACTGAGATGGAAGTTTTCCACAAAGAGAACAGTGTGTTGAATTTGAGACATACTATGTAAGTGTTTAGAAAAGGAACACTTCCCTAAACATCCCTGTAGAATCTTGTCACTTTCATGGAAAAATGTAAGGAAGAAAGTAACAGAGAGAAAAAGAGAAAAGGCAAAAATAGAAGCAAAATGAAATTAGAAGATAGTTTAAAAGCATTTCAAGTAACTAATAACGAAAGAAAGAGAGAAAACTTTTTCAATCACACTGCAAAAGTAATTATCCGAGCTTACCCACAAATATGCTGCAATATGTAGCTGACTGGGTATAAAGAGATGTTAATGGTTTTCATTATTTTTCTTGTGTCTATTCATGCCTTTCATATTATACAGTTGGATATACAGATTAAAAACTAAGCAAAATCCTATTATGTAAAAGAATATTTGTAAAAACATTAGGTTATAGTAATTTGAAGGTTTAGATGTTGTAAAGAAAGCATCAGTGATACAAATTCATTAAATCAAAGTAAGATAGTTTCAAACCATCATATTAATAAGAACTTATTTCACACTCTTGATGTACAAGAGTTTCAGCTTAGTATGCTAGGCTTTTAAATATTGAATGTATAGAGATCCCCTTTTTTGTGTGGTGTTTCTAACATTCCTGATTCAATTTACTAAGAACTAGAGAACACCCACTTCTAACTTGTCTGCTGCATGTTATATTGTAGATTAATTATATCCAAATCAAACATCAATGTGATGTTGATATAGAAGGGGTGTTCTGCCTCATTAATTAGATATATTAAATAGTGAGAAATGTCCGTGGAACATTTCTCCAATGTTCATTCAACCTGTAAAAAATCTCTTAAGTGAAATTAGGCCAATGGTGTGGACAGAGTTTCCAGCTGTAGATCCCTTTCTTCAAAATAAATGTTTTGGGAAATATAGTAAAACTGGTAAAAAGCAGAGTGCTTTAGGTAAATTGTCAGTGGAGAACTTGGATATCCACCCACTGTACTGTCCCCTACCCCATGGCCAATAAAATCCTCTGACTTTGAGTCAGAATTATTATGACCTCCAAGATCCATTTATTCTTGTAGCTGTAGTCTCTAAGTTTTACAGATAAAAATACATGAGAGAAGATATTGTTTTCCTGAATCAGATTGTGGGGGCCCCTTTGCTTTCTCCATGACATAGAACTTTAGTAGAATCTTGCATCAAATATGAAATAGAGACAGATCCTTTAAAAAAGATTTCCTAAACTCAAAAATTCCAACCAATAGTCAAGTCCGATTCTATCAGTTCTTTCTTCTCTAACTAAACCTCCCACGTCCATATTGCTTGGTAAGGCATGAGATGGGAACCTCATCAGGAGAAACAGGCAGGTGCTTCATGCTCTCAGTCACGATCATATATGCCAGACATCCTGGTACCCTGGGCAAACATTAGAAACTATAAACCCTACATTTTAGTTACCTGAAAGGAGGAAGTGGTTATTGTAATTTTATCCTCAGTATTTCAAGACATTCTTTTAACATAAGTTAAATAACTCAATTAACAGAAAATAAAATGTCATTGTTCAGAGGTATGGACAATGAAAGGTATTCTGAACTTAAAGAGGGATTAAGTAGAGAGGTTGGAAGAATTAATATTTTCTGCCTGAGTTAATTTCCAATTCTTCTTCAAAATTAGACACCTGTCTTATTTGCAACAAAATTCTGCTTAAACATTCCTAGTTATCAGAGAGCACGTTATTCCAAAGTCAGACTCTTTCATTTGTGGAGTTCTAATTATCTGGCAATATTTACATAGAATTGAAATCTGTCTGCCTGTAATTATGAGCCATTATTTCTAGTTGTCCAGTACAAAAAGACAAAAGACAATCTTTTTTTCACTTAATTATTCATTCATCGGTTCATTCAGCAAATACTGATTGGGTAAATTCTCTGTGCTAGTCATTGTGCGGGGCAATAAGGATGCAAAAATGGAGAAAGGAAAGTTCCTGCCCCTCAGAAGCTTATAGTACACTTTGTGTCAGACACACACAAACTGTGTCAACAGAGTTTCAAGTACAGGATTCTAGGTGCCTCTCTTATTCAGATGCTCACACTGGAAAACTGAAAGTCACTTTAGAATCTATACTTTCCATCACTCTTTTATTCAGTGTTTCATCTAGCCCTAGTGAGTATATCTGTACCTCTAAAATGTATCTTGATATATCCGTCTCTATAAATCTTACTACAAGCTCCACATTCTAAGCCATCACTATTTCTCAATTATATTACTACGGTAATTTCTCACATTGTTTTCTTGTTTCCGCTGTTGATGGTCTACAATCCATTCTTCCTGAAGACCATAAACTTTTAAAAATATAGATCAGCCTACATGACAAATCTGCTGAAAAATATCTTTAAAGGTTTTTTTTGTTGTTGTTGCCCTGAGAATGAGATCCAAATTTCTTACCTTGATCTACAGAGCTTTTCTTGATCTAGCCACTACTTTCCTTTTGCAAATTTATTAATAGCTCATATTACTCTCTCCTGGAGTTGCCAGTATGTAGGCATTTTATTCAGAGTCATTGTTTGTACTTTATCTCTGGGTTGATTTCCCTGTCTCTACCCTAACACATCACTTACCCACACTTAAAGAATGCTTAATGTGAGACTTTCCCGAACCACCTTAGATTAAAAAAAATAAGCAACAAAAGACATCCCTTTCTATCACTGCATTTTTCTAAAACATTTATAAAACTTCCCAAATTTTGAAATTTTTCCGTATTTCATTATTTTTCCATATTTTGTTTTTAACCTGTTTATTAAAGTCTCCTCCATTAGGCTGTGAGTTTCATAATGGCTTGTTGTTGAATCCCTCATGGCTAGTTTATTGGTGACTTATATTAGTCACTCAGCAAATATTGTTGAGCGAATAGGCAAATGAATTAATCAATACATAGAAACAGAACCTACCATAATCTTGGAGTATTTATTGCCTAACTTAACATTTGATAAAGTTAAATTATCAGGTGAATACATACACATATTCAACACACACATATATTTCTTATTTTATCTTTTTATATAGAGTTTATATCTCAGTCCGGTTATCATCCTAGTGACTTTTTCAGATAATTCTTTCAATATTCACCTTAAAATATGAAGGTCAAATATTACTACAATATAAACTGCAGTGACATTTATGGAATAAATTTGATAAAACAT
>NW_012098321.1:648502-649032 GCF_000951045.1 Mandrillus leucophaeus
AAAGAATGGATGAATGGATAACTAGAATAATCAATGAAGAGAAGACCTTAAAAGAACGGATAGAGATGAAAACCATAACATGAGAACTACGTGACAAATACACAAGTTTCAGTAACCGACTCGATCAACTGGAAGAAAGAGTATTAGTGCTTGAAGATCAAATGAATGAAATGAAGCAAGAAGAGAAGTGTAGAGAAAAAAGAGTAAAAAGAAATGACCAAAGCCTCCAAGAAATATGGGATTATGTGAAAAGACCAAATCTACGTCTGATTGGTGTGCCTGAAAGTGAGGGGGAAAATGGAACCAAGTTGGAAACCACTCTGCAAGATATCATCCAGGAGAACTTCCCCAACCTAGTAAGGCAGGCCAACATTCAAATACAGGAAATATAGAGAATGCCACAAAGATATTCCTCAAGAAGAGCAACTCCAAGAAACATAATTGTCAGATTCACCAAAGTTGAAATGAAGGAAAAAATGTTAAGGGCAGCCAGAGACAAAGGTCGGGTTACCCACAAAGGGAAGCCTATC
>NW_012098321.1:649082-651942 GCF_000951045.1 Mandrillus leucophaeus
CAATAGCAAAGACTTGGAATCAACCCAAATGTCCACCAGTGACAGACTGGATTAAGAAAATGTGGCACATATACACCATGGAATACTATGCAGCCTTAAAAAATGATGAGTTCGTGTCCTTTGTAGGGACATGGATGCAGCTGGAAACCATCATTCTTAGCAAACTATTGCAAGAACAGAAAACCAAATACCACATGTTCTCACTTATAGGTGGGACTTGAACAACGAGATCATTTGGACACAGGAAGGGGATCATCACACACTGGGTCCTATTGTGGGGCGGGGGGAAGGGATAGCATTAGGAGATATACCTAATGTAAATGACGAGTTAATGGGTGCAGCACACCAACATGGCACATGTATACATATGTAACAAACCTACACGTTGTCCACATGCTGTCTCTTATACACATCTAGATGTGTATAAGAGACAGATGGAATACTATGCAGCCTTAAAAAATGATGAGTTCGTGTCCTTTGTAGGGACATGGATGCAGCTGGAAACCATCATTCTCAGCAAACTATTGCAAGAACAGAAAACCAAACACCTCATGTTCTCACTTATAGGTGGGACTTGAACAATGAGATCATTTGGATACAGGAAGGGGATCATCACACACTGGGTCCTATTGTGGGGCGGGGGGAAGGGATTGCATTAGGAGATATACCTAATGTAAATGACGAGTTAATGAGTGCAGCACACCAACATGGCACAGATATACATATGTAACAAACCTGCACGTTGTGCACATGTTCCCTAGAACTTAAAATAATAAAAAAAGAAAACCTGAGAGAGTAAAGGAAAAAGGAATAAATTACTAAAGTTATTAAATGTAACTAAATAAATTTGGTAACTAAATACAGAATATAGAAATAAAAATTAATTGAAATTAAAAATTTAAAAGAGGCTTTTAGTAATAACTAAGTAATTTGGATTAACATTGTCACTGAGGTCAAAAGACGTTTTTAAAAGACTTCTTAAACACCAGTGTCTGGAATAAGATGAAAAATCAGAGATATGTCTGATATTTAGAACCACTTTCACGTAGGAGATGCTGCTGATGTTGTAAGTGATGAGACTCCAAAGAGATTGTGTAGTGCTTTCATCAGCTTCCTGGGTAAGAAAGGCTGAAGCTGAATACTGGTATCCACCAAGGACTCCAAATAAGTAGTTGATAGAAATAACGGTGCATAATGAGTCTACATGGAGACTACAGGCCAAATTTGAACCATCTGAATCTTTGAAATTAAATTCAGGTTATAGGACATTGTGAGTTGCCAGAAGCCTGTAAAAAGCAAATAAAAAATTCTGTCCGAAGTGAGACACAATCCCAGGCCTTGCATTATTTTTGTAATTTTTCAAGTACAGTGTGCTGCAAGCAAAAATAATAAAAATTAAAACTAATCAGGAACATCATGATATAAGACAACATGAATGAGACCCGGAAGAAACGCTAAGCAATCGAAATAGACACAGGGAAGCTGCTGTTGACTCATGTTGTTATTTGGAATTGTCAAGACATAGATTTTGAGAAAAAAATAAAGTTTAACATCTTCAATGAAAGAGAAGGTAAAATTGAGAATTTTTAAAATAAGCCATAGAAAAGAAAACATGGGTAAAGTATACATATTCTACAACCAAAATGTAAATAATCGAATTAAGAATTCAACAACAAATTAAAATTTGAATATAAGTCAGAAAAACATACCCAGGAGAAAACAAAAAAAGAAAAATAAAGGGAAAGTAAGTGACAAAGACAATACCGTTCAATTTATACATTTGACTCTTGTTTATGGTAGTTATGTTCTATAAAGTTCCAGCAGGTACAGAATTAGCAAATACTGAAATATTGTTTTTCAAGGGGACATAAAGGATTAGGTTTCTATGAGTGTCTGGTCACATTTCTCATCAACTGATCAATACATGACCTTGTTTCCTGTGTGTTTCTATTTAAAGACACTTTATCATTGCTATTATTATTTTCTAAGCCATTCTGCCCAGCTAATTTTTGATGACTTTTTAGAGACAAGGTTTTGCCACGTTGCCCAGGCTGGTCTTGAACTCCTGGGCTCAAGTGATCCACCCGCCTCAGCCTCCCAACACTTTATTATAACATATATTGTTAATTAACAGTGAAGTCACAGCCAATAGCGCTGTAGCTCATACTTGAATGAAGCTTATATAACACTCATTTTCTTGGCACTCTGAAGAAATATATTAATTCTTAAATTTAGAGATCCCTCATGTCCCAAGTAGGATAAAAATCCTCACACAGTCTTGTGAAATTTTTAAGTGAGAATTCATATTTCAGCAGAACCCAATATAAGAATATGCTTCAGAATAATAAAGTTTCAGTTAGGTCTCTTGTAAGATGCTTCCAAATAATAAAAAATGGCAATTCTAAATATGTGTGCACCTAACAACCTACCCTCAATTTTATAAAGCAAAAATGAAACAGCTGTAAGAAAAAATAGATAAAACCATCAGCATAACATTAGGTTAAAAAATATGTCTCTGCGACTATTAGAAAAACAAAGAGGTTTGAATATTGAACAAACACAATGACTAAACTAATCCCCATAAACGTATATATGATATGGCACACAACCATTGTAGAATACCAAGAATCTTACAAAATGACCTTAAGAAAATAGTGTCCCCTGGCCAAAATTAAATTATGCTTCAAAAAGTCATAAAATCATGACTATAAAATACCCAAATATTCAGAATAATGTGTGAGACAAAAAATTAACAATGGGCACAGGAAAATTTGAACTAATTATATTCAAGATTGTTTGAATTGTGAGACTGAGATTTGAGTTCTGGGATTCAGGTAAAGTATAAAAAATTTTCATCCTT
>NW_012098321.1:653712-660061 GCF_000951045.1 Mandrillus leucophaeus
TGAGTAGCTGGGACTACAGGCACAAGCCACACACACCCCGCCCCCACCGATAATTTTTGTATTTTTAGTAGAGATGAGGTTTCACCATGTTGGCCAGGCTGGTCACAGACTCCTGACCTCAAGTGATCTGCCCACCTCGGCTTCCCAAAGTGCTGGGATTACAGGCGTGAGCCACCGTGCCCTGCTTGCAAGATTTTTAATCTTCACATTTGTATGCATTTTTCGCTTCTTAAAAGGCGTATATGACTGTAAAAGAAAATAAACTTGAATAAATTGCAGAGCCCAGCACAAAACATAAACTTCCAGTTGTGGCCTGAACAATGTGGAGTTCAGTGAGATAATTACCTTCTTTATCTGGACTCTAGACTTGCATTATTTTGCTCAGTGTGGTATTAACTGCCACGTCATCTTTTTGACTCATACTGATGTTGTAGTCAACCAGAATACAAAGATTTTATCAAGTAGATTGCTGTTAAGACAGATTAGTGCAAGAGACTTTTCCCAGTTAATGTAATTTTCCCAGTTAATGTAACTGTGTGTTCAAGTTCATATTCTTAGCTTTTCAGAATGCTTTGGGTGAACAAGAGAGAGCTAGATGACCTTGACTTCTACTTAACTTTCTCTGCTATAATTCCTATCATTTTATTTATATATGTATGCCTAGATAACCTTACCCTTGAAAAGATGACCCCCAAAATCCCTTTCACACTTCAACAACACATCTCAAACACTCCCTTTTAACCCTTTCTTTAAATATATTGAAAGATCAGTTTTCGTTGGTTCCTGGGCCTTTGCAACATAGATTCTGCTCATAACATTCTCCGTTCAGCTACTTACATAAAGACATTCAAAGACATGCTAATTATACACATGAAAATTATTTCCTCTTAGTACATCCTACTGAACCATGATCTGCCATCTCTTAGGAATAAGACTCTAATCCAAGAGCTGTAATGGCAGAAATTCAGCTCCTAGTTTGGAGCTTTATGTAGGAGAGGTTTCCCAAGCTAAAGCAAGCACTTAACTTAGTAAAAGATAAATCCTAGGAACTTGGACATACAAGGACCGGAAAATACATGACATTTAAGAAAATGATTGAAATTTGTCACACCCACTGGATTTTCAGATTCTGTCATAAATCCAGCATAAATGTAATATAGTTGATTTTTGGTAAACAGCACCCAGTGTCATCATTCTTACAAGACATAAAACTTAGAATCACCATACATTATTTTTTTCCACTTTCTCTTGCACTTCACAACTCCATCGAGACAGAAATCTCTAAAGCTCAATTTTCTTTTGGAGAACACTGTCTTTTCTGCCTTTATACTTGCTCAGCTGCCTCATTTTTGCTTTCTTGGCTCTTATCTCTACTCACTGTAATTATTACCAGAATATTGTAGGGATTCTCCCTGTTGACACTCTGGGCCTCCTCCAATCTATCTTCCTTGCTGTTGTCAGAATAAACTTCCTATAATGTAGTTCTAACTGCATCTCTTCACTTCCCTTAATACCTCAGAACACAACATTTCCCATTTCTAGGTTCGAATTTCTTAGCTTAGTACACTAAATCCTTGTGGCTAGGTTCTTTTTCTACCTACCTAGCTTTATTTACTCTAGTGTCCCCTCACTGCATCATTCTCTACAGCCAATGCCCTTAATGTGCCAAGATTTTCCCCATTTCCATGTCCCTTTTCCTGTTGATCTCTCTGCTACAATGTCTTATTCATCCCACTCCTGTAATCTTGTTTCATTTGGCTAACTCCTGTTCCTTCCAAATTTGGTTCAAATGTCAACTCAAACTCCCCAAATGATTTTGAAGGTCTTCTGGGATTCCATGAATACTTGTAAACTTTTCTCATAAAGTTTAACAAACTTAGTTATCTCCTACAATAAGCTACAAATTTATTGAGAACAGGAAATACATCTTGCTTGATTTTGTATCTTTAATGCCTAGCAAGATGATTAGCTCTCAGTGGTCTCTTGATAAATATTTTTTGACATAATATTTGTCATCTTTATTTCCTAGAGAACACTGAGACAGGGAAATCCCACAGTTAATCACCTCTGAAACAACAACCATGAACTCACTCACCACACATTTTTGTTTTCTTATAGACCGCTTTTTTTTTTCCTGTAATTTTTTGCCAGTTACATTTCATTTAACTTTTCCTGCTAACATGATTCCAATTTCTCTTTATGCATCTACTCTTCCTCAACCTCATGGTGACGGGGTGGCTATATGACATTTGTGCAAATCAGACAATCGGGACATTTTTATTCTCCTGGCTTGAATAATTAGTTCATGGATTTGTGACCAATCAAAGCCATGGAGAGTCAAATGAAGTTTGCTAGGACTGTTGGAAAGGAAACATCAGGTATTTTTTCCACTGGGTTTACATGTTGGAATATGTAGAATGGGAACTTCTGGTAGATCATTTTAATACGAGGTGGTGACAAGAAGGAAGTCAGCCTAGAGGAGAGAAGAGCAAAATATAGAGAAATCAGATCTAGAATCAGCATTTGTGTCTCTGAATCAAACAGTGATTTAGCTAGACACTTTTCTTAGTTGTGTGAACTAATAAATGTATGTTTATTTGTTTATTTACTTACCTAAGATGAACTGGGTTTTCTGCACTTAGAAGTGTCTGAACCAAAGCTAGCCTTTCCACGTGTGCGTTGATATACACCCTCATATTGCTCTCCTGTAAATGATTTCTTAATATCCACAGGCTGGTATGAAAAGTTGCTCATGATTGATTTCACATTCATCAATCAAGGCTTATCTATTTTTTCTATGCTCTTCTATTATCTATGTAAGCTACTGTGAATAACTTAGTTTTTCCTGTTGAGCCATTCACTTTTAGAGACTAATTGCCTAAGTTCATGTTGTTCAGACCATTGTAATATATTCTACTATACATAATTTAGTATATGCAATTTCTACATGAATGTCTTTTTCTATTAGGTTCTAAGTTGAGAGTCTCCATTAGTAAAAATTGTCAGGAAAACAGAAAAGTTTTTTCTTCATCAAGAGACTTTTTTTTTTTTCATTTTCTTGAACTATAAAGTACACAATTTCACTAGTTTTAACATATTTATACACCTATGAAACCATTCACAAATTCAAGCTAATGAATATATCAAATACCCACAAAAGACTCTTCATGATCCTTTATAATACAGTAATCCTTCAGTACACTGCGGGGGATTTGTTTTAGGATCCCCTACAGATACCAAAATCCGTGGATGCTCAAGTCTCTTATGTAAAATGGCATAGGATTTGCATACAACCTATGCACATTCTCCAGAATACTTTAAATGATCCCCAGGTTACTTATGATACTTAACACAATGTAAATGCTTTGTACATAGTTGTTACAACGTATTTTTAATTGTTGCATTAACAACAATTTTCAGTTCAGTGTGGGTAGAATCCACAGATACAAAACCAGCAGATAGAAAGGGCTGCGGATTCTCCCTGTTGACACTCTGGGCCTCCTCCAATCTATCTTCCTTGCTGTTGTCAGAATAAACTTCCTATAATGTAGTTCTAACTGCATCTCTTCACTTCCCTTAATACCTCAGAACACAACATTTCCCATTTCTAGGTTCGAATTTCTTAGCTTAGTACACTAAATCCTTGTGGCTAGGTTCTTTTTCTACCTACCTAGCTTTATTTACTCTAGTGTCCCCTCACTGCATCATTCTCTACAGCCAATGCCCTTAGTGTGCCAAGATTTTCCCCATTTCCATGTCCCTTTTCCTGTTGATCTCTCTGCTACAATGTCTTATTCATCCCACTCCTGTAATCTTGTTTCATTTGGCTAACTCCTGTTCCTTCCAAATTTGGTTCAAATGTCAACTCAAACTCCCCAAATGATTTTGAAGGTCTTCTTCTGGGATTCCATGAATACTTGTAAACTTTTCTCATAAAGTTTAACAAACTTAGTTATCTCCTACAATAAGCTACAAATTTATTGAGAACAGGAAATACATCTTGCTTGATTTTGTATCTTTAATGCCTAGCAAGATGATTAGCTCTCAGTGGTCTCTTGATAAATATTTTTTGACATAATATTTGTCATCTTTATTTCCTAGAGAACACTGAGACAGGGAAATCCCACAGTTAATCACCTCTGAAACAACAACCATGAACTCACTCACCACACATTTTTGTTTTCTTATAGACCGCTTTTTTTTTTCCTGTAATTTTTTGCCAGTTACATTTCATTTAACTTTTCCTGCTAACATGATTCCAATTTCTCTTTATGCATCTACTCTTCCTCAACCTCATGGTGACGGGGTGGCTATATGACATTTGTGCAAATCAGACAATCGGGACATTTTTATTCTCCTGGCTTGAATAATTAGTTCATGGATTTGTGACCAATCAAAGCCATGGAGAGTCAAATGAAGTTTGCTAGGACTGTTGGAAAGGAAACATCAGGTATTTTTTCCACTGGGTTTACATGTTGGAATATGTAGAATGGGAACTTCTGGTAGATCATTTTAATACGAGGTGGTGACAAGAAGGAAGTCAGCCTAGAGGAGAGAAGAGCAAAATATAGAGAAATCAGATCTAGAATCAGCATTTGTGTCTCTGAATCAAACAGTGATTTAGCTAGACACTTTTCTTAGTTGTGTGAACTAATAAATGTATGTTTATTTGTTTATTTACTTACCTAAGATGAACTGGGTTTTCTGCACTTAGAAGTGTCTGAACCAAAGCTAGCCTTTCCACGTGTGCGTTGATATACACCCTCATATTGCTCTCCTGTAAATGATTTCTTAATATCCACAGGCTGGTATGAAAAGTTGCTCATGATTGATTTCACATTCATCAATCAAGGCTTATCTATTTTTTCTATGCTCTTCTATTATCTATGTAAGCTACTGTGAATAACTTAGTTTTTCCTGTTGAGCCATTCACTTTTAGAGACTAATTGCCTAAGTTCATGTTGTTCAGACCATTGTAATATATTCTACTATACATAATTTAGTATATGCAATTTCTACATGAATGTCTTTTTCTATTAGGTTCTAAGTTGAGAGTCTCCATTAGTAAAAATTGTCAGGAAAACAGAAAAGTTTTTTCTTCATCAAGAGACTTTTTTTTTTTTCATTTTCTTGAACTATAAAGTACACAATTTCACTAGTTTTAACATATTTATACACCTATGAAACCATTCACAAATTCAAGCTAATGAATATATCAAATACCCACAAAAGACTCTTCATGATCCTTTATAATACAGTAATCCTTCAGTACACTGCGGGGGATTTGTTTTAGGATCCCCTACAGATACCAAAATCCGTGGATGCTCAAGTCTCTTATGTAAAATGGCATAGGATTTGCATACAACCTATGCACATTCTCCAGAATACTTTAAATGATCCCCAGGTTACTTATGATACTTAACACAATGTAAATGCTTTGTACATAGTTGTTATAACGTATTTTTAATTGTTGCATTAACAACAATTTTCAGTTCAGTGTGGGTAGAATCCACAGATACAAAACCAGCAGATAGAAAGGGCTGCCTATACATTCGTTTATCGATGGCCCACCCAGCCCTGTCTGTAGGCAACTGCTGATCTGCACTTTGCCACTACAAATTTATTTGTACTTTCCAGAGCATTGTATAAAGGGAATCACAAGCTAGAACTACTTTTGGTCTGTCTTCTTTCATGCAGCATAATTATTTTAATATTAGTCATGCTGTTCTATGTATCAGTTCATTCCTCCTTATTGCTGAGTAGTATTCCATCATATGGATACATCACAATGTGTTTATACATTCATTGTTGAATATTTATTAAAAAATAAAATTGCTATGAGCATTCGAATATAAGACTTTGTAAAAAAAATAGGTTTTTGTTTCAATTGGTTAAATATCTGAAATTGGAATGGCTAGGTAGTGTGATAGATGCATGTTCAAGTTTAAGAAACTAGCAAAGTATTTTCCCAAGTGGTTTTAGCCTTTTAGATTCCCAGCAACAATGTAAGAAAGTTCAGTTGCTCTGCACACTCACCATTTCAATGTGGTTTAAATTATCTTCAATGGTTTATTCTAGAAATTCTATAGTTTTAGCTCTTATAAATGATTACTTTTAAATTATATTGTATATATGGCATTAGGTAAAGATTTAATTTTTTTTTACCTTTTGCATATGGCTATTCAATTTTTGTAGTGGCAATTATTGAAAAGATGAAGATTTCCAGTGAATTGCCTTGCCATTTCCTAAAAATTAATTGAATATATGTTCAGGTCTATTTGTGGATTCTATTCTGCTCTGTTGATCTGTTTATCTATCTATATGGCAGTGTTGCACTATCTTGATGAAT
>NW_012098321.1:661481-669700 GCF_000951045.1 Mandrillus leucophaeus
ATGTATCAGTCACCTTTTCCGGAATAGATAAGTTTCCTATTGTTCCCATTTAAGAGTTGCAGCATCAATTAATATTGGATTTTGTGAAAGAATCTTCTGTTTCTATTGAAATGATGGTATGGAATTTCTTTAATTATCTGTTTCTATGGTTAATTTTATTTATTTTTAAATATTTAACTTACTTTGAATTCTTGGAATAAATTAAACTGGTCAAGATGTATTATCCTATTCACGTATTTTAAAATTCTACTTGTAAAAATTTTGTTATGAAGCTTGGCATTTATGTTCATGAGGTATACTAGTTTGTACTGGAATATCTTGGTGCTGACCTCACAGAATAAAGTGCCTTTCTCCTTCAATTTTCTGGTTGAACTTGTTAAGTATTGATGTAATTTCTTTCCTAAATTTTCAGTAGAATCCAATAGTAAAATTATGCGAGTTTTCCCTCTTAGAAGTTACTTGACAAACAAATTTTTAAAAAAGTAAACACTAAAAAGTTAAAATAAAAAGTAGTTACTTGATTAAAAATGTAATTTAAGAAATAAATATAAGATCATTCAGTTATTCAGAGTTTTTTTTTTTTTTAAGTTTAGTGGTTCATGGCTTTCAATTTGTCCATGTCTTCTAAGTGGTTAAATTTCTTCTAATAATATTGTTCATAACATGTCATTGTTATCCTTTCTGTCCTGTAAAACTTTCAGTGATATCACATGTCTCATCCCTGCTATGGATAACTTGTGTGTATTTTCTTGACCACTCAGCAGAGCAATTCATCAATTTTATTAACCTTTTCAAAATGCCTTTTTGTTTCATTGTTTTTTTTTTCTATTTTTAATTTCACAAATTTCTGTTTTACTCCCTTATTATTCTCTTTTTTTCTGTTTTATTTGGTTGTAATTTCCTCTTATTTTTCTAGTTCCTTAATGTAGAAGTTGAAGTCATTGATTGGAGAGCTTTCTTCTTTTCAAACATAGGCATTTATTGCCAGAAATTCTTATCTAAGAACTGCTTTAAATGCATTCCTCAAGTTTCTACATATTATATTTTCTTTATAATTTTGTTCAAAACACTTTCTAATTTTGTTTTCAATATTTTTCTTTGATCTATGTTATTTTGAAGTATACTGATTGATTTCTTGCTGGCCGTTTTAATGTCTCTTTGAATAAACATTTGTTTAAGCCCTTTGGTTATTTTGAGTTATTTGGTTTTTTGCTCTTGATTTAAAGTAGTTCGTTACATGTTTTGGAGATTACTGTTTATCAGACATACATTTTGCAAACATTTTTCCCATTCCGTAGGTTACCATTTCATTTTGTTGACTGTCTCCTTTACTGTGCAGAAGCATTTTAGTTTGATGCAATCCTACTTGTCAATTTTTCATTTTTTTTCCTGTGCTTTTGTTCCCATTTGTTGCCATTGCATTTGGTATCATATCCAAGAAATCATTGCCAAGGCTACTATCAAGAAGCTTTCCTCCTATGTTTTCTTCTAGGAGTTTTACAGTTTTGATTCTTAATCCATTTTGAGTTGATTTTTGTATATGGCTTAAGACAGGAGTCCAGTTGCATTATTTTACAAGCGGTTATCCTGTTTTCCCAAGAACATTTGTTAAGACGCTATCCTTTCCCCCTTGTGTATTCTTCCGAGCACGCTTTTCAGAGATCAGTTGATGGTACAGTAATGAGCCATGTAGTGATGTTTCAATCAATGATGAACCGCTTTTAAGATGTGATCCCATAAGATTATAATACTGTATTTTTATCACATCTTTTCTATGTTTAGATACACAAATACTATTTTTTTTACAATTGCCTAGGGTATTCAGTACAGTAACATGTTATTCAGGTTTGAAGCCTAGGAACAATACACTAGACTACATAGTCTAGATATGTACTAGGTTATACCACCTAGGTTTGTATAAGTACAATCTGTGATGTTTGCAGAACAATGAAATCACCTAACGACGTATTTCTCAGAACATATCCCCTTCATTAAGTGACTGTTGATTGTATATAAATTAGTTTCTTTTGGGGCTTTCTATTCTGTTCCATTAATCTAAATATCTGTCTTTATGTCAGTACCATATTGTTTTGACTGCTGTAACTTTGTATTTTGAAATCAGCAAGTGTGATGACTTCAGCTTTATACTTCTCAAGATTGCTTTGCCTTTTCGAGGTCTTTTGTTATGCCATGTGAAATTTAGAATTGCCTTTTCTATTTCTATAAAGAAATGTTACTGGAATTTTAATGGGTATAGCATGCGATCTGTAGTTTTGTTGATAGGATGGATATTTTAATATTAATTTATTCAACCTGAACACGAATGCCTTTCCATTTATTTGTGTCTCCTTCACTCTTTATCATTAACATTATTTTATTTCCTTTGTTAATTGCATGTATTTTAAAATTCAACATCAGGCACTAAATTTTGCTTTGTTTTGTGCTGGGTATTTTTGTATCCCCATAAATATGTTTTGGGCTTTGTTCTAAAGCAATTTAAAAACCCTATCGCCCCTTTGCCACTTGCTTCAAAACTTTGTTAGATAGGACCTGAGCAGCCTTCCATTGGGAAAATGCCATTCTGCATAATCTATACCAAGTCCCATGAATTACAAGATTTTTCTACTCAGTCTGGTGGAAACAAACAATTCCCAGTTTTGTGTAAATTCCAGAGATAGCATTACATGCCCTTTCAGGTAATTCTCAGGCGGTTTTCTCCCACACATGCATTCATGAGTAGTAAGCTGAAAACTCAAAAGCGATCTTCTGAAAAATCTCTAGAGCCACCTGTCTATGCACATTTCTTCTCTCTAGCATGCTGTCTTGTAAACTGTAATCACTCAGGCCTTCATGGACATTTACCTTCATTTTCTCACCTCCGGGAGACCACAAGACTCCACCTGTGTTCCCCTCCTGTACTATGGCTTGTAAATACTCTTTAGGAAGTAAGACAAGGCAATCATAGGACCCTGTTCGTTTGTTTTTACTCCCTCAAGGATTGTCGTTCTGGACTGCCAGATACCCAGTCCTTGAAAAACATGTTTACTATTGTGTCCGGTTTTGTTATTTGTTTCAGCTGGGGGGAAAAATTTAACTAGGTTGATCCATATTGCTAAAAGCAGAAGTAGAAAAATTATTGAAACCGGGAGTAATAAACTTACACAACCTTTGAAAGGTTCGGGGCATGAGATCAGAAAGGCTGTTTCCAATACAAAGTACAAGAACTGATGACAAGATTCTTCCAGTGCTGCTAGTCGCTTATAAAAATCATCATGGTGGGTGATTTTTCTGGAAGACCTCACTCTTCCCAAACTGAAATCCAAGGGAATTCTCTACTAGTTATATTAGCTGTTTGCTCACAACAAGGGATTCCCGAAAGACTTCTGAGAGTCAGGAAAAGCCACTGTAGATGATCTCTACTGCCTGAATGCCGGTGCCGCTGTGGAAAAAGAGCTTGTCTCCTAAAGGTATCACTAGAGAACCTTCCATTGGTAGCTCTAACTCAGAGTAATAGTGTAAAAAAATTCTTACACATGTAGGCTTGATCTTCTTCCCTGCAAGAGAAATGGAGGTCAGGGTAATGCCAGTGTGACAATGGAAAATCTAGCATAATCTATGTTAATGAAGTGTTGCATAATATTTGACATGTAGTAGATATTTGACAAGTGTTGAATGAAAGAATGAATGAGTTTTGGTAAGGAGTTAAATATCTATGTTTTATTTTTAAATTTCTTATTTTTAAGCATTAAGAGTACATAATAGGTGTATATATTTATAGATTACATGTGATGCTTTGATTCAGGCACTTTTTTTTTTTTTTGAGATGGAGTCTCACTCTGTCACCCAGGCTGGAGTGCAGTGGTGCAATCTCAGCTCACTGCAGCCTCCACCACCCAGGTTCAAATGATTCTCCTGCCTCAGTCTCCCGAGTAGGTGGAATTATAGATGAACCCAACCACACCCGGCTAAATTTTTTATTTTTAGTAGAGACAGGGTTTCACCATGTTGGCCAGAATGGTCTCAAACTCCTGATCAAGTGATCTGCTCCCAAAGTGCATTCAATTTTGTTTTAATTTTCAAGAATTATAGAAACAAAGCAACTAATAGGCCATTAGAGTATTCAGCAGATCTGTTTTTTTAGCTATAAGATAAATGACTGCTTTGTTTTTTTTTTAAACAGAGTATATAATACACTTGAATAAAGTGCCACATTGTTTAGATAGAGAAATTGCAGAAGGCATGACTAAATCTCTCTAAAGAGATGGATGGAAATACATACTAACTCAAAAAAAAAAGCACACTGTTTTTAAATGTTTGTGAGAGCTTTCTGAAATTACTGGTTTTTCTATAACCCTATAGTATTCTGTCTGAAAGACCTTAAACATGATACTATTTTACAGTTTACAAAAAGTGTTTCATGTATAAAATATAATGCTACATGAGAGATTCTGATACTTCAATTCTGATAGCTATAGAACTAAAATTAAAAATGCCATAAACTATTACAAGAAGAATTTAGGTTAAGTTTCTGGGAAACAGTAGAGTGGGTATGCATTGTTGAGCATGCTTTCTTATACATACTTAAATCGTACTGATATCACTGTATTATACATGCTTGTTTTCTTCTTTTTGAACCAGAAATCAGAATTCATAATAGAATCTCTCTAATCAGTGACTGTTATTAACTGTGAAGCAAAAAAAGTTCCAACATCCCAGGCAAATGGTTAATGGAGAAAATGTCCGTATTATCAGGCTGTACTTATTAGCCATTATTATTATTTTGGATTACATCAAGTGGCCAAGATAAAATATGTTCACTGAAAGTGCCTAATTTAACTAAATTGTCTTTATTAACAAGGCCCTATTAAGTGGTTTCAGCTGTAATAGCAGTTGAGTTCCATTAGGTTTTGAAGTGATTTAGAAATTCAAATTCTTTTTAAAAATTAGATGTCAGGATACTGTATAATTAGTAAACACTAGGTTGAAGTTGCAAATTTATACTCAGTAGAGAAATTAAGCAGAAACATTGGGTGTTGTTGAACTACAAACACAGAGTTGAGAAAACACTTTTAAAGCCACTTGTTTTTGGGCATGTGTAACAAAATATTTAAGCATTAAAAATACTATGTTTCTTTCAGTAAGATACAAATACAAAAATTAAACTCATAATTTTCATTATAAAGGAAAAACTATAATAGATATTTTACTTGTATACCCACATAGGGAACCTACTAATTACTTTTGATAAATAATTGCGCCACATAATTCCTAAAATTATATCTGATATAAAAAAGAATAAAATAAACACACAAATAGTAAAATAAGATCTCTAATGTACTCCTTCTAAAAAGTTCACTAATGGTAATATCATCTTAAATTAATATTAAGAGGAAAATTCAGTTTTCTAAATCAATAACAAAGAATATAATAAAATCGGAATTTATTTTACTGTGTCTTTTGTTAATAGTCCGTTTGTTGATTCATATTTCCTGTGCTGCCACTATGCAGTCAGCATTCTTTTAGCCTCTAAATATACAGTGACAAGAACCACAGGCATGATCTCTTCTGGAGGATGACAATGTTAAGTAGTTACTTTTGACAAATTCTATGAAAGAAAAATTCAAGAAAAAAAATTCTAAATCAACTTTTACAGGAAATTGCAGAGAATAAAATAATTTGCAACCCATTCTTCTGAGGCCCAAATTAACTCAATACCAACACAAGATAAGGGCACTATAAGAAAACTATAAGTACTCTTCATAAGCGCAAGTATGATAATTTAAAAATTAAAATTTAAGAAGTTAAATCCAACAATACACAAAATTGATTCTATATTGCAAGTAACAAGGATTTATACCAGGAATGCAAGGTTAGTTTACCATTAAAAGAACAAAATCAGAAAAGTATATGGTCATCTCACTGGAGGTTTTAAAAAAAAGCAATTAAGAAAAATGTATTTCTTTTTTAAAATATCAGCAATCTGGGGATGAAATCAAAATGTTCTCAGTTTCAAGAAGGGCATTTTGAATAAAAAGATATAATTACTATACTTATTTGTAAAAGAATGAATCTTTTCCATTTAAGATTAAGAAAAAACTCAGGAATGTTTACTCTCACAAATTCTATTCAATATTGCAGTACAAAAAGTTAAGAGAAATAAATAAAAGCCATTCAGATTGAGAAAAAGGTATAAAAGTATTTTCATCTCATAAAATCATATATATAGAAATCCTAAAAAAACAACAAAATACTTAAACTAATGAGTGTTTTTGTTTTACTAATAGTATAAACTAATAATTTTACAGGATAAAAGGCGAGTACTAAAAAAAAGTTACTTTGATATACCAGTAATGTATACTTGGAAATTGAAATTAAAAATTGAGTAACACATGGGCATCAAAAATATGTAATACTTTGGGATAAATATGATAAAAGACATGCAAAATATGTATATTAAAGTCTAACATATTTTTTGGAGAAATTAACCAATGTCTAAATAAATGGAAATATATTCCATGTTCATGGATCTGAAGATTCAATATTACTAAATTGTCAATTTCTTCAAATTAATGTGTATACTTACAAGAATCTACACCAAAATTCCAGCAGGCATTTTAATAAAAATATACAATCTGATTCTAGAATTCATATAAAAATGCAAGAAACTAGAACAGCTAAAACAATTTAGAAAAAAGAACCAAGTTTGAAGACTTATTCTACTAGATTTTAAGGTTTATTATGAGATTTCCATAACCAAAAGAGTAGTATAGTATTGGCAGCAAAAGAGGCAACCAGATAAATGAAAGTGAATTCAATGTTCAGATATAGACCCACACGTAGATAATTTTTGAAAAATTAGTAAAGATAATTCATTGGAGAAAAATAAAATATTTCAACAAGTGTATTAAAACGATTGGGTATCTGTGTGTAAAGAAAAAGTAAACTTTCATCCATACATTGAACCATATACTGACATTAACTAAAAATGAATCATGAACTTAAATGTGAAACCTAAAACTAAAATATTTAAGAAATTTTAAAAAATTGGTAAAAAAATCTTTGTGACCCGATTGTACAAAGGTTTCTTAACTATAACACCAAAATATAAACCATAAATAAATCCATTTAAAGTTAATAACCTCTGAACTTCAAAAAATACGGTTAAATGAATGAAAGACTGCCCACAGACTGGGAAAACATTTTGCATATGACATATGTAATAATGACAAATCCAGAAATCCAAAACGCAATAATGATAAAATAAACATTCCAAACAAAATAGGCAAAATATATAAGCAGACATTTCGCCAAAGAATATATTCGGAGGAGACTAAGCACAGAAAATGCTGCCTAACATTATCAGTACATTATAAATCCTTAATGAAATACCAGTACACGTTTATTAGTATTACCAAAATTAAAAAGACTACTTATAACAAGTTTTGGCAAGGGTTTGAAGCAGTTGGACTTTCATAGATTGCTAGTGGGAATATAAAATGCTACATCTATTTACAAAAACAGTCTGGCAGTTTCATACAAATACAAATATACATGTACCATATAAACCAGTTTTTCCACCTATAGGGTTCTACTCAAGACAAATGACAGATATGTCCATGGAAACATTTGTATACATAAGCAGTTTACTTATAATAAGTAAAAAAAATATAAACAGCCAAAATGCTCATCAACAAATAAATGAGTAAATATAGTATGGTATACACATACAATGGAATACTAACCAGCAATCAACAAGAACGATCTAGTGTTACACACACAACATGGATAGATCTCAAAATCATTATGAATGGAAGAAGATAAAAAGTAAATACTGCATAATTCCATTCACATAAAATTCTAGAAAATTAAAACCACTACTTGCGAAGAAAGCAAATTTCCAGGGAGAGTGTGGGTAGAGAGAGTCGGTAAGGAGAAATTACAAGTGTCACAGTCAGCTATGGAGGTAATGGATATGCTTATTATCTTAATTTTATTTGTGATTGTATGCATCTATATCTGTTCCAAACTTCCCAAGTTTTAATATCTGCCAGGTTGTTGAGTACCAATTGTAACTCAATGAATCTTTTGAAAATAAATGAATAAACAAATAATCATCTGATAAGATTATAATAGAATATATTTGCTATCTAGGACTGAGAAGAAAACTTCCAGTATAGTTATTTCACTTCTATGTAGAAAAGTTCCCAGAGGAATCAATA
>NW_012098321.1:674812-675676 GCF_000951045.1 Mandrillus leucophaeus
GCCTAAAGCATCTTTTTAAATGGTGATTGATGAATTCTCCAAAATTGATATTCTATAAAAGTTGGTCAATACTATTTGGACCAGGAACATTATCAACACAAATTTTACCAGACTACCCACATCATCATAGTAAATATCGAACATATTTTCATTAAATATCCAGTTTTTAAAAATGTTTATTAAACTGACAAATTTAAATTGACAATAATTGTACATATTCATGGGGTACATAGCAATGTTTTGTTTTTTATGGTGTATAGTGATCAGATCTGGGTAATTAGCATATCCATCGTCTTGATCATTTATTATTCCTTTGTTTTGGGAAAGTGGAATATCCTCCTCTTAGCTATTTGAAACTATTACTGTTAACTATAGCCATGCTTTAGTGCTATGGAACACTAGAATGTATTCTTCCTATCTAGCTGCAATTTTATATCCTTTCACAAATCTCTTCCTCTCTCTCCCTTCTCCCTACTATTCTCAGCCTCTAATATCCTTTGTTCTACGTTTTACTTATATGAGTGCTAGAGGCCGGACGCCAACAAAACCCCCCCTCTAGAGCATTGGCTGGCTTGCCTTAAGTTAATCTTTCATGCATGGTACTAGTCATAACAACTAAAAATGATATTTTATCTGATATAAAGAGCAAAATATTGTTTCGTACTTGCTTGCTAATATTATCTAATAAACTCGTATGTGGTAAAAAATGTGTGGCAAACTTTGGTTTGAGATGTGTTTTAATTATAATTTGGCAGCAAGGTTTCAGTGTAATATCACTAATCATTATCTGCCTTAATTTTTTCACTGAATACAGTGTACACAAAAAAGTCTAAGAATTGTATTTAACTCAATTTGTTCTCAGGT
>NW_012098321.1:682041-683247 GCF_000951045.1 Mandrillus leucophaeus
TCTTGATCATTTATTATTCCTTTGTTTTGGGAAAGTGGAATATCCTCCTCTTAGCTATTTGAAACTATTACTGTTAACTATAGCCATGCTTTAGTGCCATGGAACACTAGAGTGTATTCTTCCTACCTAGCTGCAATTTTATATCGTTTAACAAATCTCTTCCTCCCTCTCCCTTCTCCCTACTATTCTCAGCCTCTAATATCCTTTGTTCTACGTTTTACTTATATGAGTGCTAGAGGCCGGATGCCAACTATACATGTAAAAAAACCCCCCCTCTAGAGCATTGGCTGGCTTGCCTTAAATTAATCTTTCATGCATGGTACCAGTCATAACAACTAAAAATGATATTTTATCTGATATAAAGAGCAAAATATTGTTTCGTACTTGTTTGCTAATATTATCTAATAAACTCGTATGTGGTAAAAAATAATGTGTGGCAAACTTTGGTTTGAGATGTATTTTAATTATAATTTGGCAGCAAGGTTTCAGTGAAATATCACTAATCATTATCTGCCTTAATTTTTTCACTGAATACAGTGTACACAAAAAAGTCTAAGAATTGTATTTAACTCAATTTGTTCTCAGGTGATACAAGAGAATAAAAATCACTTCGTAAACATTTTAAGACATTGAAATCTTCAGCACTCTTTATTGAAATTATGCCACTTTTATTATCTCTAGTTAATATTCCCAGATAGCTATTGATTTTGAAACTTCAGATTTTAAAAATATCTATATTGAAGAGCAGTCTAGCAGAGTATCTTTATTATTGTTGCTGTCATATTTGAAACATTCTTAAGAATAGCAATCAAAAATGTAAAAGCAAACTTTCAAGGTAAACTTGAAAGCAGCTTCTTTCTTTTTTTATTATTATACTTCAAGTTCTGGGTTACATGTGCAGAACATGCAGTTTTATTACATAGGTATACACACGCCATGGTGGTTTGCTGCACCCATTAACCCATCACCTACATTAGGTATTTCTCCTAATGTTGTCCCTTTCCTATCCCCACATCCCTCTGACAGGCTTAACTAGAAATACCATTTGACCACAATCCTGTTACTAGGCATATACCCTAAGGATTATAAATCATGCTGCTATAAAGACACATGCACACATATATTTACTGCAGCACTATTCACAATAGCAAAGACTTGGAACCAACCCAAATGTCCATCAATGATAGACTGGATTAAGAAATGTGG
>NW_012098321.1:683847-692831 GCF_000951045.1 Mandrillus leucophaeus
TGTTGGCCAGGATGGTCTCGATCTCTTGACTTTATGATCCACCCACCTCGGCCTCCCAAAGTGCTGGGATTACAGGTGTGAGCCACCACTCCCGGCCATCAGTTATATTTTTTAAGCAAGTCTCTCTTCATAGATATGATTCTGGATAGAGTATATATATGTGTTCTTAAATACAGAATTATACACCCCCCACACACTTGTCATGATTGTGCATTATCATTTGCCTGTTGTTCCTTTGGTATTATTTGAATAATTACACAAAAAGGCTAGGCAATATAGAATAACAGTTTCCTCTCAACTTCTGCCCAAAGAAAATCAAGAGAAGCAAAACAAAGTTTGATGAAGTACAATGTGGATTGGACTGTTAAGTCCCATGTGTGGAGTTATTTCATACCCAATGACCCAGACTTTTGCAAATGTCATGAGATTGAAATTTGGATTATTATTTATTTATTTTTGCAACCCTACTCCTGATGTTGAAGATGGTGTTTACTACCTCCTGACAATTATCCTGGACCAAAGCCAATCCTCTGGCAAAAGATTGGTACTTGAATAGGACGACACTAGTGTGAAAGGTGAATGGTTGACTCTCTTTAGGCCTTAGAGAGACAGGTTCTTGACTTACAGCAAAAGGAGGTGATGCCCAAACCCCTCCTCACTGCAAATAGGAGTGTTGTTCGGATGATTGTCTGTCCTCTACCACAATGACCCATACTCGAGGTTGAGCAATAATCTGCATAACTTTTGAAATGCTATAGAAGAGATTGAGTCTTTGAATTGTCAAGGCAGCCATAATTAATCTAACAGTTTGAAATATTTGGTTTGTAATTCACTTGTGATTTCTAAGATTTCAGTGAAGAAGATGAAGTTTCTTCTTCACTGAAAGAAAATAAGGGTCATGTCTGTGATCATCATTCAAGACCAAGTACCAAAGGAAACAGCAAATCTGGCTGAAGGAGGCTTCTTCTGAGATGGCAAGAGGCAAACTGCAGAAGAGAGGAGGGTAATTTGCAATTAGACTGATGGCAAGCCACATTTGGGATGTGAAAAAATCTCTCTGATCACTGTGTTTTGACCCTAAAAGGAAGTGTGGTCCAAAGTTTGGAACCATTATTTATATACAGCTTTTGTCATTCAGTTCACTGACAAGTGTTAAAAGGCACTTTATGTTATTTACAATATCTCAGTAGACTTTGATATTAAATAAATAATATAGAGTATGAAAAAACTGTATATTTAAAATATATAGTAGATATAATTTGATTATACCTACTGAATTGTGAATTTGGGGAGAAACTAAACTTTCTAATAATAGGAGACTAGGAAAATTATAATAGATGTATTTATTCGAGCTCTTGTAACCACTGATAAATGGTTATGAAGCCTCTATAAATACACAAGTACATGCTTATTGTAAATTGTTAAGTGAAAAAAAGATGGATATAAAATGTCATGCCATGACAAGAACAATTGTACTAGAGAAGAAAACAATCAGGAAATAATATACAGAAAGGATTGGAAGGGATGTAGTAGGGTGGTTCAATTATAATTATTTTAATTATTTTCTTCCAGAGTCCTAATTATATTAAATAGCTTTTATAATTAAGAATAAAGAAGAAATAAATTTAAAAAGAAGAAAGGCAGACTTATCTATATAGGTAGACTGAACGCTGAGACAAGAGGCAAACACAAAAATGTAATTGAGGTACTTTGGTTGCTCAGACAAGAGAGTAAGTGGAATAAGAAGTTTTTATTCTGCCAGGTCAGCTAAATTCCATTATTTACCTAGGCGGAAAGCCAAAGCACCATAGTCCAAGATCAAAATATTTTGCGGGTTAGAAATTTTCATTTTTGAAAAGAGAACTTATTCAAACAAATTTGACTTCCTATGGCCAGAAATTATGCTTTCATGTTCCACAAATCTGTCAGTGTCTACAGGAAGTGCTCATCTTTCATCAGGATAAAGTTCTCTGGGTCTTTGGCTTGATGAGAGGAGTCAATTCACGGTCCTTGAGTTCTCCTGTAGTAAAGGGAGGGAAAGGGCTGTTAATACTTTTCTGTTTAGTTTTTACAATTTTCGTACATTATTTTATTGACTGTTTTCCAATACCCAACAGATAGGGCAGTGAAGTACATTAGCATGTTATTGTACAATATAATGCTAATGTCAGTTTGGATTTCAACACCAAGGAAAGATACGTATCGAAAATATCTACACTGATGCTGTGATGAAAATAGAAGGCATACATCCTTCAGGAGTTTTAAGCTCCTCATTTTTTTCTTTCCTTGATTTCTAGCCGTCTTCTCAATTGCTCATCACTTCTTTTTTCTTTGCTCTCTCCCTGTCGATGTTTATTCTGAGGAAAGGATCTGAGTTAAAAATAAAGTTTCTCTTGTCTTTTAAACTGTGTAAAGAATTAACTCTTCCTGGAAGATGAGCATTTCAAAAATGAGGAAAGTTTTAACTTCCAGTAAAATTTTGACTACTGTAAACAGCCCAGGTAGATTTGGGCTGGAGGGTGGATAAAAGTTATGGAGTAATAAGTAACATTATGTCATCCAGACTAGGCCTTAAATCAAACATTTTTCTGTTTTTTTTTTCTTTTGAAACTTTAATAAAAATAAAAAATGAATGCAAAAAACAAAATGTTGAACAATTAGTATGAATGTGAATCTCACTAAATGTTTAAATCTGGTATAGTACAAATTTTGTTCATATACTTTTACATTTTTACAACTCAAATCACTTTGATTCATATATTTGCTATAAACTATTGCCAAAAACTATCTTTGAATTTACATTTTTTGGGCTACATAATTTCTAACTGATATAGATTTACTTCCAGTTTAAGAGAAAAAGACTTATTGTTTGTGCATGATCACATCTGTTTTAAAGATTAAATCACTCCCTTCATCTAATAACTTCTGATTTTTCATAAAATGCTGACATCTTCATTGGAAATCTTTTTCATGTAACTAATTGTTTTCGTTTTCAGAACAGTTATAAGGGATCATTCCAAAGTTCAGAATGATCCTATTTTTTAAAACAAAATTCCTCTAAACGAAATTAGCTTCAGGAACTTAAAATGTACTCCAAGACATTTCCCTTGAAACAAAGCAAAAAACTCCAGCAAGGATCATCACACACATGGAATGAAACACAAAGACCAGCGCTCACGGGCAACTTCCTCCAAGCTTCCATTCTGCTGCCTGGTGGCTTCTATTTAAAAGGAGTCTTTGAATCAACACTTTCACAGAATTTAAAACAAACCAAATACATGTACAATGCAAAATACAAAAAGGTAAATTTGTAAGTAAGAATTGCTAACACCCACAAAACTGGAGTATCTCAAAGGTCGAGTGTTCAGTGGAGGTTATAACACAAAAGGAACTGACTAAAATGTATACCTTCAGAAGAAGGAAGAAGAGATTTGTTTTTTTTCAGGTCACTTCTAGCTTCCTCCTGCCCACATGGATGGTGCTAGAGGGTGTATGTGCAGGAGGCAAACAAACAAAGCTAACAGAAAATATAGTTGCTCATAAGAAATACATAAATGGAAAGAGCAAGAAAGCAATAGAGTGTGATAATGTCATTTAAAATCCTGAATTCAAACCACACTTGATTATGATGATTGGGAAAGAGAAAATAGGATAAACATTATCTATGTAGATAAAATTTATAGACAATTTACTATGTATAAGTTACCACATTGAGGACATTCTGAGAGTATTGTGAATGCAATTTTTGTAATCTGGTAAAAAAAAAAATGTTCTGCTAATTTCTTTTAACAGATGAAAAAGTAGAAGGTCAGAGAGTATAAGTCACAGATTGGGTTTCCCAGAAAGCAGACTCTAATATGGAGTTTAGCAGGCAGGGTGTTTATTAAGGGGTGCTCCCGGGATCAACACCTGTGGGATGGAGGAAGAGGAAGCAGGGGTGGGAAGAGATGGAAGAGGAACAGCAGTGCAGGCCTACAGACTGTCTTGCAAGAACCACTGAGAGCCCTTGGGCTATGCTGGTATTTCAAAGAGGTTCCATTGGAACACAAAATTACTTCTGTGTAGCCCACTTGATAGGTTCTTAGATGTGAGTCATCTTGGGAAGAGGGTGTGACTTGAGATGAGGCAGAATTTTTGAGCAAAGGCAAGTGGAGGCTGGGGCCTCTAGTATTCTCCAGAGTTGAAACATCAAGCCTCGCCTTGAAGAAAGATCTGGGTAGTGAATCACTGTGTACACCACAATAAGCAACTAATTCAGGATGTCGTAAGAGGAGCAGACATCTTAGCAGTCTGAGTATAAATATTGACCTAAAAATTTAGTACACATGGACATAAAGATGGGAACAATGGGGACTAGAAGGAGGAGGAGGGAGGAAACTGGGTGAAGGTTGAAAAACAATGTATTGGGTACTATGCTCACTATCTGGGTGACAGCATCATTTCTAACCAAAACCTCAGCATCATGCAATATACGATGTAACAAACCTGTACATGTACACCCTGAACCTAAAACAAAAGTTGAAATAAAATTAAATAGGCCTGGTGCAGTGGCTCACACCTATAATCCTAGCACTTTGGGAGGCTGAGAAGGATGGGTTGCTTGAGGTAGGAGTTCTAGACCAGCCTGGCCAACATTGTAAAATCCTGTTTCTATTAAAAATACAAAGAAGTTAGCTGGGTTGGTGGTGGGCACCTGTAATCCCAGTATTTTGGGAGGCTGAAAAGGATGGATTGCTTGAGGTAGAAGTTCGAGACCAGCCTGGCCAATGTTGTAGAATCCTGTTTCTATTAAAAATACAAAGAAATTAGCTGGGTTGATGGTGGGCACCTGTAATCCCAGCTACTTGGGAGGCTGAGGCTGGAGAATTTCTTGAACCAGGGAGGCAGGGGTTGCAGTGAGCCGAGATCATGCCACCGCACTCCGGCCTGGGCAACAGAATATGACTCAGTCTCAAAAAATTAAATTAAATTAAAAAATAAATAAAATCTGATCTCAACCATTAACATTCTATCGCCTCCTTTCAGGCTAATCAGAATTATGTTCTCACACTAGGAGCGCAAAGAGTACTGGATAACATGATATTATCCTAGGAGCGCAAAGAGTACTGGATAACATGATATTATCCTAGTCCTTTTTTTTAGCTTTCCTTACGGGGTTTACTGGCACTTGTGTTACAAATTCTTCTAAAAGTTATGTATATGCTTTTTGTGTAAGGAAATGTAATGTGGATAGCTTTGTTAAAGGAATAAACCCCCTCTAACTTCAGTACAGGTATTGATTTTTAGAAACGGCGTTCCTGTCTTTCAGAGTGAATCGAGATTTTAAAGAATATCTCAGAACCATCACCATTTTCTTTAGAACACATTTCTCAACATGTAATTGCACAGTTGTTCGTTAGATTATTTGGAAATGTTTTACAATGATTTACTGAATGGATGAGTGAATGAATGATTTTTTTTAAGAACTGATGCTATTTTCATACATTATTTACCATCATAATTCAGCCAAGGAGAGTAAAACGTTTGGGCCTTTTGGTATAAGGGTAAAATATGGCAGTTTTACTTTCAGCTACTATTTCTCAATCACATCTTTAAATTTGAGGTCACAATTTAAACCCTATGTAGCAGAAGGATGATGTGTTAGCTGAAGAGAATTGAATACTTATTTTTTAAAAAGAAATTGAAACAATCTTTTTTTATTAAGCAAACTAAAATACATCCTATAACAATTAGCATTTGAAAATAATATGGAGAGTTTGCTGTACCTGAAGGGAAGATTGGTAAAATAAGGATATGTGGATTAGATTGAAAATAAAATTCAAATCTTCTTCCTGGTTTCACAGACACTGTATTTTTAGTTAACAAGTTTTAACAAAGTTGGTTGCTTGTTATGCCATTTATGTTTATATCTAGAATTACTCAAAGAGTATGGAATACACAAGACAGGTTTATATACCTATAAAAACAACATATTCTTGCTAAAATCTTAATGGTTTAATGAGGGGAAAGTGGTTTCAAACTATTGATTTTTAGACATAACTATCTCAATCATTTGGGTTTCAGTTAAGTGTCAGGAAACATAATAGAAAAAAAGTGAAATAAGAAAGTAATTACTAAAGCAGAGCTGGTGCTGGTCGATTTTTTTTTTAAGTAGTTGCATCGCACACTGCAACTACAGTTGATGATTTGATTTCCAGAGGAATACATAGATACAGACGGCTTTATAAGGTCAATGCGGCAAGAAAGGTATAAACCTGTAAAAGGCTGGTACCATCAAAGCAAAACCAAAAGTTGAGAAAGTACAAACTGAGGTGAAAGTGAAAAAGAAGAAGCTCAAAAGTTAACAATGTAAGAGCAGGGATTAAAGAAGAGAAGAGAAAGAAATCAGAAGATAGTATTTTATAAAACAATAAAACAACTTTGTCTAATATGAGTATAGTCACCCCTGCTCTCTTGTTTTTCATTTGTCTTGCAGGTCATTTCCATTTCTTCACTTTCAATCTATGCATATTCTTACTAGTAAAGTGATTATTTGATAAGCAGTATATAGTAGGGTCTTTTTATTCAGCCACTGTGTTTTTTTTTTTTTTGATTGGATAATTTAATCAATTTGCATTCAAGGTAATTATGATATGTAAGCATTTTCTATTGCCATTTTATAATTTGCTTTCCGATTGATTTGCAGATGTTTTGCTTCTTTCTTCCTTTCTTGCAGTTTTCCTTTGTGGTGTGACATTCTTCCGCAGGAGTATGCTTTGAATCCTTTCTTTTTCACGGTTGTATAACTGTTATAGGTCTTCGCTTTGTTATTATCAGGCTTACATAAAACCTAGCATACTTAATAACAGGTTATGCTAATCAACTTGATTTAATAATTCCACATTATATACCTATAATGAATTAGACTCCACAAATGTATACGATTATGATTTGTCAGTTACAAATAATATTAATTTCTAAAATGAAAAAACTAAGACTCGTAAGAATGTACCAGGTAACCATTTTAACTATAAGCGTATCATTTGCTAAGAGAAGTTAACTTTTTATAAGTGCAAATGGCACACAGCACACTAGTTAACAACAACAAAATAGTATTTATTTTAATATAAAAGAGTCATTGTGGAGCATGTTTAAGTTGCCTGAGCCAGAGAGGTAAACTTCTCACTTTCTAAAGCTTAGTCCCTTTGCTTGCCAAGAGTAGATATTTTTGTCAACTGATCAGTTTAAAATTACCTGGATTAAGCTTAAAATTTACTCAAACCAACTAAGCTAACTCACTTGGAGGCAGAGAACAGGATAAGAAAAAGAAATAGTTTTCTAGAGTAGGTTTTTATCTGCAGACTCGTATATTTCTTTAGATTAGAAGAATCATTTTCTTCCTTATTTCCTACCCTTATTGCCTAGCCTCATAATTTGCTCATTGTGGTGAAGGAAATTTAACAAATGTATTTTACATTCTTCAAATGTTAGACACTTGATGACAGCTGCTAAGCTATGTTCATTTTCTGAAAGTCCATCTGTCAACCTTAAGGGATCACTTGGTTTAGCAAGTCAGAGAAGTAATCTTTTCAGGAAAAAAGTTACTTTATTGTTTATATTGAGTTTTCCATAAATTAGAATAAATAGAGTTATATATTAGCTAGTATACAGTTTTATACAGAGTTATATATTAGCTAGTATACATTTTTAAAAATAAATTTCTAGTATTCATTAATTCACATTAAGGAGCAGTAAAATACAACAGAAAGATTTAGAGGCAATTGAATATTTTTGCCAATTACTCTTTCCTGATGTAACCCGTAATACTGAATTAATTATGTTTACTCATCCTTTCTTAAGGTTGAAAGAAAAAAATGATTTCTATCTAGATATCTATTCTTTTCCAGAAAATATTTACTAAGACTTATTTGAGTCAAAGCGATAGTCTATTATGTTATCTCCTAAGCAGATGTAGGAGTAATTTTATACTTCTATTCTTTGATATACAATCTGAATTTAAAAACAAACCAAACAAGCAAACAAACAAAAAATCTCCCCAAGTACATTGATAGAATATATGTACTGTAGTTTTTATTTTAGCTTTAGTAGGCAGTTTATACTCTAGAATAATTTTTAATACCATTTCTTTTATGTTTCAAAGGGAATTTTACCCATATCATATGAGTAACCCCTCAGCATATAAATCGAATAGCTCTGTGTGCCATTGAATGCCTTGATCTCTTTGTGGCATTTGTTATTTCCTAATCTCTTTTATTACCTGTTGCAAAATTATTCAAAGTTATTTTTTCTTAATGACATCTGTAACCTGGCTCATTCTCTCTGCCTTATGCACTTAACAGAGTTGTTTCTCAGATATCTGCCCTAAGACTTGACTCTTTATCATCAGAACTCTCACCCATTGAAATCTCATACAGCTTGTGATGTTGACGATATCCTTACAAGTCCAAATATTACACCTCAACTATGGCCTCTCTCTCGAAGTCTCCTAGCCAATACATAAAGGTCTTCACTGAAAACCATTTTGAACCTTACCAACAACTCAAATTAACTCATCTAGCACTGAATCAGCTTTATCCCAACCTTATTTTTGTCAATGCTCTGTACTTACATTAATAGATTATTTTCTTATGTTATTTTTCATATTGTGTTTTTAGTATTTTCACATGATATGAGAAATATGTATAGGTATATATAGCTAAATCTCTAACCTCCAATTAAAAAAAATCTCTTATCACCTTAAATTGTAGCTCCATGTTGTACAGAACTGAGGTACTGGTGGAGAGAGAGAGTAATAGGAGGCACTGTCTTGATTTAAATCGGCAGCTACAGACCATCTCTGTCAGGAAATCAAGTAACAGATCTGAAGGTGAGATAAACTAGTAAATGACGATTGGAAGCAGTATGTGCTTGCTTCAGGGGAAGTTTTGGAGACTTCACAGAAAAGAAGAGATATTTGAACATTGGAAGAGAGATTGAATGTTTGA
>NW_012098321.1:692881-693573 GCF_000951045.1 Mandrillus leucophaeus
AAAGTCTCCCACTATTATTGCGTGGGAGTCTACGTCTCTTTTTAGGTCTCTAAGAACTTGTTTTACAAATCTGGGTGCTCCTGTATTGGGTGCATATATATTTAGGATAGTTAGCTCTTTTTATTGCATTGGTCCCTTTATATAATATAAATTATATAATATAATACCATTGTATAATGCCCTTCTTTGTCTCTTTTGATCTTTGTTGGTTTAGAGTCTGTTTTATCAGACACTAGGATTGCAACCCCTGCTTTTTTACTGCTTTCCATTTGCTTGGTAAATATTCCTCCATCCCTTTATTTTGAGCCTATGTGTGTCTTTCGCACATGAGATGGGGTCTCCTGAATACAATGAGTCTGGACTCTTTATCCAATCTTCCAGTCTGTGTTTTTTAATTGGGGCATTTAGCCTGTTTACATTTAAGGTTAATATTGTTATATGTGAATTTGATCCTGTCATTATGATGCTAAATGGTTATTGTGCCCATTAGTTGATGCAATTTCTTCATGATGTTGATGGTCTTCACAATTTGGTGTGTTTTTGCAGTGGCTGTTACTGGTTTTTTCTTTACATGTTTAGTACTTTCTTCAGGAGCTCTTGTAAGGCAGGCCTGGTGGTGACAAAATCTCCCAGCATTTGCTTGTCTGTAAAGGATTTTATTTCTCCTTCACTTATGAAGCTTAGTTTGGCTG
>NW_012098321.1:698763-700590 GCF_000951045.1 Mandrillus leucophaeus
GTAAGTTGGATTCCTAGGTAATTTTATTCTCTTTGGAGCAATTGTGAATGGGAGTTCACTCATGATTTGACTTTCTGTTTGTCTATTGTTGATGCTTGTGATTTTCGCACCTTGATTTTGTATCCTGAGACTTTGCTGAAGATGCTTATCAGCTTAAGGAGATTTGGGGGTGAGATGATGGGGTTTTCTATATATGCAATCATGTCTTCTGCAAACAGACAATTTTATTTCCTCTCTTCCTATTTGAATAGGCTTTATTTCTTTCTCTTGCCTGATTACTCTGGCCAGAACTTCCAATACTATGTTGAATAGGAGTGGTGAGAGAGGGCATCCTTGTCTTGTGCCAGTTTTCAAAGGGAATGCTTCCAGCTTTTGCCCATTCAGATGGATATGGGCTGTGGGTTTGTCATAAATAGGTATTTTGAGATGCATTCCATCAATCCCTAGTTTATTGAGTTTTTTAGCATGAAGTGCTGTTGAATTTTATCAAAGGCTTTTTCTGCATCTATTGAGATAATCATGTGGTTTTTGTTATTGGTTCTGTTTATGTGATGGATTATGTTTATTGATCTGTGTATGTTGGATCAACCTTGCATCCCAGGTATGAAGCCGACTTGATAGTGGTGGATTTTTATGTGCTGCTGGATTCAGTTTGCCAGTATTTTATTGAGGATTTTTGCATCAATGTTCATCAGGGATATTGGCCAGAAATTCTCTTTTGTTGTGTCTTTGCCAGGTTTTGGTATCAGGATGATGCTGGCCTTGTAAAATGAGTTAGGGAGGAGTCCCTTTTTTTCTATTGTTTGGAATAGTTTCAGAAGGAATGGTACCACCTCCTCTTTGTACCTCTGGTAGAATTCAGCTGTGCATCCGTCTTGTCCTGGGTTTGTTGTTGTTGTTGTTGGTAGGCTATTAATTGTTGCCTCAATTTCAGAACTTGTTATTGGTCTATTCATGGATTCAACTTCTTCCTGATTGAGTCTTGGGAGAGTGTACGTCTCCAGGAATTTATCCATTTCTTCTAGAGTTTTCCAGTTTATTTGCATAGAGGTGTTTACAGTATATTCTCATGGTAGTTTGTATTTCTATGGGATCAGTGATGATAGCCCCTTCATTATTTTTTAATGTGTCTATTTGATTCTTCTCTCTTTTCTTCTTTATTAGTCTGGCTAGTGGTCTATTTTGTTAATCTCTTCAAAAAACCAGCTCCTGGATTCATTACTTTTTTTTAAGGGTTTTTCGTGTCTCTATCTCCTTCAGTTCTGCTCAGATCTTAGTTATTTCTTGTCTTCTGCTAGGTTTTGAATTTGTTTGCTCTTGCTTCTCTCGTTCTTTTAATTGTGATGTTAGAGTGTTGATTTTAGATCTTTCCCACTTTCTCCTGTGGGCATTTAGTGCTATAAATTTCCCTCTAAACATTGCTTTAGCTGTGTCCCAGAGATTCTGGTAGGTTGTGTCTTTGTTCTCATTGGTTTTAAATTTATTTATTTCTGCCTTAATTTCATTATTTATCCAGTAGTTATTCAGGAGCAGGTTGTTCCATTTCCATGTAGTTGCTTGGTTTTGAATGAGTGTCTTAAATCCTGAGTTATAATTTGATTTCACTCTGGACTGACAGACTGTTATGATTTCCATTCTTTTGCATTTGCTGAGGAGTGTTTTACTTCCCATTATGTGGTCAATTTTAAAATAAGTATGATGGGGTGCTGAGAAGAATGTGTATTCTGTTGATTTGTGGTGAAGAGTTCTGTAGATGTCTATTAGGTCTGCTCGGTCCAGAGTTGAGTTCAAGTCCTGAATATCCTTGTTAATTTTCTGTCTTGTTGA
>NW_012098321.1:701216-757566 GCF_000951045.1 Mandrillus leucophaeus
CTTCACTTATGAAGCTTAGTTTGGCTGTATATGAAATTCTAGGTTGAAGATTCTTTTAAGAATGTTGAATATTGGCCCCCACTCTCTTCTGGCTTGTAGGGTTTCCAGAGAGATCTACTCTTACTGTGATGGACTTCCCTTTGTGGGTAACCTGACCTTTCTCTCTGGCTGCCCTTAACATTTTTTTCCTTGATTTGAACCTTGATGAATCTGATAATTATGTGTCTTGGGGTTGCTCTTCTCAAGGAGCATCTTTCTGGCATTCTCTATATTTCCTGAATTTGAATGTTGGCCTGTTCTTGCTAGGTTGGGGAAGTTCTCCTGGATAATATCTTGAAGAGTGTTTTCCATCTTGATTCCATTCTCCCTGTCACTTTCAGGTACACTGTCAAATGTAGGTTTGGTCTTTTCACATAGTTCTATATTTCTTGGAGGCTTTATTAGTTCCTTTTCATTCTTTATTCTCTAATCTTGTCCTCATGCTTTATTTCATTAAGTTAATCTTCAATCTCTAATTCTTCTGTTTTGTCAATTTGGCTATTGATACTTGTGTATGCTTCAACTAAGTTCTTCTGCTGTGTTTTTCAGCTCCATCAGGTCATATATGTTCTCTAATCTGGTTATTCTAATTAGCAATTCCTCTAACATTTTTTCAAGGTTCTTAGCTTCCTTCCATTGAGTTAGGACATGCTCTTTTAGCTCAGAGGAGTTTGTTATTACCCACCTTCTGAAGCCTACTTCTGTCAATTTGTCAAACTCATTCTCCGCACAGTTTTGTTCCCTTGCTGGTGAGGAGTTGTGATCCTTTGGAGAAGAAGCGGTGTACTGGTTTTTGGAATTTTCAGCCTTTTTGCACTGTTTTTTCCTCATCTTCATGGATTTATCTACCTTTGGTGTTTGATCTTCATGACCTTCATATGTGGTTTATGTGTGGACATCCTTTTTATTGATGTTGATGCTATTCCTTTCTGTTTTAGTTTTATTTCCAACAGTCAGGCCCCCCTGCTGCAGGCCTGCTGGTGTTTGCTGGAGGTCCACTCCAGGCCCTGTTTGCCTGGGTATCACCAGCAGAGGCTGCAGAACAGCAAAAATTGGTGCCTGTTCTTTGGTCTGGAAGCTTCGTCCCAGAGGGGCACACACCAGATGCCAACCACAGCTCTCCTGTATGAGGTGTCTGTCGACCCCTGCTGGGAGATATTTCCCAGTCAGGAGGCACGGGGGTCAGGGATCCACTTGAGGAGGCTGTCTGTCCCTTAGCAGAGCTCAAGAGATGTGCTAGGAGATCTGCTGTTCTCTTCAGAGCCGTCAGGCAGGAACATTGAAGTCTGCAGAAGCTGCACCCACAGCCACCCCTTCCCCCCAGGTGCTCTGTCCCAGGGAGATGGGAATTTTATCTATAAGCCCCTGACTGCGGCTGCTGCCTTTCTTTCAGAGATGCCCTGCCCAGAGAGGAGGAATCTCTAAAATGCCTTTCCAATGCAGGCTGGATGTTTAATTGACATTCCTTTGAAAACTACATCAACCCAGACTAGCCTGCAGGCAGCTAAATTTTAGTGGCATTACATACACTTGGCTCATACTTCTGTAGTATTTCTAGCAAAACTTTCTTAAAGTCAGAATCTCAATATCTTTATTCTTCCCAGAGACTCTCATATTTAGTCTTTAGTATTTATTGAGCAAAAAGTAAATACATGATTGCAGACTCACTCATGTAATTATATGTTCCTCAAATCTTAACTTTACCTTTTATTTTGAGATATGTTTCAGTTTCTGTATTTAATACTTTAAATTATGAGTTTATCCAAATTTCTTACCTTCTATTCTCCCACAAACTCCTTTCCATTTATTGCATGTGCTATTTCTCATTAGTGACTTTGATTTGCCCATTTCTCATAGTCTAATTGCTATTTTCAATTATGCAGGTCCTTTGCTCTTTAATTCTGTGGTTTTTGCAGTAACAGATACATTGAACCAGCTAAAGAACACTAGAACCCTTGACTAGGAGCTGCAATGACTTGCTTGCTTCTGCTTTCCTCTTGTGCTCTGGGAATTTTCCTAGTGGTTGACTTCAATCTTGATAGTGGTGAAAATATTTGAAGCATGATTACACTTCCAAGAGCTTTATAACTAGTCTAAGGATTACTGAATTGAAGTTGTGACTCACTTAATTTCAAAGCAGCACTGCAAATAGTCTCTTTAAATATCTGAGGTACATAAATAGCATGGTTAGACTAAATCATGCTTAAGAATAAGTGGCGGTAGCCTTCCTTTCTAAGAACAAAAAATTTGAAAGGACATCAGTTCATTTCCATTCAGCAAACTCTTGGTTTTGGTCCTATAGTGTAATTCTAACTCTGGATGAAGCATCCAATTCCATGTGTTATCACTCTTGATGCAATAGATTTCAAATTTTTTTGGCTGTTACTTGCACAAATAAATTCAAGTACACATGAGATGGACACACACACATTTGCACACATACACATGTGAGGCAAAAGTGTCAAAGTTATATTTATATACTTATAGTGCTTACAGTTACTATAATTCATTCTATTCTATATGTAAATTATTATTGGTCATAGAAGTAGCATTTGCTGCTAAATTTATTTCACATGACATAAAAGTGTTATGAACTGCAGTTTGAAAAACCCAGTCATGTGTAGATAACTTTGAATGAACTGGTTTTAGCAGGATATGGGATGCAGAACAGGCACAAAATAGGACTAGAATAGTTTTGAGCATTAGAATGCCTTCTCTTAAGATATTACATACCTATGTGAAAGCACTCTGTACTTTCCAATTTTACAAAGAATTTTTAAAATAACAAAATTTTAAATGGAAAATGTTTTATTTGAGTAATCATCATCACCATTAGTGCATACATGCATTTGGAAAATATTTGACACCTTGCAGTGTTAAAGACTTGCAAACTATCCGGTTTTCACATTTCCTAGTAGTATTTCAATTTTTGAAGTACTGTTATAGCTGTGGAAATAATCCTATTTGATGGAAAAAACCTAATTTTTAACTTTCTAAGGTCTTTACAATGTTTTAAAAAATCCTACATCAAAATGAAAAATATGATGCCTGGTTTTAAAACATCAGTTGTAGAATTCTAAGCATATATTAATAAAGATCAATATTTAGAAGAAAATAATAGATTTGCTCAACCACGTAACCACTTAAAATGTTATAATTCGTGATCTATTGTTAGATTTTGTTTCCAACATCTGATAGAAAAAGTGTACAGGGGATGTTAGATTCACAGCTTGATATCCTTAAGATGCATAAAGTTCATTAAAAATAAGGAATGTGGACAGTGCAGGAAAGATCTAAGAGTCAGGTAAGTACCTACATTACCTGTAAAGAAAAACACTTTCATTGTGTTTCGTGTCCAAATAGTCATACCATCAAAACAGCCATGCCATAGTGGCTGTGCAAAGAAAACAAAACAGACTGAATGCTTACCCTAGATCTGAGACAGCCGTTGAATGTGAAAAATCCGGTTGAGACTTGAAACAATTTAAAACAGATTCTTTATTTTATAAAATCTATCAGCCAGTAAAGTATGCTTTTTGAGGATAACATTTCATTCATTCATTTAATAAGTATCCATTGAATATTTTCTATGTGTCAGTGTGTTAGATGCTAAGAATTTAATAATAGGCTATGTAGGATCTCTGCCTTCCAGTTTTCTCTTTTCTATTTTTCTAACTTTTACTTTCTTTTCTAGTTTTTACTCCCTTTCCTATGAAAGGGTCACTTTCATAGACCTCATTTTCTGTGGGAAGCAATTTTCTTTTCATTGATTTTCACTAATTGCTGACTCCTATATGCTTTTTGCTCAGCTGTTTCCTTTAATTTTAGTCAACGCCTAGAATGTGCTTAGAATTCTCCCATTGAGAATATCAACTCTCAATTCTGAGAAAGTTGGGACTTCCAGTCCATTTGATGCCAATGCACATAACTGCGTATCTGTTGTTGTGTTACAAACAATCCCAAAATTGATAGGTCATTTCAATAATATTAACTTATTTTTCTTTACAAATCTGCAATTCTGACAGGGCACAATGGAGAAAGCTTATTTCTGTATGATGTAGCATAGAGTGACTCAAACTCCCGTGGCCTGAGGATGTATTTCCAAGTATGTGTACTAATGTGACTGTCAAGTTGATGGTGACTGTCAGTTTGGAGCTCAGCTGGGGCTATTAGTTGCAGGCTTTAGTTTCCCTCCATGTGAGGCCCTCCATGAGCTGCATGAATTTAGATTCCCGACATTGCAGCTGGGTTCCAATAGTGAATGTGCCATGAAAACTAGGCAGAATCTTCTATGCTTTTTATGGCTGAATATTAGAAATCCCAGAATATCACTTCTGCCAAATTCTATTGGTAAAGGAAGTCATCAACTCAAGAGGAATTAGACCTCACCTATTGATGGGAGAAAGTGAAAAATAATCTTTTTTCATCTTTAACTTAACACATCTAACAAATATGTCTGATACCTCACATTCCTAGCCTGGTCTTAGATATGGTTCTGAACCTAGAGTTTGTCTTTCTCTTTTACGTACTCTTTTTTTTTCCTCTTTCTCTTTCTACCTCTGCAGTATGTTAACACATCTTGCATTTATGGCTCCCCTAACCCTCTTAGTTCTTCTCTGTCTCGTATATGTGTCATATAAGGTAAAAAAAGGTATCCTGCGGGATGGATGAGGTTTCCACAACAGAGAGGGATTGACAGAGATACTTTCACCCTTTTGTTTGACTTGTGTTTCTGTGTATCGTGGTTTACCTGTGCCCAAGTCAGTGGCTCTTAAGTTTCTGTTATCTAGTTTTGATGTAATTATCATCATAAAGTATTGATGGCGGCTGGGCGCAGTGGCTCATGCCTGTAATCTCAGCACTTTGGGAGGCTGAGGCAGGTGGATCACCTACGTTCAGGAGTTCAAGACCAGCCCGGCCAACATGGCAAAACCCCATCTCTACTAAAATATATAAAAATCAGCTGCGCGTGGTGGCACATGATTATAATCCTGGGTACTCCAGAGGCTGAGGCAGAAGAATCACTTGAACCTGGGAGGCGGAGGTTGCAGTGAGCCAAGATCATGTCGTTGCACTCCAGCCTGGGCAACAAGAGTGAAACTCTGTCTCAAAAAAAAAAAAAAATTGTTGATGGTGTTTAAAATGATCACTCTGGAGAAGCATCAGGTTTAATCTCTGGAGTTGAACAAGAAATTAACAAAACTAATATTTCACCTAGCGCTGTCTATAAACTCTGCCTATACTTTGTTAATATACATTCTAAAAAGACAGTATCACAAAAAATCAGCCAACAATTGCAATTATCAAGACCTATTTAATACAGTTTGCAACCATAAGCATTGTTCTACGTGTATTCCTTGTTTTGGGATTTTAGCCAATGATAACATCATGCATAGCTTCATATTTTAAAATACTACCTAGCTTATCTATATGTAACCCTTTTAAATTTTAAAATGTGTGTATATTTTATAATGTATATAATACAGTGGTTAATAAAAACTTATTTATATTAGCAAAATATTTTATATAAATTAATAACTTTTTATATACTATGTATGTAAACATTTTCTACTGAGATAGTGGAAAATTTAAATGTTTTCGTAAGTGGCCTCTAATTCCGTGAAATAATTTTTATGTCTTTTAGCGACCTGGTTCTAATCTACCAATATAATCCTAGAGCCACAACTTCACAGGACTGTTGGCTCTCGATAAACTGAATTTTTTTCTTTATTTGTTGATATTCTTTCAGCTGTATTTTGAAATCTCCTACACGTTTGTCTGCATCACAAAACTTTAGTAATTAGAAAATTCCACCTTTTTAAAAAATTTTACTTTAAGTTCCAGGATACAAGTGCAGAACGTGTAGGTTTGTTACACAAGTTTATGTGAGCTATGGTGGTTTGCTGCACCTATTGATCCATCATCTAGGTTTTAAGCCCTGCATGCATTAGCTATTTGTCCTAATGGTCTCCCTCTTCTCACCCCCCACCTGCCGACTGATACCAGTGTGTGTAGTTCCCCTCTCTGTGTTCATGTGTGCTCGTTGTTGAACTTCTACTGATGAGTGAGAACATGTGGTGTTTGGTTTCATGTTCCTGTCTAGTTTGCTGAGGATGATGGCTTCTAGCTTCATTGATGTCCTGCAAAGGACATGAACTCATTCCTTTTTATGGCCGCATAGTATTCCATGGTGTATGTATGCCATATTTATTTTTATCCAGTCTATCTTGATGGGCATTTGGGTTGGTTCTGTGTCTTTGCTATTGTAAATAGTGCTGCAATAAACATATGTGTGCATGTGTCTTTATAGCAGAATGATTTATAATCCTTTGGATATAAACCCAGTAATGGGATTGCTGGGTCAAATGATATTTCTAGTTCTAGATCCTTGAGGAATCACCACACTGTCTTCCACAATGTTTAAACTAATTTACATTCCCACTAATGGTGTAACAGTGTTCCTATTTCTCCACAGCCTCGCCAACATCTGCTGTTTCTTGACTTTTTAATAATCACCATTCTAACTGGTAAGGGATGGTATCTTATTGTGGTTCTGATTTGCATTTCTCTAATGATCAGTGAGTTGAGGTTTTTTCATATGTTTGTTGCCACACAAATGTCTTCTTTTGAGAAGTGTCTGTTTATATCCTTTGCCCACTTTTTGATGGGTTTTTTTTTTCTTGTAAATCTAAGTTCCTTGTATATTCTGGATATTAGAACTTTGTCAGATGGGTACCATTGCAAAATTTTTCTCCCATTCTGTAAGCTGCCTATTCACTCTTATGATAGTTTCTTTAGCTATGCAGAAGCTCTTTAGTTTAATTGAAAATTCCACCTTCTATTTATCCTTAGTTACATTATTCCACTTTAATCTCTTAATTTCTTCAGCACAAAGTATGTATTATAGAGCCATTTGTCTTGCATTATTGTTAATGTTCCCTAATCTCTTCAGCTAGGCTGTAAACTCTCTGAAGTCAAAAAATATTTTTAAATATGAAAACTGCTGGAAGAAAAAGAACAGGGAAGAAGCTAAGGGAAAAGAAAAAGTATTCAGAACTTAAGGAGGGATATAAACTGTTCTTGTAGTTTGATGATTCATTTCAAAATTAGGATACAAAAATGTGACTGGGAAATTAGCTTTTTCTTTGATGTTGCTTCAGAATCAATATAGGCAAACATTTGTCTTATTTAGATTATGTGCCAAAAAACCATTTCCTATGCTTAGTTGTGTTAAGATATTATGGGGAATTTATCCTGACATTAGTTGTCCACATACATAGAGGAAAATCTCTCATAGTGTAATCTTTATTTCCTTCTCAAACAACTTCATTGGAAGTCAAGTTTACTATAACACAATATGATGAAAATAACTTTAGACTTTCAGACATTTCTTGTAATGTTTTGGCAATTATTGTTATCAAAATTCATGAGAACAGAAGTGAATATCCTTGTGTATTAGAGTGCTTCACTTCTTTTACTCATTTTTCAGTCATGATCTCTTTGGTTCACAGCTTTCTTTGCAAAAATTCATGCTGGAAAATTGAAACTAAGGTGCTTCCAAAAGTCATAAAATTCCAAGGTATACAATAGTGTAACTATTTGATTATTACTGAGAACATACTATAGATGACTTGACTAACTAAGCACTTTATGTGGACTATCTTCTTTATTCTTTGCCTCCTTCATTATTAAACCTGAAACAGTGCCTGAGACACAATCTTGTGTGCAAGTAGTTTATTTCAAAGGCTATAAATGGAATAAAAGATAAAGGATAAGGGATAAGGGACAGCACAATGGGGAAGAAAAGAAAGCCAATAGGGGTAGATATTGACCTGTTTACTATAGTGGAGAATTGATGCTCAATTCCTTTAGAAATATCTTCAGGAACTCTGTAGAATGCACCTCAGAACGGACTGCCCAAAAGGATAAGAAACTGAAGGATGTTGTTGGTTGTGAGCTCCCTCAACTTCCAAACTGCACTCTTGTGCTCATGCTAAGAGACTTCTTGCTTTGGAGACAGACTTAAGACTGGAAGGAAAAGATTCCA
Organism: Mandrillus leucophaeus; assembly: GCF_000951045.1. Taxonomy (NCBI): domain Eukaryota; kingdom Metazoa; phylum Chordata; class Mammalia; order Primates; family Cercopithecidae; genus Mandrillus; species Mandrillus leucophaeus. The sequence continues at coordinate 709,303 of NW_012098321.1, forward strand.
AACTTTGCCAAAGGGGGACAGCAGTTCTGAGCAAGGAGCTGTCCATCAGTATTGGACTGAAATCAAGTTAGCCAAGAGGCTACTTTATAATCCATAATTTAGAGCTGAAAAAACTCTTCTAGAGTTAAAGAAGAGAAGTACATTATGCAATGTGATACAGGTAGGATTTGGTGAATTCATTGTTCAAAACAACTCCATTGGGCTTCGAAACCAGAACTCTAGTAATATAGGCTGAGATATAGTGGTACTGGTAGGGGAGGACATTAAACAAGTTACAGCAAACAGCAGCTCTCTTAAGTGTTTTAAAGGTGCTTATGTAGTACAAAGCACTGTATGTAGTATAATATAAAGGATTTTTCATCATATAATCATTAAGAGCACACACAGTGGCACCAGACTGGTGGCTTCAAATCCCACTTCATCTACTTCCTTGCTGGGTTTCTATGGGCAATTACTTGGCTGTACTTCCCTTCTTTTGTTCTTGTTTTTTTACAGTTATGTAAAAATAAGCTTTACAATAATTCCCAGCTCATAGATGTGTTGTGATAATTAAATGAGATTACGTAGGTAAAAATACTTCAAGCTAAACCTGAAGCACGGGAAGTTATAAAATGCTAGCTGTTTTTAATACTAATTCTATTTTATTCTTTTCCAAATTTTATCACCACTTTCAACTGAGAAAGCAGTAATGCAGAAACCTCATACCTAGATTATGAGTTTCTCAGTGCAGGGGAATGTATCGTATTAATTTTTTTTAAACAATTGGCTACCAGACAGTTTATGTCATATGGTACTACATATACAGAAACCAACACAAAAACTAACAAACTTTATCATATATTTCTTAAGATGGGCTGTTAATAATTGTCAGATAAAGTCAAACTGGTATAGATACCTACACTTTAACTGAAGACTAAGTGACTTGAAATTTATGAAAACAATACAAGTTATGAAAAGCAACAAAACAATCATACTACGCTCTGAAATCAGTTTTATGTGGTAAATACAATATAGTTACCCTGTTAATTTAAGCATAACTACAACAGATTACAGATTCAATGCAGTGACATACTGTTACAACTTTGCCACACTCTCTTCAATAGCGTTGTTTTCCAATATGTTCTTTGGAATTCCTTAAGTTAGTATGGCTGGAACAGTAATATTCTCATACAATACATAATGTCTGTATCTGGAAGTCTACAAGTTTTTTCAAGCCATTTTTATGTGTTTTGCAGTAGAGTCACATTTCTCTATATCAGGATCCTAATTACTATATAAGAGAACATTTTTAGTCTTTTCAAGTATACTTACTTCAAGTTTAAGTATTGAGTGTTCATAATCACCATTGTTAAAGATAATTTTTTTCCTTACGTTGTGTCCTTTAAATTGCTAATTTCTTGCTTTGTTTTTATGTCCTAGAAAGAGTCACTGAAGCTTCAGCAGTGTTCAGGTCTTTTGATCGGTGGTTCATATTCTGAAATAGGGTGCCTTGTCACATACTGGTGTGTACTTCCACAAGATAGCATGGAATAGAGGAACGTTGTTAGTCTACTTTTTTTCCGGTAAGAAATGGAACTTTCTAATTGGAATCTGAAAACAATAAACCCATAAATGGTTGTTTTTATTTGCCAAAGCCATGAACAGTATAAACTTCCTGGGTGTCTTGACTGAATAGCTTCATTGGCGGACTATCTTATGACAGTTATTATTTAATCCCTCCAACTCCTCATATACAGTGGGCTGCACTTGCCCTGAGAAACTACTTAATACACACCTTTTGAATACATTACTATTAATGTGAGGACATTTTCATGTGCAGTGTGATCTGACTACTGAAGGAGTATAATATATAATAAAGCACAGTAGAATAAAGAAAAAATTGTTAAAAATATGCCAAATATACATGGAACTAAGACATTTATGTAAGAACATATATTTTTTACATATTTGTGTAATTATATAAAGTAAAAATTTAAATTTTCACACTTTTTTTTCCTTTTTTGAGACAGTGTCACACTGTGTCGCCCAGGCTGGAGTGTAGTGGTGAGATCTCGGCTCACTGCAACTTCTGCCTCCTGGACTGAATCAAACCCCCACCTCAGCCTCCCAAGTATCTGAGAGGACAGGTGCTTGGCACTACACCTAGCTAATTTTTGTATTTTTTGTAGAGATGGGGTTCACCAGGTTGGCCAGGGTGGTCTCAAACTCCTGGGCTCAAGCAATTCACCCATCTCGGTCTCCCAAAGTGCTGAGTTCACAGGCATGAGCCACTGCACACAATTGCACACTTTTTTCCTAATACAGTATTTTGAATATTGGAGTATTTATTATCTAGCTTAATAATATTAATGCAATAAATACAGAGTTTAATAGTTGCCAACCAAAAATGCAACAGCATGAAAATATTTACTTATTAATGCTCATGAGTCTGTCTGTTACCTGTTTTGCTCTTCCTGTCTTGACTGAACTCATTTGTGAGTTTGTAGATGACACTGTATTGGTTAAGCAGTTCTGCTAATTTTGGATGTGCTCTGTCATATGTTTCATTGCCATATACCTTTAGGTCAGTCTGATTCCCTTATTTGTGACAATCAGACTTTTCTGCATATCATCTCCCATCCTCCAACAGGCTCTCTTGGACTTGTGCATTTGGCAGTTGCTGGATTCCCACTGAAAGTATTCCAGACCTTTGAAGTTTGTACTTGGGATTCCACAAGAAAATATTCTATTGGCCAAAACAAGTCACACGTTAGCCCATATTCAAGAAGGGAAATGTACTCTGTCTATTGATGAAGGGGTTTGAAAGTCAGATTGGAAATGGCTTGGAGATAAAAATAGAATAAAGTATTAGGGTAGTTTTTAAAATCAGTCTATTACTATAGCTTTAAGAAAATGTGCTAAAATATTTATCTTAAAAATTTAAGCTTTGTCTTTCTTCCACGAAGAAAACCAGTATTAAGTTGTTTTAATTGCTTAACCTTACATCTGATTTTTCATAAGCCTATTGCAAAGTCATTTGACATTTTAAAATTGCTGTTGTAGAATTATATTGATCTCTATTATCTATGAAGAAAATACTGCTGGCTTATTCTTTAGGCCTATTGTTTTGAAATCAGAATAAGAGTGCCTTGAAAACACATGAAGACCTTGCGCTGAATGAGTGGGCAAAGGTACCGTTAAGGGGATCGTTTTCTAGATAATCAGCCATGGTGGGAACCTCTGCATTTAGACATGTTTTCAATTAGAATTCATTCAGCCTTTGCTGTGTTCCATCGTAGATGTGTCTCAAATTTTACCTCTTTTTTTTCCACAGACATCCCAGAGCTAATGTTTCTCCAATTTACAGATGAGGATACTGAATCAGAGAGGTTAATTGATTTATCTGAGCTCATGCCATTAGCAAAAATTTGAAAGCCTTAACACACTCTTTAAATCCATTATCCCATTTCCCACTATACTACAGATTTATCTCAAAGTGGTACTGAGTAGCATTTGAACTGAATGAAATCATTTGTTGTATGACAAGTTGGGAGACCCTTAAAAAATCCAGATAAATTATGATGAAGATTTTATTCAAGGAAGTAACCATGAAAAGACAAAAAATGAATGTTTGGATATAAAATTTAGTGAATGTCTTTTAATCTTTATTGCGGAACCAGAATGTTGAACCCCCATAAAGTTAATTGAAGCAATACTTGAGAAATTGACTACTACCTATATGCAGAAATAATCTAGTGACAGGAAGCTTAAAAACTGAGGTAATTAAAACAATTATTTGTGCTTTCTACAATCATGAATAAACTTTATTTTGTCTAACTCTATTTTATGTATGCTGCAAAATGGCTATTTTCATCCTATATATGAGGTAGAGATATTCAGTATTTTTTAAAAACTTTTTAATAGAAAAGAACATGTATAGGTGCAAATATATTATTTCACTTTGTCAGTAAGCCATAAAATATTCATGTACAGCAATATTTTCATTTATTTTGATTATGTGAGAATGGTTTTCATAATTATTGGAAATGCTTATTCTGAAACAAAATATTTTCTTCCTTCACATCTACTATAAAACAAAAATATTTTAAGTGGGCATAACAGTACTAGCTGAAAATGATTCAAATCAGACACATGCCGTGATATAAGCCAAACACTTTTTTTAATTTAAAATTGTTTTCTCATAGAATAAGTAATATTTTACCCTTGAAGGATTTTCTTTCTTTCATTTGTGGAAAGACCAGATGGGTCTCACAGGTCATTCACAGTTATGAAAGAAACAAAAAATCTTCTCAGAGGCGAGATATCCTTTATTTTTCACTAAAAAACAAATTATTTGCTTGGATGGAAACCTTTTGTATAGCAGTGTAATTGCTGATATCTGTGGGGTGTCTTGGAAAATGAGATGCTCCGTCTCAAGGAGTTATAACTTATCCTTGTGCATAAAATCTGAATAAATAAATGGGAGCAGACCTTGAAGTTTCTTGCAGAGAGGAGATACATGAAACACAGCTGAGAAATCAGGACAAAAATATCAAATGATAACAAGTGAACACAGTAAAATGATTTAGCAGTGGGACTAGCTTGGTCTTTTTTTTGTTAGGTATGTTTTAAAGAAATGTTCTAGCTTTTTGTAAAGAATTACGTCTTCTCTTATCTTCAAAAATATCAAATACTATGTATATAAAACCAAATGCTTAAGATTAAAAATTTAACTACTTTCTCTGTCTTATTTTTGTGTATTTAATTAATAACAGTTTGCAAAACAATCGATGCAACAAGTATGTATTAAGTGCCTGCTATGAGGCAAACCCTGTTCTTGACACTTTGCGTAGAGCAATGAACAAAATAACCAGAATGTGTTTCATCTTGGAGTTATAAATTATAGAATAGAAATAATAAATACATAATAGGTAAGTTTGTGATAAAACTTTTGAAGAAATTTAGGAATGTCTGGGGAAGGTCTTTCTGAAAATGTAATATTTGAACAGGTATTTTTAGGAAGGGATGGAACAAGCCAAATATATATATCAGAAAGAAGAATGTCCAAAGTCAGAAAAAGAAAATGCAAAGGCTCTAAGACCAAAAGTAGTTAATGAGTTCATGGAACATAAAGGAAGTGAATGAGACTGTATTAAAGGTATAACAGAAGATTACAGCCCTATACCATATAATAGTCCTTAGGTATTTCAATGAGCTTACTTTAGTGTCAAATATCAATTCACATACTCCTGATATTGTGATTTAATTTTTAAGTATATACTTGTTAGTGCTTATGAAATTTAATTAAACTCAAATTTCAACAATTTGAAGAACCCGAGGTAAAGTAAAAGCTTAAGATTTTCCTTCTCTTACTCCCTATCCCATCCATTTCCCAACAGTAGAATAGGATTGAAGATTAAAATATCCCAAAGAACAAAACACAAGAGGGAAGGAGCATGACTATTTCTAGAAGCTCAGTACAAATGTCATGTCTGTGTCTGAAACATCAAGAATTGTGGACAGAAATACCTCAAATGGGAACAGATTAAAGAATAAAATAAACACTTCCTAAAATTTTGCCTTACTGAGAAAGGACCACAGTATCACAGGAAGTGAGTAAAGGAGAACTTAAACATACAGCTTGAGGGACTAGGGGGAATATTGAAACAGGCTGTGTGATTAATAGAAACCACTCCCCCTGGATTGTCTTTGCACTTACAGATAGCCGGGGTTGAAAAAGTAAGAGGAGGGGGATGGGAAATTGGGAGGAGCCAGGCAAGATAGCTGATTAGACGCAGCTGGGAAACAACCCTTTCGGCAAGAGGAACCAAAATATGTAGTAAACCATCACACTTTGAACAGATCTTTTGAGAGAAAACACTGAAAGTCTGTAGGCAATGAAGACACTATGGTTGAAGAAGGAAGAAGGTGAGGATCCTGCTCATAGTCCCCATGTGCCATGACTGGCCTTGGTCTCTAACTGAACCTAAGGAAGGGGTGAGTGAAGGAAACTTGGGGCATTGCTCTCCCACTGTAGACCTCTAGAAACTTAGCCTACAGGAGCTTCCACAACCCCATTAGACCTTTGAACTGGCAGGAGGAGACTTTCAGAGATCAAGCAGAGGAACAACTCAAACTTACATGGATCTCAGAAGATTTCTCTGCACAGTACAGCTGCAACAAAACACAACCATAGGTGTAGCCCCCAGGGCTCTCCATCTTGCCCTAAATGGATGCAACTCCTGTGATCAGCTGGGCCCAGAGAGAGCAGAGTTACCATTGCTGCAGGACCAGGTCACATCTGATCTATATCCCTACTTGCCTGCCAGCCCCTTCCAAGACCACATGTCTGGCCGCTCCTGCAGAAGAGTGCCAATGGCATGCCTCCAGTGCTCCACCTGACTGTTTTGCTGGTGACCTGGGGGAGCATTTCAGCCCCTACAACACAGCCTGTGCTTGACCTCAAGGGGCCAGAGGACAAATCTGTGCCTGGTCCCAACTCCCCAGGATTCAAGACCATCACCCAGGGTGTTAAGCTGAAATCTGCGGCTTAAGCTCAAGCAAGAAAGGAGCCCCCACTTTCAGAAAACAAAAAAAGTGTGCTGAAGGTTTGTATGCTGGCATGGGAGCTGGGTGTCCCTCCCTTCACAAGACCAGTATGGGAAGGGTGTGCATAGATAGCCAGCTAAGCTTCCTCCCAAAGAAGCCCCATAGCTTGAAACATCTGGAACAGCTGAGTGATCTGGTTGTAGAAGGCTTGGGAAAAGAAGGCTTGGCTCATTGGACTGCTCCTGAGGAAGACACTGGAGTAAGACCCATTGGGTTGGATGAATGTGAGCCCACAGCCATCTGCCAAGCTGAAAACCCAAGACCATGGACACCACACTGATTACACACCTCTGGTGCTACTGCCCTGCCCAAGTATCCTCCATGCTTGACCCATTGTATCACCAGACCACAGACATACTCCACAACTTGCTCTGACTCTAGTAATCCCATGAAGCTGCGGATCCCCTGCTGGCCTAATTCATGGCTTGGGCCACCCCGAAGTGGAGGGGCACAGCCTGCCAAAGTCCCCCTTGGGGCAAATAAAATGAAGGTATGGTGCCAATAGTTGAAGAGGACATCATCAAGCCCCAGGAATGAACAAGGAAAGCATCTCTTGTCCCCTATCTTCCCCAGAACACTGCTCCATACACACTGAAATAGAAAAGGGGTGCACAACTGAGTAAAAGGTGGTTGGAGCGTCTTACTGTTAAGTGCCACCTACTGTACTACAGCATAATTTAAACCACCAAGCAAAAATACATTGCCTCAACACACTATGCCTGTGAAAACTCACTACAAGAACCTATTTACAACCAAGGAACCTGTTCAGATCCTTGGCCCTTTGAAAGCACTCAGAAATGAAGCCAATCAACTATACACAACATACACTAGAAACTTTCAGGGGAAATTTAAAAAAAAAAATCCATCCAAATGTTGGCAAATTCAAAAAGAAAAATAAGTGTAATTTCCCTTGGATTAGAAAGAATCAGTGCATGCAAGAACTCTGGCAATCCAAAAAGTCAGGATGTTTCACTATATCCAAAGGATTGCACTAGCTTCCTAGCAATGCACCCTAACTAGATTGAAATAACAAACGTAATTCAGAATCTGAATTACAGGAAAGCTCAACGAGATGCAAGAGAAAATTGAAATCAATCCAAAGAAACCAGAAAGAAATTATCCAAGATTTGAACAATGACATAAATATGTTAAGAAAAGCAAACAACTTCTGGAACTGAAAAATTTGCTATAAAATTATAAAATTACAATAGAAGCTTTAACAACAAACTAGTCAAGCTGAGGAACAAATTTCAGAGCTCTAAGACTGACCTATTAAATCAAGAAAACAGTAAAGAAAAAGGAAATTACAAAAATGAACAAACCCTCTGAGAAATATGGGATTATGCATAGTGAGCAAACCTGGAACTCATTGGAATTCCTGAGAAAGAAGAGAGAGTAAACAACTTGGAAACCATATGTGAGAATATAGTCAATGAAAATTTCCCCAGTCTCACAGGAGATATCAACAAGCACACACAAATAACTAAAGAATTCCTGAAAGATATAAGGTGACCATCTCCAAATGCACATATTCAGACTTTCCAAGGTTCATATGAAAGGAGAAAACTTTAAGAAAGCTAGAGAAATGATTGTATCACCTGAAAAGAGAACTACAGGAGGCTAACAGTTAATTTCTCAGCAGAAACCTTATAATCCAGAACAGATTGGATGCCTATTTTTTTTTAAACATTTTTCAAGAAAAAAAAAATTCAAAAAAGTTTTTATCCCACCAAACTAAGCCTCATAGGCAATGGAGAAATAAAATCTTTCCAAAGCAAGCAATCACTAAAAGAATGTGTTACCTCTATACCAGCTTTATAAAAGATGTTTAAGGGAGTTCTAAATATGGAAATGAAAGAATGATAGCTACAATGACAAAAGCACACATTAATTACACTGCCCACAGACTGTACAAAGCAACTACACAATCAAGACTACAAAGCAACCAGCTAATAGCCCCACAAAAAAATCAAAACCTTATATATCTATATTAACCTTGAATGAAACTAGTCTAAATGCCCCACTTAGAAAACATAATGGCAAATTGGATTTTAAAAAGACCCAGCTTTCTGTTGTCTTCAAGAGACCCATCTCATGTGTAACAATACCCATAGGCTCAAAGTAAAGAGATGGATATCTATCAATAATGCAAATGGAAAATGAAAAAAGAAGTGGTTGCTATACTTATATCAGACAAAGCAGACATTAAACCAGTGCTAGTAAAAAAGGACAAAGTAGGTCATTATGTATTCATAAAGAGTTCAATTCAACAAGAAAACTTAACTTGCTTAAAAACTTATGTCCACTTAATGTTGGAGTCCTCAGATTACAAAAAAGTGCTTCTAGACCTAGTAGAAGACTTAGATAGCCATATGATAATTGGGGGGACTTCAACACCCCATTGACAGTGTTAGATAATCACAGAGAGAAAACAAACTCTGGACTTAAATTTGACACTTGAACAATTGAACGAAATGGACATCAAGCAAGGAAGGAGCCCCCACTTACGGAATACTCCACTTAACAACCACAGAATATACAGTCTCATCTGCACAGGGAAGATATTCTAAGATCAACCACATTTTTGACAATAAAGTATCTCAATAAATTCAAAAAATTAAAATCATGCCAAGCATATTCCCAGACCATGGTAGAATAAAAACAAAAATCGACACCAGAATGGACTCTCAAAACTACACACACAATTACATGAAAGCTAAACAACTTGTTCCTGAATGACTTTTGGTTAAACAATAAAATTAGGGCAGAAAAATAAAACTTCTCTGAAACAAAAATACATGTACAACATACCAAAATTTCTGATATGCAGCAAAAGCCTTGCTAAGAGGAAAGCTTACAGCTTAAAATACCTACACCAACAAGTTAGATCTCAAATTACCAATCTAACAGTACGTCTAAAGGAACTAGAAAAGCAAAAACAAAAAACTCACCCCAAATCTATCAGAAGAAAATAACTAAAATTACAGTAGAACTAAATGATAAAGATGCAAAAAAACATACAAAGGATCAACAAAATAAAAAATGGTTTCTTTGAAAGGGTGAATGAGATGGATAGAATGATAGCTAGATTAACAAGAAAAACAAAGATCCTAGTCTTCTACTAGGTCTGGAAGTACTTTGTGACAAAAGTTACACTAAAACGGATCCCACAGAAATACAAAAGTTCCTACGAGACTGTTTTGAACACCTGTATGCACACAAACTCAAAACTCTTCAGGAATTATTGTTTCAGGATTTCAGTTTCTTCCTGATTCAATCTTGGGAGGTTGTATGTATTGAGGAATTTATCAATTTCATTTTTTGCCCGGTCCTAATATGGGTTATGTCCTGTACCTTGTTCTTTATTCACTGTCCTTGAGTAATCCAAATAACAAAGCTGATAATATGATAGTGATGCTAGAATCATGAGTATCAGAGCCATATTCCCAACTGTCTGCTTGACAGTTCTACCTGAGTGTTATTGGCTGAATTTTGTCCATTCACCTCACACCCCTAATTTATATGTTGAAGTCCTAACCCTGCTACCTCAGAGTGTGACTGGACAGAAAGGTCTTTAAATAGATAATTAAGGTCAAATGAGGTCACTAAGATTGCCCCTAACCCACTATGATTCATGTCCTTGTAAGAAGAGAGTAGGACAGATAAAGATCATGTGAAGACACAGGGAGGAGATAGTCATCTGCAAGCCAAGGAGAGAGACCTCCAGAAGAAATAAACACTGCCAATAACTTGACCTCAGACTTAGACTCAAGAATTGTGAGAAAATAAATTTCTGTTTTGTAAGGCAAGCTATTGTGGTACTTTGGTGCGAGAGCCCCAGCAAGTTGATGCACTAAGTATTCCACCAACTCAAACATATTATCTCTAAAATGGAATTTGTGATCTTTCTCGTCAAATTTAATCTTCTTCCTGGGTCACCTATCTCAGCCAGTGCTGACTTTAGTTACCTAATTCCTCAAATCACAAACAATATCTTCATTCTTGACTTAGTTTTCTCTCCCTATAGTTTGATAACAATAGGTTCTCTTTAAACCACAAAGAAAGCCCTCCAGTCCATCCATTCTCTCTTCCCTGTCATCAGCCCAGTTGAGGTCGTTATAGTCTCTTACTTGAATTACTGCTCGAGTTTTCTAAATGACCTTACTGCCACTGTTTTGTGCCCTCCAACACAGTGTCTCTGAAATGCATATCTGCTCACCATTACTTGCCTACTCTTTCTTGTCGTTGCTTTGCTTTAAGGATACAACTCAAAATGTTTATCATTGGCTTTAAAAGCTCTTTGTGAACTTTCTTGTGTTTATCACTCTAGTTTGATTTCACTCCACTGTACTTCTAGAAAACTTTGATATAGAAACTGAACTTGTCTTTTTCATTTTCTTGGTCATGTTGCTGCTTTCTCTCTCATCTCTAGGCCTCTGCACATGTTATTCTCTTTGAGAAACATTTCTCTTCCTTTTCCTGTCCCTATTTATAACCCTTTTCTGAGCTAACATCCCCCAGGTATTAGTTTTGGGAACGCTTGATCTGAGAAGATTTTTATAATTCTAAAATCTGGGTTAGGGTCTCATTCTATATGCACTTAAGCTTTGGTACAGTCCTATCCAGGCACTCATCAAATTACAGTGTTTTGCATATTGATGTGCCTGGACATCTCACTAGATTGTAGCATTCATGAGAGCAGGAATACATTCCTATTAACTGATAAAGTGAATATACATTGTAGGTATTCTATAAATACTTTTAGATGTATAAATGAATGATTAAAGAAATAAAGCACAATGTTAACTGAAATTACCCTGGTCTAATCTAACTAAGGAATGTATAATATTCTGCCCTATGCTTTTCTCTTTTAACTAAATATTTTCAATGAACATGTATTGCATCTCTTAAAAATAGACTAACCCAAATATAGTATTTCTGCAAGCTTTATGTTTTTAAGGTGTATGCTGAAATGAAGCAGGCTACAGTATTTGTTTTTATACATATGTAAACTAAATATATATTTAAAACATCACTTGTTATTTTTACTTCCAGTGTAATTTAAACATACTTATGACTATTCTTACTTTCAACTGGAAGGGAAAAGTTTTGTATGTGTCAGGAAAATAGCATAATGTAGTATTCTTTAAATAATTTAATGTTTGAATGTTATATAAAACTAAAGCAAAATTTAAATATACTCATTTAAATGTTATCATGGATATATGTACCAATTTCCTCGTGTAAAATGATTGTATTATCCTGTTTTATTCTGCAATTTCCCATTTAATAAAGATATGTCATTGAAAACTTAGCTGTTCTAAAATTTTGTTCTCAAGCTACTAACTTTTCTGATCATAAAATTTATCTATTTACTAACTGATCATAAAATTTATCTTAATTTTGAACCTCCTAAAGTTGTCTATCAATAAGTTTAATGTTTCCCAATGAAGGCCTTGTATCTGAACAGTCAATAAAATATTACTGGCTGACAAGCATATTCATATTCACATAACAGAATGAATTTATTTGGCTTTATTACCCATATGTTCATCACAGTTTTGCCTGATTAGTGTGATGCTTGAGAGAGCTGACAATGACTGTGGTCTATCTAAGATCACTTAACCTCTCTGCAAATCAACTTACTAACTAATCTATATAATAAAGATGATAAAACATAATAATGCTACTTTATATTTCTTGTGAGAATCAAATGATATGATGTATTTAAAATAATGAATACATAGTATATAAAAAGTTTAAATAAATGTCATTTCAAAGTGATTGACAATATCCTGTCCACTATTCCCCTAAAAAATATGTTATTTTCTGTTGTGTGGAATAATTTGCATTATGCAATGTCATGGCAGTCCCTTCTCTGCCAAGTCTATAGAGATATAAAATTTCCCTAATATTTGACTTGTACTTTCTGAGGTTTTAGAAGGAATGACCACCATCACCATTGTTTTCTTATAAAGAAACTTGTATTGACCACATTTTTCAGTTTTTAGTTATTGCTGCTTTAAATCATTTTGTTTGGAAAATATCCAGAATCTTTGTCAGAATGTTGATTATAGAGGTTATTAGCCACCACATTAACTCTTTCAGTTCACAAAGGTGCTGCTTGGGAAAGTGCCTGTGTAGAGAGCTGGCCAGTATCCTAAATTGAGAACATTCATGTATCTTCAAAAATCCTTACTTTACTTCTGGGAACAATTCATGAAAATAAATTTTCCACTAAACAACAATGTGGGGTTAATATCTTTCCACATGTAAAGTGACTCACTTTCTCAAAATTGGTGAAATTGTTTTGTCCCTAGTAAGAGTTGAAAGTCCATTGTTATAATTTATGTCAACATTTACTGAATGCCAGCAGTACTTCAGGCAGCCAGTGTGGCACAATTCTACATCGATACCTGTAATTATGCAGGTTAAATTAGTTTTGTTACATATATGCCGATACCCAATTTTTAAGCATGGATAATTTCATCTTATGTATTTCAAAGTTATAGAGGACATCACGCACATACAACAAAAAACTTTTAAAAGTTCAGTTGTTTCCTAGCTAGCTATGACAAGCTTCAAAAACTTGAAAAGGAGGATTGCTGACAAAGCAGAGAATATGAGTCTACTTCTTTTCAAACAGTAACAATAACAAATGAAAGAAGAAACTAAAATTCAACCAGAAATAAACCCTTGATGGTTCTCCTGTCAGCCTGTCACCTACATGAAACACCTGCTAAAGCAAAGGCACATAGAGCAGCTGTTGCTGCTAAAAGTACTAATGCTAAAGCTTTCCACAAAGACTTTCATTCATATCAAATTGTGCTGACGTGTTTTATCAACCCAGTGACACGGCCCATCTCAATTAGGATCTTCACAAGGCCGTCTCCAATGTCACAGTTGTGTCCAGCTTAGTATTCACACCATTTTCTTAGTGTATTGGAACTCAAGTTATCCTCTTCCCATTTTATATATCCTAATAGTGATGAACATTTACAACGTCTCTAAAATAGACTATTCTTACTGAGACAAAATAAAAGTCATTCCACTTTCTCCATATGTGGAATCTATAGATAAAAGTGGTGAAAATATTCTTGTTTGTATTTTCCAGCGTCTTCAAAATCAGTGAATCTTGCAACTAACTTCTCAAAGAAAGAAACCTGTAAAAACAAATACCAAAGAACAACAACAAATTTTGAAAATTCAGCATAAGGTATATAAGAGGAACTGAGACCTCAATTTGAATAACTCCTTAAGTTACCATACCTCATTTTTATTTTATTTTTATTTTTATTTTTTGAGACAAAATCTCGCTCTGTCACCCAGACTGGCAGTGGCACAACCTTGACTCACTGAAACCTCCACCTCCCAGTTCAAACGATTCTCCTGCCTCAGCCTTCTGAGTAGCTTGGATTACAGGCGTGCACCACGCCGCCCAGCGAATTTGTATTTTTAGCAGAGAAGGGGCCAGAACTCCTGACCTTAGGTGATCTGCCTACCTTGGCCTCCCAAAGTGTTGGGATGACAGTCGTGAGCCACCTTGCCCGGCCCATACCTCAATTTCCTTGCGTAATCAGTTGCCATGGCCTGGAATGCCCCTCCATCACTTTTCAGCTTGGTGATTTCTAAACATTCTCACACATTCTTCAGGTGAAATATGTCGTCTTTCAGGTTTATTGAGGTAGAGCTAAATAATCCCTTATCTATTTATTACTAACGTTATATATACTTTATAGTACTTGTAACGTGAAGGTCACTATATTGTGAAACTCTGATAGCATGGACTTTGCTTTCTCCATTTGATAATTCTACTACCTAGCTCAGAGCCTGTTGAATATCAACGCAATTCGTATTTGGTGAATTAATAAATGAAATAAAAACATCACCTCAATAGAAATTAGCTAAAGAAATTATTATTGTCTGTAATTTGAACCGTATAGGCTGGTATAGTGAAGATTTTCCTATGGAAAGGAGCAATTATAGAGAAAAACTATTACAGAACACATACAAGTCAAATTGGCATCCTATTTTAGAGAACTGGTGCTTCTTTATTTTCCATATGTAAAACGGGGATGATTAATTCTGCTTGAAGCAGTGGGATTTGCTACCTAAAAAGCAAAACTCATCTGAATCCAGCTATCAAAGCATAGTGTTTAGGACACTAATGAAAGGACTCCTGGACAATTAGTTTTGCATATCTCACTTTTATCAGGGATTTATAAAGGTTGGATTATGTTCAGAGGAAAGAGATCAGGATAGAGAACATGGAATTATGTGATAATAAAAACTTATGTCACTTATAATGCTTAATATTGAGAAAAAAATATCTCAAAGAAAAAACTAGAGCAAGGACCAGTGAGTAGAAAATGCTGGGAGAATTCAACAGAACACTGAACAATGGTTATGTGAACAATTAGTAAAATCTAAAGGTGAAACGGTCTATTTCAGAATACAGTGAATTATTTGTCAGTGAAGATATTCAAACACTTGGTACAGGGAAATAAACCATTTTAAATGGGCTGTAAGACGAGCGTGATTCCAAGGACTCTTCCTTTATCTAAATTCCATAATGCTAATATCCTAGTAAACAGAGTTAGTGTAAGACTTTAGGGCTCCAATTTTACAGCATATTTTAGTGTTTTAAATTTTTATTTTAATGCTTTAAAGAGACATCATGGAGACTTTTTATAAGATCATTTCAACTGTGGAAATCTCAGATTTGTACACACTTTCCTAGTATTAGAAGTGAAAATGTAATTGCTAGTGATTTTAACTTAGTGTTTTTAGTACTGTGAGATTTATTACTTTCATAGAAATACACACCTCTACCCAATATTTCGTGCATTTTCTCCATAAATACCAAACTTGTTTGGCACTTTCCAATTTTGAAATACCTGCTGTTACTACTTCATTGTACTAGAGATCTTCAACATGGCAAGAAAAAAAAAAAAATAAAAATGCATCTAGTTTGGAAAGGTAGTATTAAAACTGTCTTCATTCTCTGATGACATGATTGTATTTATAAAAATCTAAATCTATTAAAAACTGTTAGATATAATGTGAGATTAGCTAGTTTTCAAAATATTGCAGCATATATGATAGCACTAAAATATAGAACACTTAGATACATAGCATTTTTTATGCAAGACTTATACTGAAAAATTATAAAACATAGCTGAGAGAAATTTTAAAAGATAGAAATTACAGGACAGAGAATTGTGTTCACAGATGAGAATACTCAACATTGTTAAAATGCCAACTGTCCTATATTGATCCATAGATTGAATTCAATCCCAGTTAAAATCCCAGTAGAATTTAGAAACTGACAACCTGATTGTAAAATTCATTAAAATGCAAAGGATCTAGAATAGCCAAAATAATTATGAGAAAACTCAAATTTGGCAGATAAGCCACTGCCTGTTTTGTTTAATAACCTGTATACATGCCAATGTTTGCTATTGATATCTAAAGACAACTAATGAAAATATTGTGAAATATTCCTTTCTCATGAATAATTTATTTTTTTAAAGTTTGAAGTATAAACTGTTCTGTACATTTTCCAACTTTAAAAATATTTTCCCTGTTCTATAAGATTTTTGTGTTGTTACATATTTAAAATGCCATTAATATTTCTCAATAATGGACATTCTTTATTGATTATTCTCATATTCAGTTTGCCTTTTTTATTTACTATTGTACATAGGTCCATACTTGGAGTTTTCCCTGTATTTAAGATTATTTTCATAGCATGTATTACCAGTTATAATTTTAATTACTAGACCAAAGTATATGGACATTTTATGGATATCTATAATATATAATTTCAATATATATTTAAAAATTTAAATAATTTAAGTTATAATTTTTAAATATTTATATTTTATAAACAATCTACAAAATAATTGAATATATAGATTCATTCCATTAGATATAAATGTTAATTCAATTGGATAATATGTATCAATAATACCTATCCAGTGTTTTCTAAATGAATGTTTCTAATTTACCTTGCCTCTGCTGATTTTCAAAGGTAAGTTAGGAAATACACTTGTCAAATTCAGAATTTAGGACTTCTCGAGCTTTGTTAAAATATATGAGGAAAAATGGTATATAGGTTTATTTATATGGCTTCTTTTTTTTAACATCTATGAGATATTTTCATAAAACCTTACGGAAAATGCATATTATGAAAAATTTACGCATAGATTTCAAAAGTTTTGGCACCAAAATAAACTTGTACTAACTTGTAACGTGTCTGAACAGGACCTAGTTTGAGATACTAAGGATTAGACATCAGTTTAAAGGGGGACCCTATCACAGCAACATAAATTCTGCTAAAATTGTGACAAGAACAAACACCACATTGATGATACAGGTAGGATAGAAGAATGGTGAAATCGCGATGCTTTATGCAAAGTTCGTAGGGACAATGCCCTGTGGAAATCAGTAGTATACAAATGGCTAACTCATTTAAAAATCTTATGAGACAATGTTGAAGACGAAGCCTGCAAAGGCAGTCTGTCCCCATCAATTTGCAAGGAAAAAACTTTGTTCATGCCCAAATTAAACAGGACCAACAATTAACAGCTGAAAGAACAGCCAACCCCGTAGACATCTCAATTTGTTCAGGTTACACCGTTTTGACTGAAACATTTAAATTGAGCAAACTTTCTACTCAATGAGTACCAAAACTGTTGTGCCCTGATCAGCTGCAGACGGGAGCCTGATCGACTGAGGACGAGAGCAAAACTTTCATTCAATGAAAATTTTGAACAAGTGAGATAAAGATCCTGAAGCATTTCCTTGAAGAATTGTAACAAGATCCTGAAGCATTTCTTTGAAGAATTATAACAGGCTATGAAACATGATTTTACCAGGACAATTCTTAAGCTAAAAGGCAATCTAAGCAATGGCTACCAGTAGATGGAAGTAGTCGAGTCAAAGCACAAGTGGACCAGTCAAGAGCAAAGGTGACAGCGACAGGTGTTTGCGATGCTCAAGGCATTTTCCTTGTGGATTTATGAAGGACCAAAGATGGATAATATCTGCTTATTCTGACAGAGTTTTGAGAAAGTTAGCCAACGCTTTAGCAGTATTATACCTCAGAAAACTTCACCAGAGAGTCCTGCTCCACCACAATAAAGCTCCTTGTTCAAACTTCTCTTTAAAAAAATTGCCACTTTGTGAGAATTTTAATGGGAAATCATTAGGCACCCACCTTACAGTCCTTACCTGGCTCCTTCTGACTTTTTATTTCCTGATTACAAAAACATGTGTAAAGGGCACTCATCTTTCTTCAGTTAATATAAAAATGATGGCATTAACATGATTAAATTTCCAAGACACTCAATTCTTTAGGGATGAATTAAATATTTGCTATTATTGCTTACAAAAGTTTCTCAAACTTGATGGGGATTATGTAAATAATTTTCTTTTTTACTTTTAATTCTATTTTTTTCCACAAACTTTTCGGAGTTCACTCATAATTGCTTTTCAGTTGAATTATTATGAGGAGTGCCTGTTTTGCTCTAGGCGCTGCCGTCTATTTGACCTATTAATATTTTTCTCATACATCCATATTACTGCCATTCATATTACAACTGTAAAACTTTTCTCTGTAATTGTTTTGCAGCAAACATGAGCTGTTTAACTTAAAGAAATGTTAAAAGTTTTATAGTCAAATATTTCTTTACAATTTTTTCAATACCTTTTGAGCTTAAGAATTTACCTAGAGTGCAACAAATATTCACTTTCATCTGGATTTCCTTTCATTTTATTACATGTAATTTACCTATTAACCATTTGAGTTTTTAAATACTTTCTTTGGTATACGTTGTCAAGTGACGATATAATCTCCACTATGTCTGTTTTGCTTTATGTCCAGTTGGTAGTGAGCTACCCTACAATATTTCATGCACACTCTCTCCTTCACAAATCATCTGAAATACTTAACTGGAGCTTAACTGTTTCTGGTCACTATTATCTTACCCACTGATGTCTTCATTCTAGGTCAAGGCTTGTCAGATTACTTTTCATTGCCAAATATTTATTTTGTATTATTTCCTATGTATTCTTTCAAATAGACAATGATTCATTTAGCTGTTTCAAAATATCATTCAAATCAAAATTGAAATGTCATTCCATTGATATTTACAATTAAATAAATGTATCTACCTACATTTTAATTTCTAAACCTAGAAATGCAAGTGTTTTTCTCAATTATGTGTATCATTTTAATAGATGTTGCACAATAAGTTACTTCTGAATATATGCCTTTAAAACAGATAAGTTTTTAGTTATGTACAGATGATTTTTCATAGAATCATTTTAAGAAGCAAGGTACCAACAAACACATTCTTTCATAAGTTCTTACTGAGTAACTATGATATGCTTGGTTAAATGCTGGGTGCAGTCGTGGGCAATCATAAAATGAAAAACCACTTATCTTATAGCAGTCAAGGGTTATACACACTAGAGTGTTTTGAAGGTCAAGATACACTAAGGAGCTTAGAGTTTTTCTTGAAAGAAAAATCGTTTCTGAGCTGAGTTATTGTATTATAAAACTGGAGTTTTAGAAAAAATTCTCAGCGATCATCTCATCTGAATAAATGTGTGGAAGCTACTGGAAGGTGAGAAAGCACTAAAAGCAAGGAATATGGAAAGTATGTAACTATAATACAAACAGGTAATTAAATCTTGGTAAGAATGGTAGAAATGAAGTGAAATAAAAAGTATGAGAAACATTGTAAATGTAAAATTGAGAGGAATTCAATTATTCCATAGCCAATTATTAAGCCTAGTATGGGTCAGGCACTGGGATAGGTAAGATAGTACAAATAGAAGAAGCAATATTTTTTAAGTGATATCTAGAAAACGACAGAAATAGGCAAATAGGGATATACATTGTGTTATAAAATCATAAAGCCATGTTACAAGAGACGTTTATGTTATAAATGCATCCACAAAAGTGATGGGTCTGATACCTTCCAGGCCTTCAATCGAGCATGGACCATTTGTCCTGAATTTATTCAAACAACAAGTATTTATAGATGACATTTAGAAAGTACTAAAGTGAACAAATGAGACACAAGGCAATTACACCACAGCATGATAAACACTGAAATGGGGGGATAATTTGTTAGTATGGTAGAAAACAATAAAAGTAACTAATCCAGACATTATGTGTCAAGAAAGCTTTCTAATACAAGGATTTTACAGAAGCAATATTTGAAAAATGAATACTTTTAAGCATAAATATATCATTAAAGAAATTTTCTGTATCCTGAACTAAAAAAATAAGAATGAATTTCATGCAGGCTAATGTATCTGAATCAAAATGTTCCAACTGAATATATAAATTCAATAGTCATACATGTATTTGGAAAGCAGTAAAACATTGTAAAGGCGAAAGAAGAAATCACAATAGAATTACAATTTCAAACTAAAAAAAAAACCCTGATATAGCAAAATTTCTGGTATGTAAGGAAAAAGTCTTAAACAATTTGTAACTATTAATAAATACATTAGAAAAAATAAAAATCAATAGTAAATGAGTAGTGAGTCAGGCATGGTGGTACAGGCTTATAGTCCCAGCTCTGTAGGAGGCTAAGAAAGGATTCCTTGAGCCCAGAAGTTCAAGGCCAACCTGGATAACATAAGGAGACCCTATCTCTAAAACACAGAGTAAAATAATTTTAAAAGTGAGTAAGGTGTATTCAAACTTATGTTTAAAAAATGGTAGAGTACACTTGAAAGCAGATTAAAGTAATAAACATCAAAGTAGAAATTAAGAAGATACAATTTTTGAAAAAGGAGAAAACAAATGATTTAATACTTTGTGGAAAAGTTTTTTTTTGTATGTGACAAAACAGTGACCTTATTGGTGTAAGATACGCAATAGAAGGCATATTTATGTAATATTAGATATAAAATAAACAAGTTACATTCAGATAAATATTAAAAATTTATAAGCTAATAATCAAATATATTACATCAATACATTTAAAAATACAGAAGTAATGAACAATTTTAACAAAATGTGTAGATCTCAAAATTGTCAAAGAATATCCTAATAGATCTATAGTTATTATAGAAACTAAATCATTTACAAAAAGCACACTTATGCTTTCCATAAACAAATACATCAGCCCTAGACTATTTTATAAGCCAATTCTACAAAGTGCTCAAGAAGAAATACTTCCTATGTTATAGAATATTTTCTGGATAATTGAAAAAAAAGATAAACCTATTTAGTTCATTTCATGAAACTAGTATATGATTGATATAAAAACTTTCAACAAAATCCAAAAGGGAGCTGATTCAGTAAAATGGCAGAATAGAAAATCTAGGCTCCACTACCTGCCCTGCCAATCCCCCTCGAATGTTTGGCTAGCAACTACCAGAGACAGGAAAAATCTTTTTGAAAACCCCAGTAATTGGAAACCAGCCAAAGATACCCACGTGTCCTGCAGAATGAATTAAAACCTTACTAGAAGAGAAAGAATGGCGTCTCTACAACCATGGTACACCTCACTGTCTCTCTCATATCTGCACAACTCCAGATGGAGAGGATTTCCCCTGGTCCACTGTTTTTGTAGAGAAAAAAGAACTGGGGGCAGTCATTCAGCTTTCCTAGCATTGTGAGACACTTGCCCAGAAGCCCACTCTAATCTCACCTCCCAAGGAACAGTACGTCTAATGGCATTGCCAGATTGCCTAGGGTCAAGTGAAAACAAAGAAAGTAGGCAGAGGTCATAGTGACGAGTATACAGATCTTAGTGATGATGTCTCTATGTTCCTGCCAGCTGTGGCACCAATCAGAGATATTAGCTAACTTTATAGCCCACGCACAAAGCTGACCTAGCCACCTTCAGAAACACGGTGGGAAGTTCAACCTAGTTTGAGTCCCTAGACAGTTTGAGTCCCCTCCATGTTGGGCCTCAGAGCCCACCACAATGACCCCACACAGGCAGGCAGAAAGATTCCTGGTTCTGCCCATTTCAAAGAAGCGTGGTGGCTAGAGTTGCTTGACTGAGGAGGTCAAACGGCTGCTCAATTCAACAAAAAGCCCACCTCACAGTTGCACCCTGAATGGGAGGAACTCTTAGCTCCTTCCCTTGTGTAATGGTCAACAATTTGGACTCTGAAAGGGGAAGTAATTTTCAATCTTGCGTTTCTAGGGAGCATCACTTCTGATCCCACCCATCCAAAGCTCGATTCCACATACCTATGGAGCCCAGACTGTAGTCCTGCAGAACTGCGGGTTCTAATTAGTGAAATCACCCAGCCAGATAATACATCTTATGACTAGCTTGAACAGAAACCATGTTAGTACTCGGATAGCAGCTCTACCTGATAACAGAGTTCAGACAATTGTCTTGCTAGCTAGTGTAGCCCAGCCAGCAGCCTGCCGCAATGTTAGAGTAAAGGCAGCCACCCAGGAAACAAGAAAACCCACAATAAGCTCTGCCTGCTTGGGGTCATCCATCAGCTGCCCCTTCCAGACTCACAGGCTAACCTAAATGATGAAGGTCTATTACTGCCAAAGAACCACAGGCAAAGGCCAGAAAAGGAAGCTTTTTCCTCAAATGTGCAGACAACAACATGATAGCACAAGACATACAAAGACTGAAGGAATCATGACATCTCAAAAGCAACAATAAAGATCCAATCATGGATTCTGACAAAATGGAGATCTATGAAATGACTGATACAGAATTCAGAATACTTTTTAAAACTTTCAGTGAACTACAAGAATATGTGGATAGAAAATCAAATGTAATTTAAAAATACACACAAAAAGATAATTTTGACAAATAAATGAAAATATAAAAGAAAAATACAAATCTTAGTGATGAAGAATACTGTGACTAAATTGAAAAATTGAATATAAAGCTTCAACAGCAGGTTTAATCAACCAGAAGAAAGCATCAGTAAGCTAGGAGACAGAACATTTGAAATTATCCAGGCAGATGAGAAAAAAGGCAAAATGTAAAAGAATGACGAAAACTGATGGGAATTATGGGACATTAGGAGATCAAAATTCACATAATGGAAGTTGCAGAAGATAAAAGACTAAGTAGCAGAAAGCATATTTAAAGAAATAATGGTGAAAAAAATTCTAATATGGGGATCGATGCCAACATACAGGTACAGGAAGAGCATAGGTCTCCAACCAAATTCACTCCAAACAGGAGCTCACCAAGACATATAATAATCAAACTATCAAAAAATCAAAGACAAAATTACGAGATAAGCAAAGTATTTCTTCCTCATTTTAAAAAGGTAACATATTCTTAGTAGTGGTTCTCCTTCAGCACTTTATATACATCATCCCACTTTCTCCTGGCATGCAAGATTACTGCTGAGAAATTCACTGAAGACCATTTTGGCACTTCAAAATGCCAAATGTCATTCAAACCATCAAAAAATCCAAGACGAAGTAATGAGATACACAAGAGATAAGACTTAAAACTCTCAAACTACGTATTGAAGGAACATACCTCAAAATAATAAGAGCCATTTATAACAAACTCAGTCAATATCATACTAAATGGGCAAAGGCTGGAAGCATTTCCCTTTGAAAACTGTCACAAGACAAGGATGCCCTCTCTCACCACTCCTATTCAACGTTGTATTGGAAGTTCCAGTCAGGGCAATCAGGCAAGAGAAAGAAATAAAGGGTATTCACATAGAAAGGGAGAAAGTCAAATTGTCTTTCTTTGCAGATAACATGATCCTATATCTAGAAAAACCCCATCGACCCAGCTTCTTAAGCTGATAAGCAACTTCAGCAGTCTGAGGATACAAAGTCAATGTGCAGAAATCACACTCATTCCTATACACTAACAACAGACAAGCAGAGAGCCAAATCATGAATAACTCCCATTCACAATTGTCACAAAGAGAACAAAATACCTAGAATACAACTGACAAGGGAAGTGTTCTCTTCAAGGAGAACTACTAACCACTGCTCTTGGAAATCAGAGGACACAAACAGAAGGAAAAACATGTCATGCTCATGAATAGGAAGAATCAATATCATGAAAATGGCCATACTGCTCAAAGCAATTTATAGATTCAGTGTCATTCCTATTAAACTACCACTGACATTTTTCACAGAATTAGAAAATACTATCTTAAAATTCTGATGGAACTGACAAAGAGCTCGTAGAGCCAGGACAATCTTAAGCAAAAAGAACAAAGCTGGAGGAATCATGCTACCCAACTTCAAACTATACTACAAGGCTACAGTAGCCCAAACAGCACAGCACTGGTACAAAAACAGGTACATAGACCAATGGAATAAAATAGCGAACTCAGAAACAAAACTGCACATCCACAACCATGTGATCTTTGACAAATCCAACCAAAACAAGCCATGGTGAAAGTTTTTCCTATTTAACAAATGGTGCTGGGAGAATTGGCGAGCCATATGCAGAAAATTGAAACTGGATTCCTTCCTTACACCTTGTACAAAAATGAACTCAAGATGGACTAAAGACTAAAAAAACTCAAGAAAATCTAGGCAATACCATTTAGGACACAGGCATGGGTAAAGAATTTGAAAAGAAATTCTTCTGAATTGTTTTTATTTTTATTTTATTTTTGAGACAGTCTCGCTCTGTTGCCCAGGATGGAGCAGTAGCATGATCTCAGCTCACTGCAAGCTCCGCCTCCCTGGTTCACACCATTCTCCTGCCTCAGCCTCCCGAGTAGCTGGGACTACAGGTGCCCGCCACCACGCCCAGCTAATTTTTTTGTTTTTTTGTTTTGTTTTGTTTTTAGAAGAGATGGGGTTTCACCATGTTAGCCAGGATGGTCTCAATCTCCTGACCTTGTGATCCACCCGCCTCGGCCTCCCAGAGTGCTGGGATTACAGGTGTGAGCCACCCGAATTGTTTTTGAGACTCAACTCACAAACCACAAATAGGCTGGGGGCAGTGGTTCACGCCTATAATCCCAGCATTTTGGGAAGCCAAGGTGGGCAGATTATAAGGTCAGGAGGAGTTCGAGACCAGCCTGACCAGCATGGTGAAACCCCATCCCCACTAAAAATACAAAAATTAGCTGGGCGTGGTGGCGGGCACCTGTAATCCCAGCTGCTCAGGAGGCTAAATAAGGAGAATCACTTGAACCCAGGAGGTGAAGGTTGCAGTGAGCCGAGATCGCACCATTGCACTCTAGCCTGGGTGACAGTGAGACTCCATCACAAAAAACAAACAAAACAAACAAAACCCGCAAGTAACCAAGGCTATTATGAACAACAAGATAAAGAAGCTGGAGGCATTACGCTACCTGGTTTCAAACTACACTACATTTGTCCCCAAAAGCACACACAATAAATAGACAAATATGATTACATTAAACTAAAAAGCTTTTCCACTTAAACGAGGTGGAGAGACAATCTACAAATAAGAACAAAATATTTGCAAGTCATATATTCAATAACAGATTAATATTCAAAATACATCAGGAATTCAAATAGTTGAATAGCAAGGAAAAGTGAATTTAAAATTGGGCAAGGAAACTGAAAAGACGCTTCTCAAAAGAAGACATACAAATGACCAACAGATGTAGGAAAACATGCCTAACATCCCTAATTATTAGGTAAAATCAAATTAAAACTGCAGTGAAATATTATCTCACACTTGTCAAAAAGAACAAATGAATATTAGTAAGGATGTCTAGAAAATAGAACCCTTGGCCACTGTTGGAAATGTAAATTAGTACAGCAGTTGTGAAAAACTTAATGGAGGTTCTTCAAAAAACTGAAAAGAGAATTACCATATGATCCAGGTATCGCACTTCTGAGTATTTGCCCAAAAGATTTGAAATAAGCTTGAAGAGATAGCGGAACCCACGTTCCTTGTAGCACTACTCACAATAGCAAAGTTATACAATCAACCTAAGTGTCCATTAATGAATGAATAAAGAAAATGTGGTATATACATACAATGAAATACCATTCAGCATTAAAAAAGAAAGAAATTGTCATTTGTGACAACACAGATGAAATGGAGAATATTGTATTTCATGAAATAAGCCAGACACAGAGAGACAAATATCGCAGGTTCTCACATAATATGTGGAATCAAAACCAACCAAAATGCATAGAAACAGAGTATAGTGATTACAGAGGCTGGGAGAGGAGAGGAATGGGCGATGATGGTCAAAAGGTAGAAAAACTCAAAAAAGCAATATTTTTTTGAGATTTATTGCACAGTGTCATAGATAAATTGATAATAGTGTACTATAAATTTCAAAATGGCCAAGAGAATTTCAAATGTTTTTGCCACATAAAAAGTATTTGAGGTTATGGATATGTTAATTGACTATTTCACATTGTATTAATAAATTATAACTTTATTTTGTACCCCATAAATGCATGTAATTGTGAATTATCAATTTAAAGTAAAATTTAAAAAGCAAGCAGACAAACGTAAACCTAAAGAGAAAGAAAACGTACAAATTAGGATTTCAAAATAGAACTTTTAAGACCATTAAAGAACAATAATTAGAGGAAAAAGTCACTCACCTATATACATGTAAAATCCCTAAATAAAGTACTAACAAACTAAATTCAACAAAATGAGAAATGGATAAGAAATCATACAAAACTTTATAAACAGTAATTATCCTTTTGCCAACTTTCCATATAACGGTGAAAATAGAAGCATTTCTTGTTAAAATCAGAAATAACAAAGGGATTTTTGTTATTACAGCTTCTATTCACTATTGTTTTGTTCTGTCAAGCAGATTATACAGAAGTGTGGTAACAAAGGCATAAATAAAATAAACACAAAATAATTATGAGAATCTAGACTAAACTCAGAATGAATAAATGTGAGGCTGTTTGGCAAAACGTCAAGATACCAAGGACAGGTGTGTTCCTACAAACAATTAGTTGGAAAAATTTTAACATAGACAACATACATACAAGAGAGTATATTTCAATGGAATTCTGCAGAGCATATATGGCCATGTAACCAAGTTAAGGCTTACTCAGCACCAAGCAGCTTTCCTCTTGCCGCCTTAAATTCAGTACAGCAGGCCACTCTCGTCAAAGGAAACCACTAGTTTTTTTTTTTTTTTTTTTTTTTTTTTGAGACAGAGTTTCGCTCTTGTTGCCCAGGTGGTAGTGCAATGGAGCGATCTCCGCTCACTGCAAGCTCGGCCTCCCGGGTTCAAACGATTCTGCCTCAGCCTTCTGAGTAACTGGGATTACAGGCATGTGCCACTATGCCCGGCTAATATTTTTGTATTTTTAGTAGAAACCGGGTTTCAGCATATTAGTCAGGCTGGTGTCAAATTCCTGACCTCAGGTGATCTGCCCACCTCAGTCTCTCAAAGTAGTGGGATTACAGGCGTGAGCCACCGTGCCTGGCCAGGAAACCACTATTCTTAACTCCTAAAGCAAAGATTACTTTTGCCTGCTTTCAAAATATCATAATTGAAATCATAACGTATATTTATCTGGCTTTCTTTAATATCATATTTGTGAAATTATTACATATTGCATATATTATTTTTTCAGTGCTTTTAAAACCCCTGGAATCAACACATTATATTTGCTTTAGCCTTTCTACTGTTGCTAGTCATTTTCTTAGCATAGTCTTGGACTATTCTGGTTAAGTCTACTTTGACCATATTTGAGTCAGCCTTTCCATGCATACATGTATATATTTCTGTTTTGTATATATCTAGGAGTAAAGTTACTGGGTAATATTGTATGCTTAATGACTACTACTAAACAGATATCCAAAATGATTTTAGTAGTTTTCATTTCCACACTATCATATGAGAGAATTCTTGTTGCTCCATATCTTCAAACTGTTTAAAAATTTTATTGTTCTATTATTGCCCATTGTTATTACAATGCTTTAGTTAATATCACCTTATAAAACATTTACTATACAACAGGAAAAGATAGTTGTCATTCTTTAGAAAATAGAAAAATGTGGCCAGGCGCGGTGGCTCACGCCTGTAATCCCAGCACTTTGGGAGGCCGAGGCGGGCGGATCACGAGGTCAGGAGATGGAGACCATCCTGGCTAACACGGTGAAACCTCATCTCTACTAAAAATACAAAAAATTAGCCGGGCGTGGTGGCGGCGCCTGTAGTCCCAGCTACTCGGGAGGCTGAGGCAGGAGAATGGCGGGAACCCCGGAGGTGGAGCTTGCAGTGAGCTGAGACCACACCACTGCACTCAGGCCTGAGCGACAGAGTGAGATGCTGCCTCAAAAAAAATAAAAATAAAAATAAAATAGACAAATGTGTGGATGTGTGGTAAACTGAAATTTAGCTTACACCTAAATATGAACAGATTATCTCTTTAATTTCTTATTCATAAGCTTATCTCCAGTATATTGACATCAAAATAGAAAATGAACCTATACAGACTCAGAAAAGTACAATTCTAATGAATAATAAAGTAGAAGACATTTTACTGTCTCAAATCTGCTGTAGCTAAGAAATTTTGAAAAATCTTTATTTTTTTTCATGCATTAAGAAGATTACACCATCAACAGCACTTACAGGCACAAACCTACTGGTTATGTGTAATCAATTCAATATCATGAGTCATTTATTAGTCAGAATATAGTATATAATGGTATATTCAGTATAGTATTAGTTCTGACAATTCTTTTAAAATTTTAAGGTATTTTTATATTCATAACATTATCTTATATTAACGTTCATTGAGTGTAGTACACAACAAGCCATCTTAAAGTGGGTGGTGGTGTAAAATATTTAGTATAGGAAATCAGGAATCTATTTTTCTCTTCCTTATGATTTCTTTTTTTCTGTTTTATTGGGATATAATTGACAAATATAGCTTGATCATATTTAAGGTATACAACTTGATGTACTGATACTTGTATACATTGTGAAATTATCACCACAACCAAACTAGTTAACATATATTCTTTATTCATTTATGTGTTGGCAGACATTTATGTTGTTTGCATATCGTGGCTACTGTGAATCATGCTTCAATGAACATGGGAGTGCAGATATCTCATGGAGATATTGATTTCATTTCCTTTGGTTCTATACCCCAAGCCGAGATTTCTGGAGTATATGGTAGTTTGTTTTTTGAGAAACCTCCATACTGTTTTCCAAAATGGCTATACCAATTTACATTCTCATCAACAGTGTACAAGGATTCCCTTTTCTCCACATCTTCATGAACACTCGTTATTTTTATCTTTTTAATAATAACATTTTAACAGGTACGAAGTGATATCTCCTTGTGATTTTAACTTGTATTTCCCTGAGGATTAGTGACATTGAGCACATTTTACATATTGTTGGCCATTATGACTGCTTTGAGAAATGTCTATTCAGTTTCTTAACCCATTTTAAAAGCCAGTTATGTGTTTTTTACCATTGAGATGTTTGAGTTCCTTGTATATTTTGGATTTTATCCACTTACCAAATTCATGGTTTCCTATTTCACAGGTTGCCTTTTCACTCTTGATTGTTTCCTTTGCCATGCAGAAGCTTTTTGGTTTGATGTAATCCCACTTTTCTATTTTTTTTAAATGTCTATTCTTTTGGTGTCATATGCAATCATTGCCCAGACCAATGTCAAGACCAATCCTTTTTATGTTTTTATTCAGAAATTTTAGTTTCAGATCTTACATTTATGTCTTTAATCCATTTTGAGTTAATTTTTACATAAGACTTGAGATAGGAGGACAATATCATTGTGGATATTCAGTTCCCAAAACTATTGAGGCTGTGTTTCCACCATAGCATTTTCTTGACAACTTTGTTGTAGATGAGTTGAATGAAAATGCTTAGATTTATCTTTGGGCTCTCTATTCTGTTTTACTAGTCTACATGTCTTTTAAATTTAATGCAGTACCATATTGTTCTTATGATTTCATCTTTGTAATATAATTTCAAATCAGAAAGTTTGTTGCCTCCAGTTTGTTCTTTTCAAAATCACTTTGGCTATTTTGTGTCTTTCATGGTTTCAGATGAATTTTTTTTTTTTTTTTTGTGAAAAATGCCATTGGCAGATAAGGATTGCATTGTTCACTTTTGATATTATGGGCACTTTAACAATATTAATGTATCCAATCCATGGACACAGCATATATTTCCATTTACATGCATCTTTGTCTTTTATTTTTTACCAATGTTTTATAATATTCAGTATACAAGCCTTTCACTTCTTAAGTTTATTCCTAATTTTGTTGTTGTTGCTATTGTCGATAGGATTGTTTTCTCAATTTTTTGAATAGCTCTTTGTTAAGAGTATAGAAACACCACTAAATTTTGTATGTTGATTTTGTATCCTGTAACGTTACTGAATTTATTCATTAGTTCTAACAGTTTTTCTGTGAGTCTTATGTTTTTATACATGATTATGTCATTTACAAACAGATAATTTTGCTGCTTTTGTGATTTGGATAATTTTAATTTTTTTCTTAATCTAATTTCTCTGAATAGAAGTGATGTACAATGGGTATCCTTGCCACATACTGGAGGTTAGAAAAAAAGCTTTCAGAGTTACCCCTTCTGTTATGTTGTTATCTGTATGTTTTTAAAATATGGCTTTTCTTGTGTTAAGTTTCTTCTATACCTATTTTG
The DNA here is from genome assembly GCF_000951045.1 of Mandrillus leucophaeus. Lineage (NCBI taxonomy): Eukaryota > Metazoa > Chordata > Mammalia > Primates > Cercopithecidae > Mandrillus > Mandrillus leucophaeus. The sequence continues at coordinate 739,498 of NW_012098321.1, forward strand.
TGGAGTGTTTTTTTAATCATGAATGGATGCTGAATTTTATACATTGCTTTTTAAATGTTTCTAATGAGATGACATGGTTTTAACCTTTCATTCTGTTAATGTGATATATCATTGGTTGATATGCATATGTTGAACCATTTTTGCATCCAATAATAAATCTTACTTTGTCATGGTATTTAATCCTTCTAATGTGCTCTTGGATTCAGTTTTATTGCATTTTATTGATCAGTTTTGCATCTGTATTAATCAGGGACATTAGTCTGTAGTTTTTATTTTTCCTGTGTTTTCTTTGGCTTTGTTATTAAAGTGATGTTTCCTGTTATCATACAATGAGTATGGAAGTGGTCCCACTTCTACTTTTAGATGGATTTCAGAAAAAAATGGTATTAAATTTTTTTGTTGAATGTTTAGAGTGCATGCTAAAGCTATCTGGTCCTAGGCTCTTCTTTGCTGAGACTTTTGATTACTGATTAGATTTTTTTTTTTTAATCTGTTTAGACTTTCTATTTCTTCTTGACCCAGTTTAGTACATTGTATGTTTCTAGAAATTTACATATTTCTACTAGATTATCTAATTTGTTGATATATATTTATAATCATATCTTACGATCTCAGATCTGTTGTAATGTCTCCTCTTTGATTTTATGAGTTCTTTTGAAAACAAACAAAATTGACAAGTTCTTAGCTAAACTAAGAAAAATGAGAGAAGACTTACTTGCATTTTCATCATATCATGTATGGAAGGCTCCATTTATACAGCAAAAAATATATATTTTGCATACTAAAATTACTTTCAGGGAGGTTATGTTGAGGATAAACAAAATTCATTCTGTGTTACTAAATGTTTCATCATTCTTTGTCTTTTCCATGTTGTGAAGCATTTTTTTCACGAAGATTTCTCTCCTTTATTCTCAGTAAGATTGGAAAAATTTGGTTCAATTAACTGTTACTACTTAGACACGAGCTATATGGACCCAATTATTCTTTCTACAATATGGTATGATATCCATTTAGGTAAATATACAATCTAGTAGAATCTAACACATGAAGACAGCAATATAAGAATACAGATTAAATTATTAAAACCAGTGGAAATAATTCTTGGGTGCTTGGAGAGAAACAGAAATCAAACAAAAATGAGATGCAATTACACATGACAAAGAAAATTTTTAAACATTTTTTTCATGTGGCAGATGTGAATGACAGATAAATAGAGCTAATAAGAGATGACAGTAAAAAGGGCTAAGCTTTCTAATGTTGCTTATTTTAACCTCTTCCGTTAAAAACAGTTGAAGTGGGAACCTATAGGAATGCAAAACCAGGTGGAACAGAGAAAACAATGGTATAGAAAAAGAGTATACAGATATGTAGATGTTAAATTGATCAGGCACTGATGATATGAAGAGAAACAGAAGCTAGATTTTGATTCTTGTAATTGAGAATAAGCAAGACAACTGGAGAGTCTTTTAAAGTTAAAATAAAAAAATAATGAAAATGGTTATATTAAAAACTACATATTTATGTATGTATTTTGTTTGCACCTTAATTAACAAAACAAAAGAAAGATTTTCTAATCGAGAAATAAAGGTCTTAGGATTTTTCTTCTAAACTCTTCCCCTAGTTGCCTTGTCTACTTCTATGGCTTTCAGTTCAAAGTTTTAAAAGCCCTGTCATCCTAAATAATGGCTTTGGAAAATACAAGGACAAAAATAGGTACAATAAACTTTTGTATTAGCAAGATTGTTTTATTTTGTTTCACATGTTTATCAATACATTGGGAAAATTCAAATTATTCAAGTGAACTATTTGACTCACAATTATAGAATGAGTGTGTAGGTGGCTTATCTATAATATCATTATCAACAGTTCAGGGTGAGAATGGAAGACATAATAAGAAATGCTCTATAGAGACTTGGCCCAGTTCTGTTTAACATTTTCATTCATGACCTAGATAACATGGAAAATGTATTCTTTAACTAAAAAAAAAGGTTAGCACACTAAACCATTGTAAAATACTAGAAAAAATAATTAGAAAATATAGGAAAGTGTTTGGTACAATATAAGCTAATATTTAACATGTGGAAATTGGAAAATAATTTTCACTAATATGGCAGTAAAGTAGAGGTATGTATTTCCTGAATGGAATATAAGTTGAAAATATATTAACTTAATACATTGTTTAGAAAACCCAGAAATTGTTTGCTGTAATAAAAGCTTATGTATTAAACTCACACTCATCTCAGCTGAAGACTCAACTAACAAACACATTTTGAAAACTGGAAGTAATTTTTAAGGTATCTGAAGCTGGAAATGAGAGGTTTTAAGAAGATATTAATTATCATGATACTATAAAAAATATAATAAAATAGATTTAATTGAAATAATTAGTAAAAGAAGAATTCTATGACTTAGGTGTCAGAGGTAGGAAGCTTTATACTCCAGTCTGAAAATTTTGAAGTTTAGCATTTTTTTCAATTTGTGTCTGAACTCAACTATGTCTGACAGTTGCTTTTAGCTTTATAACCCAGCATAGTCCTACCATTTTTAATAAAACACCCAGAAATGAAACCCCTTTGTGTTGATTCCGTTTCACCTCTTGATAGCTGTTGGTAGGAACAGTTTTAAGATGACCTCTAGTGACCCTCCTTTGTACAATCCTCTCTCCTTGAGTATAAACAGTACTGGTTATTTCTTGTAACCAATAAAATATCACAAAGATAAAGGGATTGTACAGATGCACTGACATTCTAAGTCAGTTGACTTATTAAATTGTATATTCATTGAGGCAGATCATTTATATTAATCAAAAGGTGAGCCCTTTATAAAAGGATCTAGAAGTGGGCTGCAAGGAAATGAACTCTGACAACAACCTGAGGGAACTATGAAGCTGATCTTTTCCCCATTCAAATTCCTGGTGAGAATGTAGCCTACCCAGCCTTTGAGTCTTGTGAAACCCTAAGAAGAGGATCCAGCTATACCATGCCAAGATTCCTAACACAAGGAAATGTGAAAAAATAAGTGTGTGTAGCTTTTGCTACTAAACTTGAGGAAATTAGTTATGCAACAGAGAAAACTAATATAGGAGATTTGGTCTAGTAACAACGTAAGAACTTAAGACAATTAGCTTAACATCTCACAAAAAAATGTAGTCCCACTTCTTGTTTACCTGGGGAAGCAAAATGGGATCACATTATATTCTACACTACCCTATCAATTCAAATGATAAATGATTAAAAAAGTGTTCTATAAATTTAAGTGCAAGCCCCTAATGAAAAGCTTCTTTGTGTGCACAGCCATAACTTTGTAAACCCATCTTCAAGTTCTTTTCTTTACTCTGTCCAGGCACATTTACTACAGATTCCATCTTTGCTCTGATTTCCCTTTGGATTTGTACTTTAGATCTTTGTTTCTGTTCATGCTTTATAACATTTTGTAATTCCTAGGGCTCTATCTCTCACCATGGCAGCCTCATTTTTGTCACTTCCATTCCCATATGTTTTCAGAAATTAAAGTCAGACAAAATCCTACAGATAATTCAACTAATCTACTTCATGGTTGAAATTTTGTATGCAACACTTTCTGTTCTCTCTCCATCTGCCACTGGTCACAAAATTCCATGTCATGTAATGCTCCAGTACCTCATCATAAAAATTGAGGTCTATTTTGTTTTGTGTACTTTGAGGAAGATATCTTAATAAGGATGAAATGTCACAAGTTGACACTCTTTGCCGGCTGTTCATTTAGAGTGTCTTTCTTACATATTTATTATGTATCTAGGTAGTAGAAGCAGTGGGTGGCAGGAAGGTTTATTTATTTTTGAAGAATAAATTTCCATTTGAGGAAAATTTAAGGAAGTTAAGAAGTTGAAATATTTGATATAATCCAGGTCAACCCAGGAAAATGGTGAAGTCAGGGAATCATTTCTTTCTTTACTTTACTGTCCTTGCCCATATTATGGCCATTGTCGGTAACTAACCACTTTAGTTTCCTTGCCCTCTGAAGTTCTCAATGGCAGAAACGAGTAACAGTTGGGAGTCATTCATTCTTGTGTCTTGAAAAGCTGATTACATTTTAGTCTGAGTAAAATATATTTAAAAAGTGCCTCTCATACCTATCCCATTTTAGTCCTTGAATGTATGTTGTATTAGGGTTCTTCAGAAAATCAGAACCAGTAGGAGATGTGTGTGTGTGTGTGTGTGTGTGTGTACACACATATATCCACACATAGATTTGTTATCAGGAATTGGCTTACACATTAGAGGCTGACAAGTCCTAAGATCTGAGGTCAGCAAGCCACAGACCCAGGAGAACCCAGGGTGTAGTTCTCGACTGCTGAAGGTCTACAGGCTTGAGACCCAGGAAGAGTTAATGTTTTATTTGAAGTCCAAAGGCAGAAAAAAAAACCCCCAAAAACCTGTGTCTTAACTCCAGGCAGTCAGACAAAAGAAAATAACCTTTTCTTTAAAGGATAATTTGTATTATTCTTATGTATAGAAAACGCAACAGCATATATTTAACCCAGTTTGTAGTAGCACATTTTTTTAGCCCTTGGCTTTTCCAGCACCAGTGTGGGCCACAGATTTAGGGCTTGGGACCCTGCCTCCCCTGTGATGGCAGATTTCATCATACCTGTCATTGTAATTGGTCCTGACAGCTTCCATTAGCTTCGCCAAAGCTCCTTTTTCTCTCAGTTTTCCTATGTGAAGATGACAGTGGTGTAGGTCCTTCCTGTGCATTCGATGTCACAGTCTTGCCTTCCCTGTGATCGTTTGGTAATGGACCCCCATTTTACAACACAGGGCAGATACCAAAACTGGCTTGATGGGACCTACGTCATATGCAGTCACCACAAGCCGAAACTTCGTGGTCTCTACCACGGTGGTGACAGTGAACCCCTGCTCAAAGGACAAGTGATCTCTTAGTGGGACATCCTCTTTGCCAGCAACTTTCTTCTCAGCCCAGGCCAACAGACTCTGCTTCTTCCAGCACTTTGTTTCTGGTCTGGACTCGTGGGCCAGCTTAAGCAGCAGAATGACAGCTGGTCGAAGGCCTGGGTGAACTGGTTAATGGCAGGAGGCACTTTCCCACGTTTACAGAGGGTAGATCGTTGTTGCTGCAACTGGATGTAGTGGGGCCATTTGACAAAGTAGGTTGGCCGGGCATGGTGGTGCATGCCGGTGATGCACACCTGTCATCCCAGCACTTTGGGAGGCTGAGATGGGTGGGTCATTTAAGGCCAGGAGTTCAAGACCAGCCTGACCAATATGGCAAAAACACATCTCTACTAAAAATTCAAAATTAGCCAGGTGTGGTGGTGCACAACTGTAATCACAGCTACTAGGGAGGCTGAGGCACAAGAATTGTTTGAACCTGGGAGGTGGAGGTTGCAGTGAGCCCAGAAGATGCCACTGCATTCCAGCCTGGGTGACAGAGAGACTGTGTAAAAAAAAAAAAAAAAAAAAAAAAAAAAAAAAAGTAGGTGAGGTCTTATTTGGTTTGGATGTCCTGTCCAGTGGCAAAATTCCTAGGACTTTTCTCAAACATGGAATTTACCACCTTCATGGCCTGCTTCTTCATGACACCAGGGGTCAGTGCCACCTTCTTTCCTTTTGTCATCTTAGGTGGCTGAAGGAGCAAGTAACTAAAAACTTTCCTTGTCTTAGATTTTCTGTCATATTTTCTCACTCCCTCCATTGCACTGTCCAGAGTAACTCAGATTATTCCTTTAAAGAGTTCTTTTCTAAACAATCTCTAAATATTGTTGTTTCTTGAGGATTATCCTCATGCCCTCTATTTCATTCTCTAAACTCTTCCCCTAGTTGCCTTGTCTACTTTCACGGTTTTAAAAGCCATCTTTATGTAGATGTCTTCTAAATTTTAAAAATAATTTTAGATTCAGGTTCAAATTAGATCTGAATTTTAGATTCAGATACTCATTTTAGATTCAGGAGGTACATATTCAGGTTTGTTACCTAGGTATAGTGCATGATGCTGAAATTAGGGATATGATTTGTCTCATCACCCAGGTACTGAGCATAGTGCTCAATAGTTAATTTTCTAACACTAGGCCCCCTTGATTTCTCTCCCATATAGTAAGTCCCCATTGTCTATTGTTGACATCTTTATGACCATGAGTACCTAGTGTTTTAGCTCCCAATTATAAGAGAACACGTGATTTGCTTTTCTGTTCCTGCATCAATTTGCTTATGATAATGGCCTCCAGCTGCATCCATGTTACTGCAAAGGTCATGCATTAGGCTATTCTTACACTGCTATGAAGAAATTCCTGAGACTGAATAATAAGAAAGGAAGTTTTATTGACTCATGATTCTTCAGGCTATACAGGAGGCATATGGTATCTGCTTCTGGGGAGTCCTCAGGAAGCTTCCAATAATGGCAAAAGGTAAAGGGAGTACAGGCACATCACATGGCAAAAGCAGGACTGAGACGGTGGGGGAAGGTGGCGCATACTTTTAAATGACCAATTATCATGAAAACTCACTATCACGTAGACAGCACCAAGCCATGAGGGATTCACCCCCATGATGAAAACACATTCCATTAGGCACTGCCTTCAGCATTGGGAATAACAATTCAACATGAGATTTGGGCAGGGACAAATACCCAAACTATATCAAAACAACATTTCATTTTTTATGGCTGCATCATATTCCATGTTATATATGTACTACGCTTTTTAAATCCAGTCTGCCACTGATGGGCACTGAGGTTGACTCCATGTCTTTGCTATTATGGATAGTGCTGTGATGAATGTAAGATTTCATGTGTCTTTTGGTAGAATAATTTTCTTTTGGATATATACCCTGTAATGAGATTGCTAAGTCAAATATTTTAAGTTCTTTGAGAAATCTCCAAATTGTTTTCCACAGTGACAACTAATTTACATTCCCCTCAAGAGTGTATAAATGTTCCCTTTTCTTGTTGGGAATAGGCCCCCAAAACAAAAATCTCTGCAGCACTGTGACATGTTCGTGATGGCCATGATGCCCACACTGAAGGTTGTGGGTTTACTGGAGTGAGGACAAGGAACACCTGGCCCACCCAGGGTGGAAAACCACTTAAAGGCGTTCTTAAACCACGAACAATAGCATGAACAATCTATGCCTTAAGGACATGTTCCTGCTGCAGATAACTAGCCTGAGCCCATCCCCTTGTTTCAAGCCCATCCCTTTGTTTGCCGTAAGGAATACTTTTAGTTAATCTATAATCTATAGAAATAACGCTTATCACTGGCTTGCTGTCAATTTGAGTCAAACTCTGTTCAGGGCTCTCGGCTGTGAAGGCTGCGAGTCCCCTGATTTCCCACTCCACACTCTATACCATGTGTATGTCTTTAATTCCTCTAGCACCACTGGGTTAGTGTCTCCATGACTGAGCTGGTCTCAGCATTTTCTCCACAGCCTCACCAAAATGTTTTTTGACTTTTCAATAGCAGCCATTCCGACTAGTGTGATGGTATCAAATTATGGTTTTTATTTGCATTTCTCTCATGATTAGTGATTTTTGAGCATTGTTTCATATGTTTGTTGGCTGCTTGTATGTCTTTTTGCAAAGTGCTTGTTCATGTATTTTGCTCATTTTTATTGGGGTTGTTTTTTGCTTGCTCAACTCTTTTAAGTTCCTTATAGATTCTGTATATTTGTTCTTTGTCAAATGCATAATTTGTGAATACTCCCATTTCATAGGTCATATGTCTACTCTACTGAAAATTTCTTTGCTAGCAGAAACCCTTTAGTTCAATCTATGTCCTACTTGCCAATTTTTGTTTTTGGTGAAATTAAGACAAATACAGAAATTCCTTGAAATAAATGAAAATGGAAACATACCAGAATTTCTGGGAAGAAGCAAAAGTGGTGTAAAAGGAAATTTTAGTGCTAAATATGTGCCTCAGAAAGTTAGAAATAGTTTTAATTAATAACCTGACATCATACCTAGAGTAACTAGAAAAACAAGAACAAATTAACCCCAAAGTTAGAATTAAAACCAGAGTAGAACTGAATGGAATTGAGACCCCAAAATTCATGCAAAGAATGACTAAAAGTTTCTTTAAAAAGAAACAAAAAATTGAAAGACTACTAGCTAGATTAACAAAGAAAAAAAGAGCTAAATAAGCAAAATCAGAAATGGCAAAGATGACATTACAATGGATCCCAAAGAAATAAAAGATCTCCAGATATTATAATAAACCCCTCTATGAACACAAACTAGAAAATCTAGAGGAAATGGATAAATCCTTGGAAACAATCTCCCGAGATTGAATTAAGAAGAAATTGAAACCCTGAACAGACTAATATCAAGTCCTGAAATTGAATCAGTGAATTTCAAAGAACTGTCAACTAAAAACTCTGGAACAGATAGATTCAATCCAATTCTACCAGGTATACAAAGAAGAACTAGTTCTAATTTCAATGAAGCTATTCCAAAAAATTGAGCAGGAGAGAGACTCCTCCCTAACTCATTCTACAAACTCAACATCACCCTCATACCACAACCTAGCAAAGACAAAATGAAAAAGTAAAGTATGGGCCAATATTCCTTATAAACATAGACACAGAAATCCTCAACAAAATACTAGCAAACCAAATTCATCAGGACATCAGATATCTAATTCACTATAATCAAGAGGGATTCGTTCCCGGTATTCAGGTTGAATCAGCACATACAAATCAATAAAGGTGACTCACCCCATAAACAGAGGTAAAAACAAAAACCATATGATCATCTCACTAGATGTGAAAAATGCTTAATTAAATTCAACATCCCTTCATGATAAAAGCCCTCAAGAAACTAGACATTGAAGGAACATACCTAAAAATAGTAAGAGCCATCTGTGGCAAACTCACAGCCAACATCATACCGAATGGGCAAAAGCTGTGAGGACTAAGCTCTGATTTTTTTAATCTTGCCCAAATTCCTATCTAAGGGTTCTGCTGAGTCATGCCTTACAAACCATAAATTCTTATCAGATGGGTTTTATTTAACCCTAAATATTGTGACTTACTTTCCAATCTGACTCTGGCATAACATTATGTAACAAAGAAGAAAGTCAAAATATTTTACCCCAAAACATGTTTCTTTGCCATATCTTGAAATGGCCCTGCAAAGCCATCCTTTGTGGGGGAAAATCTGCCATCTGTAAAGAATCTCTATTAACATAGCTTGATCTTTTTCTTCCAGGCCCTCCCAATCCTAAAGAGATTAACTAAGAGTGTAGAACCTTTTAAAGATCTGAATAGGAAACATTTGTCATCTATTGTCTCTAAGGGCAGCCACTATAAGACTTCAAAAGAACCTTAGTCTCCACAATCTTTTATCTTAACCTAAGCATTTTTCTTTCTATGAATCCCAGTTCTTTAGTCAAACTCGGCCAATTGTCAACCAGAAAGTGTTTAAACTTATCTAAAGCCTTGTGCATCACCAACCACTCGCCCCCTCCACCCCACCCTACCCTACCCCACCCCGGCCCCAGGCCCCATCACTTTGAGTTTTCCTGCTTTTCTGGACAAGACCAATGTGTTTCTTAAATGTATTTGATTGAAGTCTTCTCTAAAACACAAAACCAAGCGGCTGCAGGGCCACTTTGGGCACATGTTCTCAGGACATCCTGAGGACTTTGATGGCCATGGTCACTGTCACTCATATTTGGCTCAAAATAAATCTCTTCAAATATTTTAGAGTTTGACTCTATCGACAATTGAAAGCATTCCCTCTATAAACTGGAAAAAGATAAGCATACCCACACTCACTACTCTTATTCAACAGTACCAGAGGTGCTAACCAGAGCAATCAGGCAAGAGAAAGAAATACAAGCTATCTATATAGGAAAACAAGAAGTAAATTGTTTCTCTTTGCTGACAATATAACCCTACAGCTAGAAAACTCTATAGACTCCACCAAGAGGCTCTTGTGACAGTTAAATGATTTCAGTAAAGCCTCAGGATACAAAATCAATGTACAAAAGTTAGTAGCATTCTATACACCAATAAAGTTCACGTTGAGAGCCAAATCAAGAATAAAATCTCATTTACAATAGCTGCAACAACAAAAAAGTTCCTAGGAGTACATCTGTCTAAGATGAAAGATACGTACATGGAAAACTACAAAAACACTGCTGAAAGAAATAACAGATGGCACAAACAAATGGGAAAATATTTCACGTTCATGTAGTAGATGAATTATTATTAAAATGGCCATACTTCCAAAAGCAATCTACAGATTCAATGCTATTCCCACGAAGCAACCAATGACATTTTCCACAGAATTATAAAAACTATTTTAAAATCTGTAGGGAACTAAAGAGTCCAAATAGTCAAAGCCATCTGAAGCAAAAAGAAAGCTGGAGACATCACATTACCGAACTTCAAACTAAGACTGCAGTAACCAAAACATGGTATTGATACAAAGACAGACACATGAACCAATGGAACAGATTAGCAAACCTAGAAATAAAGCTGCAAAACGACTGTTATCTGATATTTAGTGAAGTACATAAAAATAAGCAATGGGAAAGGACTCCCTGTGTAATAAATGGTGCCGGGATAGCTGGCTAACCAATGCAGAAAAATGAAACAGGACCTCTATCTTTAACATACAAAAATTCATTCAAGATATATTAAAATTTCAACATAAGACCTCCAACTATAAGACTTCTAAAAGACAACCTAGGAAACACCATTCTGGACATTGGCCTTGGTCATAAATCTATAAAAACTTCCTTAAAAAACTTCCTTTTACTTGAAGGAATGCCAGCTTTTCATTTAACTTAGAGCTTCAACTAGTAGTATGTAGTCTGCCTACATTAGAAAAGCCAATAGGCCTTGTTTAGTCTACCCATCAAACAGCCATCTCATCCAGGAACTCCCTCACAGGCACACTTAGAATAATGATTGATCAAATGCCTCGGCACCTTTGCAATCACATTGCCACATAAAATTCACCATCGTAATGTGTGCAGGCATTAAAAATAATGTCAGATATTTATAAGTTAGTTGAATTTGAGAAGAGCTGAAAACAATCTAAAATTAGGTTTAAGGGTAAACCCCTTTTTTTCTTACTTTTTCTTTCCCTATCTTCCTTTGCCTTCTTTTAGTCAACATGATTTACTGAGACACTACTAAGAACCAAAACTACCTGGATGACTAGAAGATAAACTATTACTGTAAATTCTACAAAATACAATCAATATTATGAAAGGCTAATGATCAAGTTTTTGTGGAGTCTCAGAAGAGAAAGACCCTAACTCTGTATAGAGATGCCAGAGTATTTTTCTCCAGGGTAGACAGAAAAGGTCATTTAAGAGAGAAGAAATAGGTAGAAGACATTATATAGTCTAACAAAAGCTTGTTTGCTCCATACAGTTGTGGTTAATGTTGGGGTGTTGGACCCAACACCAGGCTGTGGGGGCGACGAAGTCCGGCGGAGTCAAAGGAATGAGAAAAGCCAGTTTGAGAGAGAAAGTGGGACCGGGAGCCATTGCTAAGTATGGAGGCTGCGAAGGCCCTAGGATCTGGAAGCCTGGACTATTTATTGGTGATCAAACAAAGAAACAGGTGGTGAGAATGTGGGGTTGAAAGGCAGCATTGCAGGAAGCACATGATTTACAGCTGTGATGGTTTAGCACATGCTCTGCTACTTGAGATAATGGAAAGCAGGTTCTTTTAACTCAAGATACAATCGATCCTCGGAGAGCAAGGAGCCAGCAAGTCTAGACACATTCTAGAGCCACAAACCCTGGATTCTATCCAAGCTACAAGAGGTTTTATGACCTAGGCTTAGATTTTGGTGCCTCAGGGTAGCCTTCCACCCTTTAACACAGAGCTTGGTGTTCCAAAGGCCACAAGGGGTTTTAGACCCTGGACTCTGGTTGTGTTCTAAGACTCTTTTACATTGTGTCAGATGTGCAAGCCCTGCCTCAGCTTCTCCCAACACTCAGCTTTTCCCAACAGTTAAGAGCTTTCTATTTTGTGCGATGGCATCTGAACTTTGTCCTATATGCAAGTGGAGTCTTAAAGATATACTTAACATAGAGAAATATAATAATTATGACTTTTAGAAACACACCTTTGCCTGGGGAGTGGGGAAGTTGAGAACAAACTGAAGAGCATGTTGAAACTAAAGGCTTACGAAACCTATTTTTTTTTTTCTGTAAGGCATTGTAATAATCAAGGTAAGACACAAAAAGCAAAAACAATAATGACAAAGAAGATACCAAACTAAAATAGACTGATACAGAAGCAGAGTGATACAGCTATAAGTGCTAAAGTAAATGAATGAATCTCTGACACCCATATTTCTGAATCAAGCAATCACATTAATTAGGAAATCTTCTGCCAAAGTGAAAGATTCAGGAAGGGAGAAGTTTTGAAAAGGCTAGGTAACTAGTTCAATGATGGACACTTGAGTTAAATAACATGAGTTGATGAGTATGCTGTAGGAACTCACCAGAGAATTTGTAATTGCGACCTGGATAAGGTTGATGAAGGAGAGTATACAAAGTGACAAGAGGGGAAGGCCAATAGTACAACCTCAGGGAACACTAACTTTTGTGGGACAGGCTGCAGAAGAAAAATCAAGAGAGAGACTGAGAAACAGAGTTAAGAGTGGTAAGAAACGCATGAAAAACAACCTCCCAAAAAATGATGTAAAGCAAAGAAAATGTTTCAAGATTAACAATGTTTCAGTGTAGACATGTTGGACATTTCAAGAAAGAGATGGACTAAAATCATGTTTTGATATTGCTTTAGATTTATCTTAGTAAAATATTTGCCTACAGGTGTTAAAGATTATGCAAATACACGGGGAATCAAGAATGGGAGGTGAAGGATGAAGAAGAACAAGGAAGACAACCTCTTCACTTGTTGGGAATGAATAGGTTAAAGTCAGAGAGTGATATAAAGTTGAGGGACAGTATTCATGAAAAATGGAGGAAAGATCAATGGCCTCTATTTTAAGCCTATCTCTTTCCTCTCCTCCCTAATTATTGCATGGGATCCGTGAATCCTCATTCCGTTAACTCTCTTCTTTGGACTCTGATTAATTTTTCACATTTTTGAACAGATTTAAAATATCTACCCAATACTTAGTGAAACGTTGGTTAACAATGCCTTATCTGGTAGCAATTTTCAATGACAACGTATCTTGGCAACAAATTCTGTTACTGATATTGACATTTTAAATTTTTATAAAGAAGAAAAAATAACATTCAAACAAAGATACAATTTAAGGCTCTTGGGCTACTTGAAACTGGCTGATCAACAGTGACTACGCCACCCTACATCATTCCAAACTGATATAGCAGATGTATCCTGAGCCCCTAGAGAGTCAGAAAAGGAGAATTAAAACAATGCCGGTTTTGTTTTTTTTTTTTTTAAATTACTGAGACATATTGGAAATGAGGCTGTTTTCCTTGCTTCTAAACATCTACGGCCACCTTCAGTTTGTTAACTTCATATTGGAATGGTTTCATTACTTTTGTATATTTATTCCTTCATGCCTCCTTCTTTTGGCTGCCCATGTGTTTAAACCCATTTTCTAAAAGAATGTTTTGTTTGTTCAGCATGGCTTAGAAAACAAAATGTACAAACTACAGCCCTAAAATGAATAAAGGATTTTCACTCCAGCAGCCACTTTTCCTTGTATATGTCCTTTTTACAATAATACGCAGTGTTAAGTGACCTGAGGTTTCCGGATTTTTCTTTCATGACATTATATACCTTTTTACCCATTAGTAAAGTAATTTGTTTCTAGGGATTAAAAATACAGTTACTGTTTTGATATATGTGTGTCAATTAGATATTTCCATCCTAAATTAGACCAGAGTTGGAGAGACATACACTTCTAGCTTTACATCATCCACATGGTATAACATAGGAGTGGGAGGATTTGAAACCCAGAGAATAAAAATTATCTCGCATTCAGCGTGAACTGAGTAAGTTGGGTGGCAAATTCTTACTGTCAGTCATACTTATTCGTTCTGATATACTTGTCTGGAATACATCATTTCCCCGTGCTTTAGTTTAGAACTTTGGATGCTATGTTATTATTGTGTAAGGCACTGCTTCTTTGAACCTATATTTAGTGTCCAAAATTTTTGTTAAAAAAACAGCTATTTATGCGCACAGTCACTCAATGTATAGTACGTGAAAGAATAAGGAGTAGTTTAGAAGCAAAGAGATCTGCTCTTATTCTTCAAGGAGCGAAATATATTTCTGGAAAATCTATTTCAACAGGGGACTTAGGAGGCTCGTCAACTTATAGCCATTGCTAAATTGAGCAAACAAGCTGTTCTCCATCAAAATATTTAGAAGACAATAGGTAAAAGGATGTCCTCACATTTTTTTAAAAGAGTAGTTAAGACATCTGACTCAGTGAACCACAGGGAGAGGGATATTGTTGAGGAATTGAAGCTTATCCTTGTAGTACATTCCATGAAAAGAAAACAGAAACGGATTCTATGAAAAAATATTTAAGAGGAAAACTATTGGTAAACTATTTCAGAAGTAAATAGAAGACTCTCATGATTTATTTAGAATTTTGATAGTAAAATTATTCCTTCTAAATATGCTTACAATTTAAAATATCATTATACTAATAAAATTTTAACTGAAAAGCAAACAATGAAAATTGTTTGACTCTGTCATCCTATGAAGAGAATTAGCTATAGAAAAAAGTATGAAAAGTACTAACTGGCCACATAATCTCTCATTTTCATAGAAAAGTTATCATTTTAATGTCATATACTCAATTAAGCAATTTAATTATAGAGTAGTTAAAACAATAACTAATGCAAAAGATAAATCATGGAATAAAGCAGAACAGAACTGCTAAAATTTTGCATGAACCACATTTAGATTTGAATTTGACTTACAAATAAAGACTTGTACATGAAAAGAAAAATAGTTCAAGCTTTATTCCAGCCTACACATTAATATTTATGTGTGAATTAAAACTACATTAAATAAAAGAGCTAAATTGACCTGACAAATTTTTAATGTTTATTTTAGTATAAAATAATAAGAAACGGTCATATTTATTTTATTTTGATATGCCAATTACAAGCTGTGGTGAAAATAACATATTTTAATATACTTTAATACTCATGTTTATTTAGACAAATTTTAAGCAATCTTTAATATAAAAATTAGAATGTTTATATTGAAATATATGTTTAGCATCAATAATTGCTTTATATAAATAAGACTATATAAAAATATGTTGCACTTAAAAAGAAAAATCAATTATAAATAGCTAACAGGATAGTCTGAACATAATATATTAGAAAGAATAGCTTACCCAAGTGGCTAATGCAGGTGCTACAGGCTTTATGATTATGCTCATTATTCATCAGAGAAATACAATAGATTTTCTTTTCTGACTCCAAAGACATAGAAGGTTTTTGCATACGTCTTGCAAATATGATTAATGAGTAATTTAAAAATCACAGCAATAGCATCTATATATTGTTAGCTTTTGTAAAAAATACATGTAAAGACCTCTAAAACATTTTCCAAAGATTTGTATGTGCGTGCTTTGTGTTCTCTAGGCTTCCGAAAAAACAAAACAAAACAAAATTTAAAGCTTGAGGTCTAAATTATAAAGCAACATAATAAAGTAAATATAATTGATTTACATTAGTTTTTAAACTAAAAGTAAACTATCAGTGTTTATAAATGTCTTATAGGTGAATCTGTCCTGTCTAAAATGTCATTCATCAATTAGACTGTTATCCTTGTCAAATTAATATTAATGTGATTTTCACATTTCTAATTCTCATTTATACTCTATCCTCAACCCCCATAGGAAGTATCTGAGCACGCTAATAATTAGCCATACCCTATAATTATAGAATTTGAAACTGAAAAGCAAATGTACATGATACTCATAGTAGTAAAATAGTAATAATAAAAGTTATGTATATTGTATATCATTACATTCATGCTTTCCTTAGTAATGAGAATATGGTCTAAGAAATTTGTCTTTAGAAAATTTTGTTGTATTGTCAACATTACGGGATGCACTTACACAAACCTAGATAGTATAGCCTATTACACACTTAGGTTATTTGATATAACCTATTGCTTCTAGCCTACCAACCCATACAGCATGTTACTGTATTGAATACCATAGGTTACTGCAACATAATTGTAAGTACTTGTGTATCTAAACATATCAAAATATAGAAAGTATATAGTAAAAATATAGTATTACAATCTTATGGTACCCCCATTATATGTGCTATCTATTATTGATCAAAATATCATTTTGTGGCACATGACTATATATGCAAAGAAATTAAATTGCTTCCCAAAAGTAAGCAAATACATTTAAATGGCCTAAATGATATCCATTGAAGACTATTCATACATGCAGTGTATCAGTACACTGCATTAAAATTTTTATGTCATTTTTGTTTTGGATTCAGCTATTAATAGTCCTAAATAGATATTTCTGTAAATTTGTCTACCCTAGGATCCTACTCTGTTAATAAAACTGATGATTACTTTGTGTACTTGCAAAATATTTCTCATCTTTCTTGCAATCTATAAAGTGCAATGTAGAGATCTGGGTTCTTGCTCTTGGCTTTGAGAAAATATAGGATGTAACTAAATTTGAAAGACATCTGTAGAATGATGAGCCTAATCTCTGAGGAGATAGGGTGGCTGCAAGACCTTAACATAACTAGTAATAATGTATGTATACTGACATCTCAACGGGCTGTTACTGACCTTATGTGGAAATGAATCTTACTTAGGTGATGCCACATTTTCCTTAAGAAAGAGAGCTTGGGAAATTAAGAGTAAAACAGCATGATGTTCGAATTCCTATCTATTGTGTTTTGCTACTTTATTTTTAAACTTAACAATTTTTCCAGTCTGTAATTTTTATGTCTAATGAACATGTTATAAATAACTTTATTTCTTCTCTCTCTAGGTGTTTAATTATTAAACAGCATAGTGGTCTTCTGTACTACTATTTTCCTTTTATATTTTATAATAATATTAACCCTGCTAGGACAATTATTTTAGGTATTGTCCCCAAAGTACATGTAACTCATTTTAACATAAAATTAGTAGTCCTTACAATTATATGCTTCTCCAACACAATCCATCTTTAATAGTTTAGCGTAGGTGAAATCTACTGACATTTGAATTGTGATTCATGCTACTTGCATTCCAGGTAAGGGTATTGTCTATCTGCCTGTCAAATATGCCCTTAACCTTGAACTCAGCTGGATAGCCTTACCCTTTCACTTCACTATATATAATACAGTCTATGCAGAAATTCAGATACCTGAAATAGTCCCAATGCCTTTATTTCATGGACTGCTGAAAGGTTCTCATGGCTCTCCATGGTCATTCCTCCTCTGCAATGTTTTATACGGACTTTCAAAATAGAAATAAAAAGATGTAGAATTTAGATTTAGTTATTTTACATAAGAAAGGCTTTCCTTGTCAATTATTATACAGATTTTTGTTGTTGCTGTTGTTTCTCTCAAGATTGAAAAGGCCTGGAAGTGTAAGTTGTCATTATTTCTTATCTAAGCTAGGCAAAAAACATCAAATGGAGTTAGGACAAACTAAGTTTTAAAAAATGTATACATTCACTTATTCATTCAATTGTTGAACTTAAATAAAATTCTATCAATTTCCAGGAACTGAGACAGTCACTGGAATGTTCAGCGAATCACTCGAATTTTAATTCTCTAACCCTTAAGGACTAAATTTATAGAAAACTGGGGTGATCTGAGAAAAAAGTAAAAAAAAAAAAAAAAAAAAAAAAAGGTCCCAGAGTAGGTACTAAGTAAATAGTAAGTAGTAATGTAAACTTTTCAGAGTAATGAGTCCAGAGTTCAGAATAAGAATACAGATGTAGTGGTATTCACTGGCTATTTATAGACAAAATACTCTATAAAATGAAATGAAAATACAATATTATCTTTCTCATAAAATTGTTGAGGTTTCAATGACTTAATATATATAAAGTGGTTTTCCCAATCTGTGGTTTTGCTTTATGCAGTCAACTGTGGTCTGAAAATATTAAATAAAAAAA
>NW_012098321.1:758725-760360 GCF_000951045.1 Mandrillus leucophaeus
TATAACTCTAGCAAGGGCCAGTAACCTGGGGTCAATGAACTGGGAAGAAAAAATAGACCTCTTAATTTTACTAACATCAAACTGGAATGTAGCAATTCTTTCCATTATGAGTGTAGGCAGCAAACGGCAGTTGTGTCAACAGAACCTATAACTTTGTCACCAACAGGAATGACAGGTATTTTCAGGTCCTGTTACATTTGTTGCAAAGATGTTGGAATATCATTTACACTCATCACTGCTTTAAATTACAATCGTAATAATGTTGCCAACCCACGACCAGATCCCCCTTATTTGGTGTATTAATAAAGAAGCATGGGTATTGTTGTAAAAAAAAAATTGGGAACACAAATGGACAGTTATGACTTTTATCAAATTACTCTTTGTAATTACATTAAATATTTGTACCATGAAATTCCAAGTAAAGTACAAAGAAGGACAAAGGAAACATATTTTATACACAAAAAATCAGAGAATTATCTTGAAGCAGTTGTAAAAATATGCAACAATAATAAGGAATTTCTACTTTTGTGTCTTATCATATGTTCTCCCCTTATATAACCTCACCAAATGGTCTGATATTGTTAGTTTATGCATATTTTATTTTGTTTATTATCAGAGCCATTAGAAGCATAAAGACAACATACCCATTTTTAGGAAACTTATTCGGTATTTGAGAGATATTTATAATATATGTCCTTTGTAAAGTTTTCACACCTAAAACACATGGTATTTGTATGGAAAATTTAACTGCTATGTAGTTCTATATTAATAAATTGCTGTTAATTAGTTTTAGGAAACTAATGGTATGATGTTATTTCTGGGGTTTTCCAGGCTGTAGGATTTTATTGTTTCAATTGATCTCCTCCCCATAACCCTTACAATTAGATTACTGAGAGCTAAGGAAAAATAAACAACTCAGGTAAATATATCTTTAAAACATTTTTAAATGTTCACACGCATCCTAATTACTTTTATATTCCAGTCTTATGTGATCGATACAATAAGTGCCTTCGAAGATGTTACTTCACCCCCGTCCCTGGAGGTCTGCACCTAAAGTGCCTTTATTATAACTCATATCACACCCCAGTCTTATTTCACCTTTCAAACAAAGGATCTACTAAGAGGCATTCACAGACACTCAAACTTTATCACTCCAACCATTATCAGTTGAAAAAGTAGTGCTCAAAGGAAGAAAGATATTTTGATTTTTATATATATATTTTTTTGTGCCAGATCTATTTCTTTATTTTAGTGTTCTTATATGTGTTCCTAGCCTTGATTTAGTAATGGTATTCAGGAACGGGAGCCAGTGATGCCATACAATTAAGTTTCTAAAGCAAACCAGAATTCTCTTCCCCTAGGAGGATGAACTAGAAAGAAAGTGACAAGTATATGTATAATTCCTTAGCAAACATTGTAATGCTTTTGTATTACAAACTGACATTTTCTAGGAGTGGTTTCAGGACAAGATGATTGCTTATTTCACTATTCCGGTTCAGTCTGAGTTCTATAGCAAATACTGATTTTAAGGAATTAAAATCAAAGTAACTCATGGAGAGAAAGATGTTGACACCTCTATCTGTCTATCTCTTTGATACTTTAAAAAATACATCTTATACAATTTAAATATAAAAA
>NW_012098321.1:760410-761358 GCF_000951045.1 Mandrillus leucophaeus
ATTTCAGCAAGAATAGAAGTTAAGTAAATATCTATTTATTCATCAAGATTTTCTATTTCTAGCTTAGAATAAGGAAAAAATATAATTTGCTGCTACGAGCATCATACTTAACATCCAGCATGGAGAACATCTGAAAAATAATATATATATATTTTATTTCTGATTAACACAAATGATTTTGGTAAATATGTTAGTTTCTAGCATTTACCTTTTCCACTGACTACTGTGAAAATAAAATGAAATGAAATAAATTATAAAAGCTTAATTTTGAACGTGTAAAAACAACCTGAAAGAAAACATAGCCATCATCATCAAGGTAAAACATTGTGGGCTTTTTAAAAAGTATTTATTTGGAGAGTTATGACAATTTTTAGTCTTTTTAAAAAATCACACCCTACATGAGAAAAAATTTAAGGGAGGAAGAATTTACACATAATGTTAGAGAATGTTATTTTTATTTTCTAAAATATTGTTAGCCATACATCCTCAGCCAGATCTTTTGATGTGATAATACATTATCTTCTAAAACCTTACTGCCCAATAATGTCTATACTCAGATTTCATGAATCACCATTCCTAGATCTGAAGCATCTTTTCCAGAAAGCAAAACTCCTACATAAAAGACAATCATCAGTGATAATTTAATATAATATGTTTTAGACCATCTATGGGATGCCTACTGGTAACAAAGAATAAAGACATCATTGTGTTTTTGTAATTTTTCCCTAATAATTTGATATTAATTTATGGTACAATTGAGGATTTAATTTTCCCACTGGTATTAACTTTCTACTTAATTAAGTTAAACTAAAGGATAATCAATTTATTCATTACTATATTTTCCGTGTTCAATTCAAAATCTATTTGTGTAACTACCACAGCTTTTCTATAAGTTCTTGGCATAGTCAAAGGCTGCAGGGGCCTTTGAAAACAGTATGCTGAGAATAG
>NW_012098321.1:766053-768500 GCF_000951045.1 Mandrillus leucophaeus
TGATGGAACGTAGTAACAAAACAATGTTACCACAATGTGGTAGTGTTACCAATGTTACCACAATGTGGTAGTGTTACCAACTGGTAACAATACAACTTTAATCAGAATGATAGGAGCCATCAAGAAGTTCAGAATGATGGAAAGGTCAGTTTCAAGGGAGTCAGACACATTCCATAAAAGTGGATATAAAGACAGCTTCTTTTTCACTTTGGGGACAGTTGATTTCCTTCCCTTATATCTCTCAGAAAATTTCACATAGTTTGTAAACACTCATTATCTATTCAAACGTCATTTATTAATGCCAGATACTAAGTTTTGGAAAGAAAAAATGGAAATAAATTATAACAATTCCTTGTTCTTAAGTCCAATTGGAGAAAAACGTATATAAGTAATTAGAACACACGGAAGTAGTGCATTAATAGAGCTACATTCAAGATATTATGGGGATAATTCACACCTACCTGTGATAGAGATCTTGTAACCAGATTTTCCCACTATGACAAACTACAGAGTCTGGGTACAACAGTTTAAAAAAATGACTACCTGAAGTCAACATAAAGATAAAAACAAGCCAAAAATATGGGGTTTGATATTCCAGAAAGAATAAAATGTATTGTGGTAAACTGAGATTTTCTGCAGTCTTTCCCCGTCAAGGAATTTCTTTATTCACTCTGAGAGATGGAGAGGCTGTAGAGGAAGCAACAGTCTGAAGCTTGTCGCATCTCACAAATATTGGATTGAAAGCTAGCAAGGCAATCAGAACCTGAAGGGTCAATATCCTGAATATAATACTACATATTTTGGGGCAAGATTCCAGGAAACCAGTTCCAAAGCAGCCATCAGGAGACTCAAAAGCTAAGCAGAGATTTCAGTAGTTCCTCACTCTTGGGACAACAATGACATTACCCCATTTGTGAAGGAAGACAGACCCTTGTAAAGTCCCCAGGCTTTCACCTGAGCCCTTTTATCTATTTCCAATCTTAAATATTGATGTTTAATTTTAGTCCTTTTCAATTGCTGCCAACGTGCCGATGATTCCAAGAGTACTACCTTCACAATCAAATAGTTTTATCACATCCAGATTTATATTTGTAACTAAAACTGGGTATCTCTACCTATGCATTCATAGCTTTGACAAGGAGCTAAGTGCAACTATGAATGCATTCTCCTATTTTTACTCTCCCAAGTTCCTCTTCCTGAATTTCTTATTTCGGTTAATGTAACATCTCCTCATCGACTCAAGAACCTGGTAAATATACACAAGCAATTTCTGATTTCTTGTCCTCACTCTCTAGAAGTTATATCCTAACACCTGTAAATTAATGCCTAAAATGCCTTCAAGGACTCATTTTCACTCTAATTCTACTTGTCCTTATCCAGATGATATTATCTCTTGCTCACATTATTTCAATGCGCTCCCAACAGCATACGTGCTTTCAGCCTCTCTTTCTCAGATATCCACAGTATTTGTCATTTAACATAACATCTCATTTCTTGTCACGCAAATAATTGCCCAAATAAATTCATGACCATTCACAATCTAATCTCAGTTCCTATAAATTTCACTGGGGACCTGTGACCCTGATGCCCTATATACCTAGATGTGTTTATTCATGCTTCTCTCTCTGGCAACAATACCCTTCCTAGCCTTTATACACTTTACAAAAGCCGGGTCACCCTTCAAGGCCCAGTGTAAATAGCATCTCTTCTATGAAGTCTTACCAACTTCATTGTTTCCACTCAGAGATTCATTTCTGCCTTTCTCTGTGACCCTGTAACTACTTCAGTCCTAGTGCTGGATTAACACTTAGGGACATTGTAGTACCATGAATTGCTCATAAATCTCTCTATTTTTTATGTGGTATGCTCTATTAAACCTGGGCTCATACTAATTGCCTTGTTTCTTCACAAGTTAGCATAGGACCCCTGGGACATCATAAGTTGTGGATTGAATTATATTTTCTCACCCAAGGAGTTTTTATGGCTGGGAATACCCCAAACATGAAAGAAATGGGCTTTTAAAATGAATAATTGTATTCTTATATCATGCAAAAATGCTTGGGAAAGAGCAGCATTCAAAAACTCGTACCAAAAATTATAATCCCTGTAGGAAATTTATGTAAATATTATGCACATAACTTTCAAGGAGGTAAAGTAAGAAGCTGTTTGACTGAAATAAAATTATTATGATGTCACTTTTAAATTGGATGTGTTTGTCTGCTGATCTTTTTTTGTGATCTACCATGACTGTAGACTTACTTACATTAATTATTACCAGCTTTCTGAATTGAAACAAAAAACATTTCAGCAAGAATAGAAGTTAAGTAAATATCTATTTATTCAACAAGATTTTCTATTTCTAGCTTAGAATAAGGAAAAAATATAATTTGCTGCTACGAGCATCATACTTAACATCCAGCATGGAGAACATCTGAAAAATAATATAT
>NW_012098321.1:769275-773744 GCF_000951045.1 Mandrillus leucophaeus
TAACTAATGAAAGAAGTGAAAAGACTTTGAAAATCTACAAACGTGGTATTTCCTAGATCTTTCCATTCAAACTATTACAGTGGTTCCTTCCAGCCCAATAAGCCATATTTGAAAGCAAACCCGGGGTCAACTTGTGTGAGAGTATGAACGCTACCACAGTGTTGACCTGTAGCTTTGTTAATATCAGATTATGATTTTATTGATAAAAATAAATAAAATGAGGTCACTAAGCAGACTGTTTCTAATTTATTTTAGAAAGCATTTTTATAATTTACTTGAGTAAGTTAGTTGTCTGAATTATCAAACTTAATTACTTCAAAACCCACAAAATAGGTAGGGAATGAGACAGCTTAAGTGCCAGGTGTCAGGTAGTAGTGCAAAAGAGAACTAAAATAAGCACATAAGCTTTCAAAAAGCACAATATCTGCTTATAGGTTGCAAAAGGTTGACGTTTACACGGTGTGTGTGTGTGTGTGTGTGTGTGTGTAATTCCATTGACTATGCAGTCACACACAGTATAACAATGTTTTGGTCAATGACAGACATCATATATGACTTTGGGGTCCCATAAGATTATATTGGAGGTGAAAAATTCCTGTTGCACAGTGAACGTTGACAATGTATGATAAGGTCATAGTGAAACACATTACCATTTCTATGTTTAGATGCACAAATACTTGTCATTATATTACAATTGGCTGCAGATATTCAGTACAGTAACATTCTGTACAGGTTTGCAGCCTGGGAGCAATAGCCTAGGAGTGAAGCCGTCTCTACTATCTAGAGTTATATAAGCACACTCTGTGATAGTCCCACAATGACAAAATTGCCTAATAATGCATGCACATATCCCTGTGATGCATATCTGTGTGTCCTTTAATTCTAGTCCTGAAATACCATGTATTACCATTACCTTTTTTATGTGATTCACAATTGTAATGGCATAAAAAGTGATTCTGGGAATCTCATAGTTCTTCACCATCCTTTGTATTATGTACTGAAGTTGCATTTTAAAACATAATACATGATTAGATGTAGCAGATTTTTCATGAAGATAATAATTTACTACTCTGTGAATTGATTCTTCCTGTTGAGCTTGCAATAATGCAACTCTTATTCAGTCTATGGGAAAAGGAAGTCTTTCCTCTACCTAGCTTTAATTATTTTTCAAGAAGTTATTCTTATATTCTTTAATGTGAACAGTTCCTTCAGTGGCCACAGTGCAAACAACTAACATGATGTAAGAGAGACAAACTCCAACAACATGCAAAATACACTGGTAAAACTTGGGGCCCTAGGCTCTTGTTTATATTTACATATTGTCATATGAAGTCATCTGTTATATTATTTCAATAATGAAACATTTACCAGCATACAAATGAAGTCTGCCTATAAATTTTCTTTACACAGATTACCAAATTGTTGAAATAAAGAATTTCACTGGCACATACCCTATATTTGGAAATTCTATAATTTTAGGAAACCACAGGTTTGCATATGAAAATATGTTAGTTTTCACATGGATTTTTTTTTGAATGAATAATTCATTGCTCTCTTTTCATTATTTTGTTTAAGACAACTGAGGATGAATCTAATGTATTGCTTGGTGATTAACCTACAAATGATTAACCTTGAATATAAAAGAATCATGACATATCTCATTTCAATGTAATGCAATATAATGCAAAGTAACATAACAGAATGATACAGTATATTTGATAGTAATTTTATCATGTTTTACAAGTGTTATAGGGTGCCTACTTTATGCTAGACATCATAATGGACAACAAGAATAGAAATTAAAAACACAAGTTTTGGCAGCATACAGACCATGTGGTGTGTTACTATCTGTTAGTTTCTTTGAGATGCTATAATACAGCAAAATACCATACAGTGGGTAGCTTATAAACAACAGAAATTTATTTCCCACAGTTCTAGGGGCTGAGAAATCCAAGGTCAAGGTATCAGCATATTGGTGAGGGCTTGCTCTTCCGGTTCACAGATGATACCTTCTCACTGTGTCCTCACATGGTAGAAGAGGCAAACAAGCTTTCTCTGGCCTTCTTCATAAAAGCACTAACCTGGTCAGACACAGTGGTTTGTGCCTGTAATCCCAACACTTTGGAAGGTCAAAGTAGAAGGATCAATTCAGGCCAGGAGTTTGAGACAAGCCTGGGCAACACAGTGAGATGCTGTCTCTTAACAACAACAACAACAACAACAACAACAAAAAGACACTAATCCTGCTTATGAGGGCTCTAATCTCATGAATTAATTGCCTCCCAAAGACCTCACCTCTAAATACTATTGCACTGGGTACTGGGGACACATAAACGTGCACGCTGTAGCACTATATTTGTGGATTTTGATAACTTTCTAATTTCTCTGAACCTCAGTGTTTTTAATACATAAAGTGAAACTAACAGTACCTGCATCACAGTTGCGTGTGTTTGAAGTTTAAAGAAGAAGATGCAAGCAAAGCTCTTATACACAGTCTGGAAGCCCTCCATGGAGATTACCCATTAAAGGAATTTGGAAAATGTTTAGATATAGACTCCACATTCAGTTATCTCCACAGAAGAGGCAGAAACATAAACAAACAATAAGTGCATCAGTAAAAATGCAAAATATGAAAGTAGCATGAAAAGGGGTGAGATTTAGAAATGCTTTACTGAGGAGATGCTGTTTAACCAAATTTTGAGGAATGAAAAGAAGTTTGATACAGCGAGAGAGAAAAGCAAGATGGAATTATTTGATACTGATGGAACGTAGTAACAAAACAATGTTACCACAATGTGGTAGTGTTACCAATGTTACCACAATGTGGTAGTGTTACCAACTGGTAACAATACAACTTTAATCAGAATGATAGGAGCCATCAAGAAGTTCAGAATGATGGAAAGGTCAGTTTCAAGGGAGTCAGACACATTCCATAAAAGTGGATATAAAGACAGCTTCTTTTTCACTTTGGGGACAGTTGATTTCCTTCCCTTATATCTCTCAGAAAATTTCACATAGTTTGTAAACACTCATTATCTATTCAAACGTCATTTATTAATGCCAGATACTAAGTTTTGGAAAGAAAAAATGGAAATAAATTATAACAATTCCTTGTTCTTAAGTCCAATTGGAGAAAAACGTATATAAGTAATTAGAACACACGGAAGTAGTGCATTAATAGAGCTACATTCAAGATATTATGGGGATAATTCACACCTACCTGTGATAGAGATCTTGTAACCAGATTTTCCCACTATGACAAACTACAGAGTCTGGGTACAACAGTTTAAAAAAATGACTACCTGAAGTCAACATAAAGATAAAAACAAGCCAAAAATATGGGGTTTGATATTCCAGAAAGAATAAAATGTATTGTGGTAAACTGAGATTTTCTGCAGTCTTTCCCCGTCAAGGAATTTCTTTATTCACTCTGAGAGATGGAGAGGCTGTAGAGGAAGCAACAGTCTGAAGCTTGTCGCATCTCACAAATATTGGATTGAAAGCTAGCAAGGCAATCAGAACCTGAAGGGTCAATATCCTGAATATAATACTACATATTTTGGGGCAAGATTCCAGGAAACCAGTTCCAAAGCAGCCATCAGGAGACTCAAAAGCTAAGCAGAGATTTCAGTAGTTCCTCACTCTTGGGACAACAATGACATTACCCCATTTGTGAAGGAAGACAGACCCTTGTAAAGTCCCCAGGCTTTCACCTGAGCCCTTTTATCTATTTCCAATCTTAAATATTGAT
The DNA here is from genome assembly GCF_000951045.1 of Mandrillus leucophaeus. NCBI lineage: Eukaryota > Metazoa > Chordata > Mammalia > Primates > Cercopithecidae > Mandrillus > Mandrillus leucophaeus. The sequence continues at coordinate 773,027 of NW_012098321.1, forward strand.
GTTTAATTTTAGTCCTTTTCAATTGCTGCCAACGTGCCGATGATTCCAAGAGTACTACCTTCACAATCAAATAGTTTTATCACATCCAGATTTATATTTGTAACTAAAACTGGGTATCTCTACCTATGCATTCATAGCTTTGACAAGGAGCTAAGTGCAACTATGAATGCATTCTCCTATTTTTACTCTCCCAAGTTCCTCTTCCTGAATTTCTTATTTCGGTTAATGTAACATCTCCTCATCGACTCAAGAACCTGGTAAATATACACAAGCAATTTCTGATTTCTTGTCCTCACTCTCTAGAAGTTATATCCTAACACCTGTAAATTAATGCCTAAAATGCCTTCAAGGACTCATTTTCACTCTAATTCTACTTGTCCTTATCCAGATGATATTATCTCTTGCTCACATTATTTCAATGCGCTCCCAACAGCATACGTGCTTTCAGCCTCTCTTTCTCAGATATCCACAGTATTTGTCATTTAACATAACATCTCATTTCTTGTCACGCAAATAATTGCCCAAATAAATTCATGACCATTCACAATCTAATCTCAGTTCCTATAAATTTCACGGGGGACCTGTGACCCTGATGCCCTATATACCTAGATGTGTTTATTCATGCTTCTCTCTCTGGCAACAATACCCTTCCTAGCCTTTATACACTTTACAAAAGCCGGGTCACCCTTCAAGGCCCAGTGTAAATAGCATCTCTTCT
>NW_012098321.1:775404-778688 GCF_000951045.1 Mandrillus leucophaeus
AGAAGGTTACATCTGGGTAAAGAAAGTTTGTTTTGCATTGTGTTCTTTCTGCTGACGTGGGGTTTATGGAGTATAAATAAAGTGAGGCGGAGGCTCTGGGTGCGGCCGCCATGTTCTCTGTTTGTCTTTGTCTTTTGTGTCTGTTCATTCTCCACCACCCCTGGCACGGACCCCAATAAAAGGCTTTTCAACTAGGTGTGTTATTGAGAGTTAGACAAAATATACAGAGGTAGAGGTATAACTTAAATTGCTTTCACAAATCTCCTATTCACTTTTTCTGGAAATCTATAGAGATACCAACATGGTATATTGACCGACAGAGTGGCACTTTAATTTATGTTGTTTAAAACAGTGAATTTCCTTGGAAATGGAATAGTCTGTGATGCTCATCATAAAATAAATAGTTTCATGATTAATAAATCAATGCACTTAAATTACAATATTACCACTCATCCTAATAATCAGAAATCTTACAGAATCAGTAGTGTAAAAATAGTACAATGGGGCTGGAAAGGAAAGTTGTTTATAAAAGGACAAGGAAATACTAGAGACACATGAAAGATGTTGGGAAAAAAGCTCAAAGTAAGTCAAATTTAAATTCCTATTATATAAATCTATGAGACATTTCAGTAATTACAGTGTCTCTTTTGTGAAATAGTCTAAGAAATTTCAAAAGCAAAATACTTGAAAAAAACATTAGAGTAAAATGTGCTAAATGTACCTGAAATCTACGTTTTAAAAATCTAAATTTTCAAGAAAGAGAAAATTGTTATCCAGAATTTCAGGAAAGTTAAAGTTAAGAGAAAATAGGTTCTTTTGATTTTTTCCCTTAAGGTATATTTCCTTGTATTTGTCTTCAACTCTTTTTAATATAATGAGGGGAGCATGTGCTTCTACTTCACTCTGAAACGATTTCTCCTGAACTTAATTTGTTTACATCCTCAGTACAATAACTTTAAACAACAGAAGCATTAGTAAATATTTTCTTGTTTTGCAAATAAGGACAATGAGAACCAGAAAGTTAAAACTATTTTTTTCTGTCATAAAAGAAAAACTAGAATTAAGTAAGACTCTAATCACTATAATAGGTCACATCTAATCCTCTGTAGCCATATTTTGATGCTGCTGCATTATTGAAGAAAGAAAATCCATTGAAAATTGTTGGTATTTTTTTGATGGAGGTTCCCTTTCTTGATATCCAAATATTAAGTTTCTGTTCTGTCTAAAAAATAGGGCTTCCATAAGTCTTGTTTGCTGTTTGGAGTTTAGGTGATCTGAATATAAAGTAAAGAAGTTAAAAAGACCGAAAGTGTTAGTAATTTAGTCTCATAATTTCCCCTTCAGGGAGGTTGTATACTTTTTAAATAATAGATATGCTAAAGTATGTAAGTATTTATTTATTAAATTTTAGCAGAAATTCATAATAATTTCTTGTAGTCCACTTTTATACCACTAGATTTTCTTTTTCTGCATGCTATACGATTAAGGGATTACAAATGTCAATACACCAAGCAAGTTGGAAATCATTATTAATTGCTAATGCTGTGTAGCAATGACTATGTGAATCTGTGAAAGCATCTCTGGGCTAAAAACATGAACAGGAAACTCATAGAAGAGGAAATTCCAATCACTTGATACACTGATGAAAGAGTTTTTAGCCTTGCAAAACTCTTTTGCAGTAAATTGCTAGAAGCATTAATGAGATTCTTATTTCATCCATCAGATTAGCAAACCTCGAGTGTTGACAAGGCAAACAGTATATGTAATCAGGCCCTCTCATATGCTGGGAGACACACTTGAAGGACAGTTTGGTAAAATGTATTAAAGGTTTACATGTACATTCTCTATGACTTAGCAGTTCTACTTCAAACTCTTAGAATTTAGGCTAGGAGAAACACTCTTATATTAATGCAAGATGGAACCATAATGACATTCACCCAGCATTGTTTGTAATTTAGGAAAAAAAGGCAAATAAACAATCAATATGAAAAACAGGTAAAAAACAGTAGGTCAGAATTGTGTGCATTACTTTAAGACAATGTTTAGTAAAAAAAGAATGTATTTCTGTAACTTTTCTTCTTCCCTCTTAAATAATACTGTGTATTTCCCATGATGTATGTGTGTGTGCTCACATTCCTGCTAGTGTTTGTAAATACCCAGAAAACAATCATTGAAGATGCACAGCATTCAGTAGCCAACAAAGAGACCATGATTGATGGTGGTTAATAGCAATAGTTGTAGTGAGTTCATTCTTATGTACAATATTTTAATACTTTTTTCAGGAAAAATTATACGTGTTATTTATATAAATAAAATTTTACTTGAAAAATAAGCTTAAAATAAATCTAATAGCAGCTTTAAGAAAAAAAAATGTGTAATCTCATGCCTAATGTTCTTCATTTAGTTACCATTTAGCTTTATGTCACCATTGGACTCTAACAGGTTTTTCGCTCTATGTCATCTTGGAAAGAATGATAATTCTTACCTCTTTCTTAAAGCAAATTATATCTCACTCTAAGCCATATTTTCAAATACATGTAGTACAATGTTAAGTCTGAGAGACACTGCTTTAACTGTGGACATTTTTAAATGATTCTAAAACATTTTGGTCATGCACAATACTTGAGTTCATTTTGTTGGATGATGGTAACCTCTGGAGAATTTTGAGGTTGGCTAAGATTAGCTCTATCCCTGAAGTCTTGCTAAAAGTTGGAAAGAAAACCAACATTTAGACCAAATCTTGTTATACATACAGAAATGTATTAAGCAAATATTAACAAGTAAACATAAAATAGTTCATGCCACTTATTTTATAAGCACCATGAAACCCCAGTTCTCTCAACTTTTTATGCTTCAACCATAGCCTGAATGATTGATACAAGTCAGACATGCTAATATTCTGGAAATACGCCTCTATTTCCTGTTTAGCTGATATCAGACAATTAGAAATCCCTGAACCCAATGACTGGATACAAGACCATTTAAAGATCAAGCTTTTTGAGAATTCTGTCCTCTGATTATGCAAAGATGAGAAATGATTCTTAAATATTTCAATTCGTATATCTTAAATACTATTAATTTTACTGAGATTCTATTGCTAATGTACATTATAATAATTAACAAGCCATAATTTTGCCATTTGAAACATTGTATTATACTATTGGAGAAAGCCTTGGTATTAAGATATGAATACTAGAAGTGCTTTTAATAGTTATTCCTGAGTTTAGAATTATAAAATTTAATTATAACTGACCCACATTGAAGTTAATTTATTGATTAAGACA
>NW_012098321.1:779298-781999 GCF_000951045.1 Mandrillus leucophaeus
TTAAACTAGTTTACATTCCCACCAACAGTGTAAAAGTGTTCCCTTTTCACTGCATCCATGCCAACAACTATTATTTTTTGATTATGGTCATTCTTGCAGGAGTAAAGTGGCATCACATTGTGCTTTTAATTTGCATTTTCCTGATCATTAGTGACATTGAGCATTTTTTCATATGTTTGTTGGCCATTTGTATGTCTTCTTTTGAGATTTGTCTTTTCATGTCCTTAGCCTACTTTTTGACGGGATTGTTTGTGTTTTCTTGCTGATTTGTTTGAGTTCCTTGTAGAATCTGGAAATTAATCCTTTGTCAGATGTGTAGATTGTGAAGGAGTAGTAAAATCTTTTTCAGACAAACAAATGCTGAAAGAATTTGCCAGCACTAAAAGGGCTGCTAAACGGAGTTCTAAGTCTGAAAGAAAAAAAAAAAACATCAAAATACACAAAAATAAAACCTTCTTGAAGCATAAATTTCACAGGGCCTATAAAACAATAACACAATGGAAAAAAACACAAGACATTCAGGCAACAACTAGTATGATGAACAGAACAGTAACATTTCAATACCAATGTTGAATGTAAATGGCCTAAATGCTCCATCTGAAAAATACAAAATGGCAGAACGGATAAAAATTCACCAACCATGTATGTGCTGTCTTCAAGAGACTCACCTCACCCATAAATAATCACATAAACTTAAGGTAAAGGGGTGGAAAAAGACATTTGATCCAAATGGACACCAAAAGTGAGCTGAAGTAGCTATTCTTACATGAGACAAAACAGACTTTAAAGCAACAACAGTTTAAAAAGAGAAAGAGAGACATTACATAAAGACAAAAGGACTAGTCCAACAGGAAAATATCAAAATCCTAAATGTAAATGCAACTAACAATGGAACTCCCAAATTTATAAAACAAGTACCACCAGACTTAAGGAATGAGATAGACAGCAACACAATAATAGTGAGAAACTTCAATACGCTACTGGCAGCAGTAGACAGAACATCAAGACAGAAGATCAACAAAGAAACAATGGATTTAATCTATACCCTAGAACAAATGGACTTAAAAGATATTTACAGAACATTCCAATAACTGTAGAATACACATTCCATTCATCATCACATGAAACATTCTCCAAGATAGACCATATGAGAGGCCACAAAACAAGTCTCAACAAATTTAAGAAAACTGAAATTATAGCAAGTACTCTTTCACACCACAGTGGAATCAAATTGGAAATCAACTCCAAAAGGACCTTCAAAGCCATGCAAATGAGTGGAAATTAATTAACCTACTCCTGAATGATTGTTGGGTCAATAATGAAATCAAGATGAAAATTAAAAATTTATTTGAACTGAATGATAATAGTGACAACCTGCAAAAATCTCTAGGATACAGCAAAGGTGGTGCTAAGAGGAAAGTTTATAGCATTAAATGCCTACATCAAAAAGTCTAAAGGAGCACAAATAAACAATCTAAGGTTACACCTCAAGAAGGCAGAGAAATGAGAACAAACCACACCCAAATCCAGCAGAAACAAAACAAAACAAAAAAAGATCAGAGATACACTAAAGGAAATTGAAGCCAAAAGAAATTCAAAAGATGAATAAAACTGAAAGCTTGTTCTTGAGAAGATAAATACAATTTGTAGAAGACCAGCAAGATGAACCAAGAAAAGGGAAGATCCAAATAAGCTCAATTAGAAAAGAAATGGGAGATATTACAACCAATACCATAGAAATACGAAAGGTCATTCAAGGCTACTATTAACACCTTTATGCACATAATAAATAAGTACAGTTGTAATATTTTAAATGCAGGCATCAAAACAATGAAAATGCATAGTTTTAAAAAAACACATGATTCATATTAACTGAAATCTGATATGACTATGGAGGGCTTGGAGCTCACCACTCTGACTGTTGTCTTCTGATTAAGAACAAGTGCATCACAGAATATGTGTTAAGGTCCATTTTTTGTGTGTGTGTGGCTTAAAAATGCATCGTTAATCTCACAGGTGATTTATGTCTTTATGTCCTTATTTCTTTATTATCTCCCTCTATTACTATGTTAGTCAAGATTCTTGCTTAGAAAACATAAACTCAAACTGCTTAAACAATAGTTCACATTTTATTAAAACAGAAGTCCAGAAAAGTGGTAGGGGCCAGGACTAGCTTACTATTGACTCCATCTCCATGGCGTTGTGAGTCCCCAAGATTCTTCCCTCTTCATGCATAAGATCATCGTCAAGATGGCATGGATCTTATGACAAAATGGCTGTAGTTCGTCTTTCCACTACATCATTCTGATTGGAGGAGGATATATGTTAGAAATTTGACTATAAATTTTATGCTTTGCTTTGATTAGATCAGCTTAGTAATATTCTCATCTCTGAAGCAATAATTGTGGCCAGAGGATAGGTTATAATGATTAGTATTGTCATAAATACATACTTAAATTCCTAGATGAAAGTTTGGCTAATCTCCTGGAATAGCATGTAGAAATTAGGTGCTATGGTAAAGAATAAGGAGTAACAATGAGTGCTGAAGAGAAAACAACCATGTATCTACTGCAATTACTAACATCCTAGTGTCTCCTTATGAGAATATCATGGTAGATCCTCTAATCTGAAATAGTTTCAAGACAGGAAGGGGTATATTAAGTAATTTTCTCATGTTCCTCCATCCTGGACTAATGGATGT
>NW_012098321.1:782049-789135 GCF_000951045.1 Mandrillus leucophaeus
AGCATTAAATGCCTACATCAAAAAGTCTAAAGGAGCACAAATAAACAATCTAAGGTTACACCTCAAGAAGGCAGAGAAATGAGAACAAACCACACCCAAATCCAGCAGAAACAAAACAAAACAAAAAAAGATCAGAGATACACTAAAGGAAATTGAAGCCAAAAGAAATTCAAAAGATGAATAAAACTGAAAGCTTGTTCTTGAGAAGATAAATACAATTTGTAGAAGACCAGCAAGATGAACCAAGAAAAGGGAAGATCCAAATAAGCTCAATTAGAAAAGAAATGGGAGATATTACAACCAATACCATAGAAATACGAAAGGTCATTCAAGGCTACTATTAACACCTTTATGCACATAATAAATAAGTACAGTTGTAATATTTTAAATGCAGGCATCAAAACAATGAAAATGCATAGTTTTAAAAAAACACATGATTCATATTAACTGAAATCTGATATGACTATGGAGGGCTTGGAGCTCACCACTCTGACTGTTGTCTTCTGATTAAGAACAAGTGCATCACAGAATATGTGTTAAGGTCCATTTTTTGTGTGTGTGTGGCTTAAAAATGCATCGTTAATCTCACAGGTGATTTATGTCTTTATGTCCTTATTTCTTTATTATCTCCCTCTATTACTATGTTAGTCAAGATTCTTGCTTAGAAAACATAAACTCAAACTGCTTAAACAATAGTTCACATTTTATTAAAACAGAAGTCCAGAAAAGTGGTAGGGGCCAGGACTAGCTTACTATTGACTCCATCTCCATGGCGTTGTGAGTCCCCAAGATTCTTCCCTCTTCATGCATAAGATCATCGTCAAGATGGCATGGATCTTATGACAAAATGGCTGTAGTTCGTCTTTCCACTACATCATTCTGATTGGAGGAGGATATATGTTAGAAATTTGACTATAAGTTTTATGCTTTGCTTTGATTAGATCAGCTTAGTAATATTCTCATCTCTGAAGCAATAATTGTGGCCAGAGGATAGGTTATAATGATTAGTATTGTCATAAATACATACTTAAATTCCTAGATGAAAGTTTGGCTAATCTCCTGGAATAGCATGTAGAAATTAGGTGCTATGGTAAAGAATAAGGAGTAACAATGAGTGCTGAAGAGAAAACAACCATGTATCTACTGCAATTACTAACATTCTAGTGTCTCCTTATGAGAATATCATGGTAGATCCTCTAATCTGAAATAGTTTCAAGACAGGAAGGGGTATATTAAGTAATTTTCTCATGTTCCTCCATCCTGGACTAATGGATGTTAATAGGAAGAAACAAGAAATTTGGGGATATTAATTTAATACACAACTATCATGAAAGGGCCATATAAAGACAATTTTTTCTAAATCATGCTTTAGTCAATACTGTGCTGAAGGGGTAATAGCTGGAAGTTGTTTTTAAGTCTGTGGGCATTAGTTAAAATGCCATAAAAATCATGTGTAGACACTTCATCATTCCTTTTCTCCAGAATACTCGTTTCCAAATTAAGGTAGAGGTAACTTAGATGAAGAATCTAGCTTTGGTATTCTCAGAATTCCTGCTATTTTTAATACTAGTTCTATCTTAAAATAATATTTTAGTGAGGAAATGAACTTCATCATTTTAGGGCTCTTTGGTCTAGTCCCACAACTTTACTTTCATTACGAAATGTCCCGTCACTCAAAAAAAATTTGAATTTGTGTACATTGTTCCAATGGAATAAATTGATGTCTATTTATTTAACTTAAATAATTCATGTCCAGCTAACATAAGATCCCTTATGTTGATCTCTCTTGTTTCTGGTAATGTAGAAAAGAACAGAGGCTAATAATGATAGGTGTAGTCACGCTTAATTACTAGAATTAATGTAAAGACTTTGTAATTACTTTCTATAAAGCCTTTTTAAAAAAAATTCAATGAAAACAGGCCAGAAAAGCAGCTAATTTCAGAAATTCACTGGCTGCTTGCCAAAGGTTTAAGCAACCAGTGGTAGCCAGGGTCATTGGCTCTCCGAAAACCAAGGGTGCCTGTACGTTGTAGGTTTCAGTAACACCACTGGGAACTTTCAATTTAACTTGATACTTAAAAACCTCCAGTGGGAGTTTTCACTAAACTCAATCAATGTTGAAAGAAAAGTGGTATGAAAAACATGGGTAAACATTGATTTTAGGCTTCAGGTCCACTCAGGAACAATTCTTGGGGAGGTCTCTTAATACCTCGTTCCTACAGTAAGAAGTGACTGCTATGGTAACATAACATTTCACACAACAGTTGTCACAATCAGTTTCTTGCCTATGTTCTTGAATGATCATATTTTTAAAAGCATGTAGCATTTTCTTAGTAACTATCTTAGGATTAAAAAAAAACCTCTTTAAGGCTTTTTGGCCTCGTGCAGTACGCATACCTAATTTTCAATATGGCTGTAATTTTTAGCTATTCGACAGGCAGCAAATCTTATATTTTGAGCATTTCCATTAGTGTCACTTCTGAATCCATCATCATTCAACTTATGTCTACTGAAATATGTTTTGCTGATCTGGACATAAATGGGCTGTGAATTGTAGCTACAGATGGCTCAGAAACATACTTTACAGTGAGCAAACTTTGGATGACTGAAAGAAAATTGACAGAAATACCACAAGGAGAAATTGTGTATCATTTCAATAACTGAGCAAATAAACTAAAATCAAAACAACAAGAACAATAATAACCTTCTCTTCAACAGAAATGTGTCACATTCACCTGATGGATACTAAAATGAAGCTGGACATGTTAAGCAAAAACATGGCTTTTCCATTCTCTCCAATGTAGAGGATTTTCTGGTTGGCTAGTGAGCTGGCAGGATATGAGAAGCCATGTGCTCTCAGAAGTGATCCACAGTGGGGAAGGTCCGTGTGAAATTGAGCCAAAGACCTTGAGGGGAGCCAGAAGCCTGCAGAGTAACCCTATATAAATGCCAGGTCCAGAGGGACAGAGCTACGTAGTAAACAAGAGGCAACATTCTAGTTGGGAACCAGATTGTAACTGAGGCAGATTGTAAGGAGGTGAAGAAAGACAGGGCCAAGTGTTATGGAGAGGTATTTAGCTGCAGAATATTAACAACAATTGCCTAGCATACTCTTAAGCTGATTTAAATGTGACTAAAGGGTATATCTGACTGGTAGTTCATTTTAAAATTTCTTTTTAAATGAACTACAGAAATGTTGGATACTGGTTTAAACCTCCTTTTTGCTGTTGTTGATCTAGTAGCTTTCTTTCTTTCTTTCTTTTGGTTTTCTGATATTTTGTGAGGCTGTGTCCAGGTGGAAGTCTTTTGTAATTCCCGTACCAGGAACTTGGTGCTCCTGTTCAAATTCGATGATGCTTCAAATATTTGAGGCATAATTTCTTCATTTATATTTTCTCTGTTTTCTTTTTTGTGCATTGAATATTAGCCTCCTGGAGCAACTCTATTTTTGATTATTTTTTCACATTCTTTTTCTCTTTGCTTTCACTTGGACATGACTGCATTCAATCATTAAAATAGTAAACCATGTTTTCAAAATTTGTACATTTGTTTTGTGTTCTTGGCCAAGTGGTTTTGTTTTATAGCAAAATTTCTTGTTTGTAATTTATGGCCTTAATAACTTACCAAACAAGTATGAGGATACAAATTTAATGTATGTAATCACTTCTCTAGTAGTCTTTTCGTTATATGTAGTAAGATTTTCTCAGAAATCTGGTGACCTTGGTTTTCTGTTACTATTTAAGAATGAACGGTTAGTTTGGATTACAGCTTCTTTTATTTGGATTAATTTCTCAATATTACACCTTGATTTTCAATCTTCCAGAAATATTTTTAATAGTGTTTGAATGTTGATCAATATATATAACTCTCTTGGATTTTCTCTGTCCTTATGTAATGAGGCCTAGTTTCTCTTGATAATATGGCTGGCTGACAGCAAAAGGTATGTGGGAGAGCTGTGAGACTTGGAGGAATGCTTTGTAAATGTATGCAGAAACCAGAAGCACGCATGTGCCTGCCCCCATCCCTAATCACATCTAAAATGAGAAAAAATTATTCTGAAATGCTAACATCATTTGAGGAAACTTTATTTTTCTGGAGGCATGCAATTTCTAGAAACAGATCTCCAGTTTTTGCCTTGAGAGAAACATTAGGGGGCGAAGCCCTTTTTATAAATGGTGTTGGGGAGTGGAAGGTAAAAAGTTGAACAAGCAACATTTCCCGTAGAAAACCCATTAGATAATCAACCTGTTTTCTGTCCCACTTCTCACTCCCACTCTCAAAACTTGTCTACTTTTGTGGGTTTTTGAAAAATATCCTCTCACCACTCCCCTTGCCTTCCTATCTTTTTGCACTGGATTGCAGATTCTTTTATTCTGATATTTTTCTTGATATTTGTGTCTTGATTTTTCAACCTGTCAGAAATATTTTAATCATGTTTGCATGTTGATGATCCATCCCTGCCATGCACACTGTGCTCCTTGCTGTTATAGATTTTTAACATTTTGTTAAAATCTTACTTATTGCAGTAAGATTTAGAGGGAAACAGAAGGCTGATACAGTTGCTCCTTCTGCCGATTTGAGCTAAAATCTTTTGGCGTGATTTTTTAATGCAAATATTATATTAGTTTTCTTCAAGAGGCCTCTCATGTTCCTTGCTCATAGCTGCATCCCTCCAAGGCCTGCTTCCTCGGTGTGTAGCCTTCTCTGACTCTCTTGCCTCTTCCTCTCTCCCTTATTAGGATCTTTGTGATTACATTGGGCCCATGTGAATAATCCAGAATTAATTTTCTGCCTCGAGATCTTCTACCTAATCACATCTGCACATGTAAAGTTACAGATCCCAGGGATAAGAACGTGGACATTCTTGAGAGGCCAATATTTTTCCTGCCACAATCATGTACATGGTTTTACGTCATCAGCCAATATCCAGGAACATCATGACTAACCACTGGAGTTACTCCATCCATTATATATCATATTTTATTTAACCAATTAACCAAATACTTAGTTTAGCAAATATTCATTGGTTATGTATAGAGACTCTGATATAGTGCTAGAAGAAGAAGATAAAATGAAGGACAGGCTTTTAAAAGTCTCTGCTGCCGTGCCCTTTATCCACCATACATACGAATGGGAATTATTTTCCTTAAGCACGGAAGCTGGGGAAGGGCTTAGAAAAGCCCAGGCTGAGCTGAGATATAAATATTTAGTTTAGGACACTTCCAGTGGTTTTTTGTGATTGTCATCGACCTTTTTGGTCAACTGACTTTAGATATAATTTGCTATCCCAAGAGGAAGATTTAAGAAACATTTAAGAAATATTAAGACTGGAAATTTAGGATGTCCAGGTTTAGGAGGAGATGTTGGTAGCTCCAAATTTGTAGTGTCTGCCATTCCTGAAACAATCTTGAGTAAATAAGTGATAAAAGAGTGAAGGAATCAGTTAAGAGAACTTTCACAGACTAAGTAACAACCAGGGTTAAACCTGATATTTTTCTTATGTTCCCTACATTACCTAGCCCAGTTCTGTATTTGAAGGAGTGCAATAAACACCTGCTGATAGATTAGCTGAATCCACAGAAGATGAGCATAGAAATGTCCATCTCAGACTCCAGGGCCAGATTCTTACAGGATTCAGTCATATCGGAGAAGTTTATATCTGTGGTTATTCACACAGATGGCTTCCCTGTAACATGAAAAAGAAAACCTTAAGTTACTGAGACTTTTAGTGAACAAAGACAAAACAGAATGATTATTCTATGAAGTTCTTAAAGGTAGGATACACCTTATAGCTGCCGACTGCTGACAGAGGAACATCTAGTGTATGTATTGATTTATAAGGAACAAAGCATTGTCTTCACAACCAGATTGTTTATATAAAATATGTGTAAAAAATGTACCCTCAAAGTTTAGTTGATAGACATGTTATCTGCAATTTTCATAAGCCAAAAGTTGAGATAATTTTAATATTGAACAGACGTTGTCCAGCACATATCAATCGTTGTTTATGAGCAATTTCAATTGATGGATTAAAGAATTGTGATACAGAACTCTAAAAATGTATCATTAAACTACTGAATTTTAAAAGATAAGGTTATGAAAACCCAGGGTTTATTATCAGCATCCCAATGGGCTGTGAAAACACATTAATGTTGGAGGAAGCTGCTCCACCACCACCATTTGATTCTGAAATAGAAAAAAAAAAAAAAAAGCAGGAAAACATAGAAAATGCAGCAGTGTTACAGAATTTCACCTTTGCACCTCACAACAAAAAATAGCTCAAGAGGGTTAGTTACTGAAAAGTACAAAATATCTCCAAAGTTGGAGCAATTGACTGTTCATAGCCATTATCTCTAAAATAAAGGGCGTGTGAATGAAAGCAAAAATCACTCACCCAGAGTAGTGATTTTGTCATCGTATGTGGCTAGCTTTTCTCGCTTCATAGAAGAAATATTAATACTATTTGGAGTATAAATTAAAGTTTTCTTGTTTGTTTCAGAGGTATTTGCTCTGATTTGATTCCTTTATAAAATATTTAATGATAAAATTTTATCTGATGCATATTTGTTTATTTTTATAGTGAAAGGCCCATTTTTCTCTACTGTTACTATACACAATTGTAATTTGTGTATATTTTTGCAAATAGTAATGTTAGTTAGTTAGTCCATTCTCACACTGCTATAAAGAACCACCTGAGGCTGGGTAATTTATAAAGAAAAGCGGTTTAGTAGACTCACAGTTCTGCAGCTTAACAGGAAGCATGACTGGAGGCTTCAGGAAATTTAACATCATGGCAAAAGGTGCAGGGGAAGCATGCACATCTTCCCATATTGCAGCAGGAGAGAGAGAAAGAAGGGGGAAGAGCAACACACTTTCGAACAAATGGATCTCATGAGAACTCACTCACTATCATGACAACAGCAAGGGGAAAGTCACCATGATTCAGTCACCTCTTACCAGGCCCCTCCACCAACATGTGGGGATTGCAATTTCAGATGAGATTTGGGTGTGGACACAGAGCCAAACCATATCAAATATTATCCCAGAAAACAGGAAAGGAAGGAAGGAAGGAAGGAAGGAAGGAAG